>NC_048574.1:51229972-51537969 GCF_013265735.2 Oncorhynchus mykiss
ACCCTCTGTGTTCTGTTAGACAAATAACTCTTTATCCACATTGTAGCAGGGGGTGCAAAGCTATAACACGTACATTTTTCCAGCGGCAGATTATGGTCAAGAATGGCAAAAGCTACACTGAAGTCTAACAAGACAGCCCCTACAATCATTTTATCATCAATTTCTCTCAGCCGATCATCAGTCATTTGTGTAAGTGCTGTGCTTGTTGAGTGTCCTTCCCTATATTCATAGGCTAGGTTGAAGCAACCTCATGATGAGTATAGGGAAAATTTGAGTATCATGTAGCCTAAACCTATCGCTGTTCAATTTAACTGGGTGAATGGAATATGAATGACAATCATCCAATATACTGTAATAGAAATAAGGCCATGCTCATGAAAAAAAAAATTGTCCTCCCTCATCTGAAACGGCACTGACTGCCACTACAGCACGCACGCACGCACGCACGCACACACGCACGCACACACACACACACACACTAGCAGACTGCATCACCCAGCCCAGGGCCCATATTCATAAAGCGTCTCTCAGGGTATGGAATACTAATGTGGGATCAGTTCCCTCCTGTCCATATCATTATGATGTAAAGGGGAGAGCTTGACCTGCAGTTATCAAGCATCTCAGAGTAGGAAATTGGTTCTAACTGCTCAAAAATTTGCAGAGTGACGCAAATTTGGTCCTGCTTTTACGCATAAGAGCAAGAGCATGTTATCAACCTTCCTTTGACATAAAAGTACTCATATCTCAGGGTATATTTAAGAGAGCTCACCAATTAGGAGTTGCCATAAAATGGCTGCATTGAGATGATGGCAAGCAAGCATATTTAGGGAGAAGGGGGATGTTTTACAAACATTTTATAAAGAGATTTTAATCAAAAGATACCGTTTAGATAGGGATGGTATACTTTTTGTTACTGACCTTGTCCGTGATGCTATTTCTCCATCTACGGGACAATCGTGTACTCTCTCGACAGAGATGAAAGTAATCACCATTTTACGCTTCTTTGTAACAGGAAAAATGCAACAGGGTAACAGCAATGATTTGGTTTATCACAGACTACTATCAGCATATAAATCCGTCAAACCCTAATGGCAATTACGGCACCTCAAATCATCTGAAGGTTAATTGATTTTCCCACCACTCAACGCCAAATTATTCAAAAACAAGATGATTGCATGCAAATCACTGGTTTCCTGGGAGTTGTTGGCGTCATTGATTGTATCAACATCAACATCATTGTTCCACACATGGATGAGGACACATTCATCGATCGAAAGCGGTACCACAGTATTAATACCCAATGCAGACTATATGACTCTTGATGTTGTAGCCAACTGGCCTGGGTCTACACATGACTCCAAAGTGATCAGTGAGAGTTGTTTGAGCACAATGTTGTTCCCCCTTGATGTCACTTGCTTGGTGACAAGGGGTACCCCCAAAGGAGGTGGCTGCTGACCCCTTTCCTTCGAAGTCTTCTGAGCACTCACCTCAATTATAGCAGGTGAGGCAATAGGACAAACATTGTTTTCCTGGGCAATTGAGGTGAGTTGAAGTCGGAAATGTACATACACCTTAGCCAAATACATTTAAACTCAGTTTTTCACAATTCCTGACTTTAAATAGTGGTAAGAATTCCCTGTCTTAGGTCAATTAGGATCACCACTTTATTTTAAGAATGTGAAATGTCAGAATAATGGTAGAGAGAATGATTTATCTGAGCTTGTATTTCTTTCATCACATTCCCAGTGGGTCAGAAGTTTACATCCACTCAATTACTATTCAGGACCATTGCCTTTAAATTGTTTAACTTGGGTCAAACGTTTCGGGTAGCCTTCCACAAGCTTCCCACAATAGATTGGGTGAATTTTGGCCCATTCCTCCTGACAGAGCTGGTGAAACTGAGTCAGGTTTGTAGGCCTCCTTGCTCACACACGCTTTTCAGTTCTGCCCACATCTTTTCTGCAGGATTGAGGTCAGGGCTTTGTGATGGCCACTCCAATACATTGACGGTGTTGTTCTTAAGCCATTTTGCCACAACTTTGGAAGTATGCTTGGGGTCATTGTCCATTTGGAAGACCCAAATGCAAGCTTTAACTTCCTGACTGATGTCTTGAGATTTTCCTTCAATATATCCACATAATTTTCCTGCCACATGATGCCATCTATTTTTTGAAGTGCACCAGTCCCTCCTGCAACAACGCACCCCCACAACATGATGCTGTTCCCTGTGCTTCACGGTTGGGATGGTATTCTTCGGGTTGCAAGCCTCCCCTTTTTCCTCCAAACATAACGATGGTCATTATGGCCAAACAGTTCTATTTTTGCTTCATCAGACCAAGGACATTTCTCCAAAAAGTGCGATCTTTGTCCCCATGTGCAGTTGCAAACCATAGTCTTGCTTTTTTTATGGTGGTTTTGGAGCAGTGGCTTCTTCCTGGCTGAGCGGCCTTTCAGGTTATGTCGATAGAGGCCTCGTTTTACTGTGGATATAGATATTTTGTACATCCAGCATCTTCACAAGGTCCTTTGTTGTTGTTCTGGGATTGATTTGCACTTTTCGCACCAAAGTACGTTCGTCTCTAGGAGAACGCGTCTCCTTCCTGAGAGATATGACGGCTGAGTGGTCCCATGGTGCTTCAACTGTATATAGTGGACTTTATCACAGCACAATTACATTATGAATCTATTTAAAATCACATGTAAATATTATTATTTTTATCTGAGGGGCTCACAAGATCACAAGGAGTGGAGTAGAAAGGCCATTGGAAGAGGATTTGTGTCACAGCCTGAGGATGGTCTGCCTCATAATACAGCCTGGCCTCATAGACTAGACGTAACATAGTACATTTAAATCCGGGACACTCAAATTAGTATTTTACCTTCATTTAACTAGGCAAGTCAGTTAAGAACAAATTCTTATTTTCAATGACGGCCTAGGAACAATGGGTGAATGTTGAGAGCTGTGCATCTTCCAAAACACAACCCCACCAAGACGCACTGATTCTTGACACAATGCTTGCTAAACCCCAGAAGCCAGCCGCACCAAACACCGTACACCTGGCAACCTTGTCAGTGTGCATTGCACCCGTCCACAGGAGATGCTAGAGTGCAATGAGACAAGTACCACCCAGCCGGCCAAACCCTCACCTAACCCGGACCATGCTGGGCCAATTGTGTGCTACGTCATGGGTCGGGGCCAGTGTGACACAGCCTGGGATCAAACCAGGATCTGTAGGGATGCAGCTAGCACTGTGCCACTCAGTAGGCCCCTGTGAAAACAGGTTTTTAGAAATGTTTGTAAATTTATGCTAAATTAAAAACAGAAATACCATATTTACATAAGCATTCAAACCTTTTGCTATGAGACATTGAGCTCAGGTACATCCTTTTTCCATTGATCATCCTTTAGATGTTTCTACAACTTGATTGGAGTCCACCTATGGTAAATTCAATTGATTGGACAGGATTTGGAAAGGCACACACCTGGGTATATAAGGCCCCACATTTGACAGTGCATGCCAGAGCAAAAACCAAGCCATGATGTCAAAGGAATTGTCCGTAGAGCTCCGACAGGATTGTGTCGAGGCACAGATCAGGGGAAGGGTACCAAAACATGTCTGTAGCATTGAAACCACCAAGAGTCTTCCTAGAGCTGGCCACCTGGCCTAACTGAGCAATCGGGGGAGAAGGGCATTGGTCAGGGAGGTAACCAATAATCCGAAGGTCACTCTGACAGAGCTCCAGAGTTCCTCTATGGAGATGGGAGAACCTTCCAGAAGGGGAACCATCTCTGGCACCTAAAGACAGGCACCTAAAGACTCTCAGACCATGAAAAACAAGATACTCTGGTCTGATGAAATCAAGATTGAACTCTTTGGCCTGAATGACAAGTATCACGTCTGGAGAAAATCTGACACCATCCCTACGGTAAAGCAAGGTTGTGACAGCATCATGCTGTGGTGAGGTTATTTAGCGGGAGGGACTGGGTGACTTGTCAGGATCGATTGAAAAATAAACGGAACAAAGTACAGAGAGAACCTGCTCCAGACTGCTCAGTACGTGTGCAACGACGCTCCCCATCCAACCTGACAGAGCTTGAGAGGATCTGCAGCGAAGAATGGGATAAACTCCCCCAAAACAGGTGTGCCAAGCTTGTAGCGTCATACCCAAGAAGACTCAAGGCTGTAATCGCTGCCAAAAGTATTTTGTAATGTGTCTGAAAGTACTAAGTAAAGTACTGAGTAAAGCGTCTGAGTACGTATGTACAGTGGGGAGAACAAATATTTGATACACTGCCGATTTTGCAGGTTTTGCTACCTACAAAGCTTGTAGAGGTCTGTAATTTGTTTTATCATAGGTACACTTCAACTGTGAGAGACGGAATCTAAAAAGAAAATCCAGAAAATCGCATTGTATGATTTTTAAGTAATTAATTTGCATTTTATTGAATGACATAAGTATTTGATACATCAGAAAAGCAGAACTTAATATTTGGTACAGAAACCTTTGTTTGAAATTACAGAGATCATACGTTTCCTGTAGTTCTTGACCAGGTTTGCACACACTGCAGCAGGGATTTTGGCCCACTCCTCCATACAGACCTTCTCCAGAACATTCAGGTTTTGGGGCTGTCACTGGGCAATACGGACTTTCAGCTCCCTCCAAAGATTTTCTATTGGGTTCAGGTCTGGAGACTGGCTAGGCCACTCCAGGACCTTGAGATGCTTCTTACGGAGCCACTCCTTAGTTGCCCTGGCTGTGTGTTTCGGGTCGTTGTCATGCTGGAAGACCCGCCACGACCCATCTTCAATGCTGTTGTTGGCCAAGATCTCGTGTTACATGGCCCCATCCATCCTCCCCTCAATATGGTGCAGTCGTCCTGTCCCCTTTGCAGAAAAGCATCCCCAAAGAATTATGTTTCCACCTCCATGCTTCACGGTTGGGATGGTGTTCTTAGGGTTGTACTCATCCTTCTTCTTCCTCCAAACACGGCAAGTGGAGTTTAAACCAAAAAGCTCTATTTTTGTCTCATCAGACCACATGACCTTCTCCCATTCCTCCTCTGGATCATCCAGATGGTCATTGGCAAACTTCAGATGGGCCTGGACATGCGCTGGCTTGAGCAGGGGGACCTTGCGTGCACTGCAGGATTTTAATCCATGACGGCATAGTGTGTTACTAATGGTTTTCTTTGAGACTGTGGTCCCAGCTCTCTTCAGGTCATTGATCAGGTCCTGCCGTGTAGTTCTGGGCTGATCCCTCACCTTCCTCATGATCATTGATGCCCCACGAGGTGAGATCTTGCCTTGAGCCCCAGACCGAGGGTGATTGACCGTCATCTTGAACTTCTTCCATTTTCTAATAATTGCGCCAACAGTTGTTGCCTTCTCACCAAGCTGCTTGCCTATTGTCCTGTCCTGTTGCCCATCCCAGCCTTGTGCAGATCTACAATTGTATCCCTGATGTCCTTACACAGCTCTCTGGTCTTGGCCATTGTGGAGAGGTTGGAGTCTGTTTGATTGAGTGTGTGGACAGGTGTCATTTATACAGGTAACGAGTTCAAATAGGTGCAGTTAATACAGGTAATGAGTGGAGAACAGAAGGGCTTCTTTAAAAAAAACTAACAGGTCTGTGAGAGCCGGAATTCTTACTGGTTGGTAGGTGATCAAATACTTATGTCATGCAATAAAATGCAAATTAATTACTTACAAATCATACAATGTGATTTTCTGGATTTTTGTTTTAGATTCCGTCTCTCACAGAAGAAGTGTACCTATGATAAAAATCACAGGCCTCTACATGCTTTATAAGTAGGAAAACCTGCAAAATCGGCAGTGTATCAAATACTTGTTCTCCCCACTGTAAATGTGATAATTCCGTTTTTTTTTCTTCTGTGTTTATTTTTTATTTCTAAAATATTGTTTTGGTATGTCATTATGGGGTATTGTGTGTAGATTGATAAGGAAAAAACAACTGAATACACTTTAGAATAAGGCTCTAACATAACAAAATGTGGAAAAGTCAAGGGGTCTGAATACTTTTCAAATGCAAACAGAAGGCAGAAGGTCACTTAAGGAAATCCTTAAGAGTTTGATGCACCTGTTCGTCAATTTAATAAGTAACATAATGAAATAATCCCCATCAAAATCCATCAGTTAAGCTAGAGATATGTCAATCCAATGCATCCGCCTATGTCAGCCTTCCTCATCTGCAGTGAAAGGTGGTCGAGCTACAGCGATGTTTGTCAGACCATGAGACATCCCGAAAATCGGGTTGGCTAACAGTTTTAGTAACTAATATGACCCCTCTATATAAGGATGAGAATCTCACAAACACGATTGCTTATCCATTTTGCTCTACAATCCCCACAAGCCCAACGGGACTCGTCAGTACCGCCGATGTGACAACCAATATGGGAAATAAACTTCAAAACACTATTCCTTATGGTACAATTTTTGAATGTCTATTTTGTAATTTATGAATGTGTTATTCAATGTGTTTCTTTGGGCTATAGTAGTAGGCCAAATGAAAAATGTATCCACCAAATTAAACATTTTATCAAAAGATTTGTACATCATTTTTTGTCCTAAAATTCAAAATCAAATAGCTAAATAATCTATGGTATGACCGTCTTAAAACAATTCCAACGAAAGGATGGTGGTTGGTCGGGATGGATGGATGGATTGGTGAGTGTACAATGTGAACTTTAGCATTTTAGCTATTTAGTAACTTGTCTACTACTACTGCCTTTTAGCAACTTTGCAACTAACCTTCCCCTAATCCTAACCCTTTTAGCTAACCCGTCCCAGTCCCCTAACCTTAACCTAACTTCTAACCTTGAAACCTAAACTTACCCCTAACCCCACGCCTAGCTAATGTTAGCCAGCTAGCCAATGTTAGCCACCTAGCTAACGTTAGGCACAACAAATTGGAATTCGTAACATATCATATGTTTTGCAAATTCGTAACATATTGTAGGTATTGCAATTCGTAAATGTTGTACAAAATTGCAATTTGTAACATCTCATACGAAATGGATGATGAACAGCCACAAATGAATGCATACCATACAAAACGTAACATTAAAAAAAATATATATATATATAAGGAGTGTTGCGGATTTATGAACAGAATACGAAATGCTATGAGATCAGGTTGCATAATCATCTCTTGTGCAATGTTGCACGACATCTACAAACTACGACTGATCACTCTACCTCTCAACGATGGAAATCCAGAAACTGACGATGACAGTGACATTGACTACAGTGATATTGACACTGATGGAGAAAATGTTGATGATGATGCGCGCCCAAGTGCCATATGTGGAAAGGAAACTATTTTCCGCCAGCACTTTGCCAACCTTAATTTTGGGTAGGCTCGCATTGCAATCTCCACGCTTCGTTTTGGCGCAGTGTCAGCAGAAGCCAATATCTAGCTCAGGGTTTCCCAGACACCAAGTGGTGCATGTTTTGTTTTTTTACCTCTAGCACTACACATCTGATTTGATCATTTGGAACAGCTGTGTAATGTTAGGGCAAAAAACTAAACATGCACCCCTTGGGGTCCCTAGGACTGAGTTTGGGAAATGCTGATCTAGCTACAGATAAACATTTAAGCTAAGGAATTGGAGAGGATAATACAGATACAGTATGCCATAGTGGGCTAACATTTAAGTACAGGTTAGATTACTGTGAACAAATAAACACACCATATTATTTCTTAAGCTTTTTTATTGTAAGAGAGTCATATGCCTCCTGCAAACACAATACTTTTTATTAAACATTTCTCCCGTTGAGGCTGACCAATGTCCTCCTCAGGGTTTTTGGAACCAGACCTTCTGGGGAGCTGCTGGTGGATGGTGCGTCCTGCAGCAACTGTGAGGTGGTCCCCTCAGATGCTGTGCCAGACGCTGAAGCGAGGCATCTGCTGCAACAAAATAATGATGGTTTTCAGTTTATCTTACTTATGTCCAATAAAAATGTAATTTGTTAATCAAAATATCATGAGGATAAAAGTGTTTGAAATTCAACAATAAACTTAAATCCTACTAATTGTGTTGCTCGCTGACGCTCAAACGTTCAGCGTCTTGGCCCTCTCCAATGCCCGAGATGGTCACATTTGAGCGCCCCAGGTAGTTAAACGCATTGAGAGGTTTAGGTGGAGGGCCACCTCTTGAATGTAGAGAATTCCTATTAGACAACAAAATAGTCTACTATACAGTGTACATACCATATAAACTGAACTTAAGCCTACCTGCTTTTTCCGTTTCTCTGCAGAAGTTGGCAATCTCCAACCAACATTTTGATAGGATGGTGCACCAGCATTATTCCACATTCTGCAGGAGTTCAAACAGGAAAATTTAAATATGCTGTTTATTGATTCAGAAATGGCCCTCCACGCGTTTTTCTTGTGCTGGTCAATGTAGGACAAAATTTGCTGTTGATAATACTTTTGTATTTTTCTATTTGCTCTTCGAGTAAAATACTTTCATCCACCTGCCAGGTCGGTTTTCTTTTTATTACCACGAATGCCGCAAAATATTACATGTTGTGGTTAAAAAGCTAGAAGCCAAAAACGGATTGGTAGTTTTATGTAAAGAGGGTAATGTGAGACAGCTGTTCATAATGTTCTCTCAAACTAATCTCTCTAACTCTCTAACTAATATTTTCCAACAGTATTTAAGGAGTTCCCACATATGCTGAGCACTTGTTGGCTGCTTTTCCTTCACTCTGCGGTCCAACTCATCCCAAACCATTTTAATAGGGTCGAGGTCAGGTAATTGTGAAGGCCAGGTCATCTGATGCAGTACTCCATCAGTCTCCTTCTTGGTCAAATAGGCCTTACACAGTCTGGAGGTGTGTTGGGTCATTGTCCTGGTGAAAAACAAATGATTGTCCCACTAAGCGCAAGCCAGATGGGATGGCGTATCGCTACAGAATTCTGTAGTAGCCATGCTAGTTGTGTGCCTTGAATTCTGAATAAATCACAGACAGTGTCACCAGCAAAGCAACTCCACAGCATCACAGCATCACACCTCCTCCTCCATGCTTCACAGTGGGAACCACACATGCAGAGATCATCCGTTCACCTACTCTGCTTCTCACAAAGACACGGCAGTTGGAACCAAAAATCTCAAATTTGGACTCATCAGACCAAGGGACAGATTTCCACCGGTCTAATGTCCATTTCTTGTGTTTCTTGGCCCAGGCAAGTCTCTTCTTCTCATTGGTGTCCTTTAGTAGTAGTTTCTTTGCAGCAATTTGACCATGAAGGCCTGATTCACGGTGTCTCCTCTGAACAGTTGATCTTGAGATGTGTCTGTTACTTGAACTCTGTCAAGCGTTTATTTGGGCTGCAATTTGTGAGGCTGGTAACTCTAATGAACTTATCCTCTGCAGCAAAGGTAACTCTGGGGCTTCCTTTCCTGTGGCGGTCCTCAAGAGAGTCATAATAACGCTTGATGGTTTTTGCCACATGCACTTGAAGAAACTTTCAAAGTTGATGGACTGTTGTTTCTCTTTGCTTATTTGAGCTGTTTTGGTCTTTTACCAAATAGGGCTATCTTCTGTATACCACCCCTACCTTGTCACAACACAACTGATTGGCTCACATTCATTAAGAAGGAAATAAATTCCACAAATCAACTTTTAACAAGGCACATCTGTTAATTGAAATGCATTCCAGGTGACTACCTCATGAAGCTGGTTGAGAGAATGCCATTAGTGTTCAAAGCTGTCATCAAGGCACAGGGTGGCCACTTTTAAGAATCTCAAATATGAAATATATTTTTGATTTGTTTAACACTTTTTTGGTTACTATATGATTCCATTTGTGTAATTTCATAGTTTTGATGTCTTCACTATTATTCTACAAAGTAGAAAATAATAAAAATAAAGAAAAACCCTGGAATGGGTAGGTGGGTCCAAAAACGTTTGACTGGTACTGTATGCAAATAAGATATTTCTCTATTTAATTTTCAATACATTTGCAAATATTTCTAAAAACACGTTTTCTCTTTGTCATCATGGGGTGTGTGTAGATGGGTGACCAAAAATATATATTGAATCCAATTTGAATTCAGGCTGTAACATGTGGAATAAGTCGAGGGTAAGAATACTTTCTGAAGGCACTGTATACACCTTCAGGTCATGCAACATCAACTGCTGACTGTGGTCTGAGGAGTATTCTAAGTCAGCATGCCTTGCAGTTAACAGACATTATACTATAGCTATGCTTATATTTGTGCTATTTTGATTGTGTAGGCCTATGCTTGAAAATGTTCTTCAGGTGGGGTCAAGACTTACCTCTGTACCACCCTGTAGCACCCACTCCAACACTAAATCTATCAGATGTCTCCACTGTCTGTAGTAAAAATGTACAGGAATCATGGACATTGAGATTACAGGGATGTGCAATAATATATTATGTGTAATGTTCATTAAGTGTAATGATGATTAGGTGGATGTGTAATACACTTTTTTTAGGGGGGGGGGGGGGTACTATCTAATCTAATCTACTCATACAACACCAAGTTATTGACCTCTGACTTCCCCTCTTTGTTTTGTGCTCTGCAGGTGGCTGAGTCAACCTTTGTCTTTAATGAGGAGATGGAGATGGTCTATCGTCAATGGTTTTTATGGTAAGTGTTCTTACTCTGTTATTCCTTATGGGCGGTGTATTGTAATCAACTCAGATTCACTACCAGGCCTGGTCTGCAGGTGTCAGTCACACGCCCATCTCCTGCAGCTGTGATCCACTGGGCTGCATACAGCACTAGCAGCAGCTGAAAAATATCCAATCAGGTTCTACACTCCCCTTCACATCCTCTCATCCGCTCCCTACTCAACACATGATGCAGCAGAATCTTGAACGCCCGAGATGTGAGTGAGAGAGGAAATAGTAAAATAACAAAAAGACAAAAGGGATCGGTTTTATGGCATGCGCACACACTCACTCGCACACACACACATGCACACACACACACTGACATAAACACAAACACACGTCCTCGGAATCAGCCGCATTCCAGCCCTCTTCAGTCAGACTACCAGAGCTCTGAGTCACGTAACCATATAAAATCAAATCATATCAACGTTTATTTGTCATGTACACAGATTGGCAGATGATATCACAGGTGCGAAATGCCTGTGTTTCTAGCTCCAACAGTGCAGTAATACCTAGCAATACACACATAATCCAAAAAGTAAAAAATAAAGATATTATGAAATGTCAGAGTCCGAAATATGAATATAAATAAATATACAGTACCAGTCAAAAGTTTGGACACACCTAAGTTTATTTTCAAGGTTAATTTTTTTATTAAATGTTTAGTTTTTATACATTGTAGAATAAGAGTGAAGACATGAAATGTCACATACGACACATATGGAATCATGTCGTAACCAAAAAAGTGTTAAACAAATCAAAATATATTTTATATTTGAGATTCTTCAAAGTAGCCACCCTTTGCCTTGATGAAAGCTTTACACACTCTTGGTATTTCATAATTTTGATGTCTATATATACAGTTGAAGTCGGAAGTTTACATAAACTTAGGTTGGAGTTATTAAAACTAATTTTTCACCAACTCCATGAATTTCTTGTTAACAAACTATAGTTTTGACACGTCGGTTAGGACATCTACTTCGTGCATGACACAAATCATTCTCCCAACAATTGTTTACAGACAGATTATTTCACAGACAGAATTGTATCACAATTCCAGTGGGTCAGAAGTACACTGAGTTGACTGTGCCTTTAAACAGCTTGGAAAATTCCAGAAAATGATGTCATGGCTTTAGAAGCTTCTGATAGGCTATTCAGTAGGAGGTGTGCCTGTGGGTGTATTTCAAGGCCTACCTTCAAACGCATTGCTTCTCTGCTTGACATCATGGAGAAAAAAAAAATCAGCCAAGACCTAAAAATAAATAATTGTTGACCTCCACAAGTCTGGTTCATCCTTGGGGGCAATTTCCAAATGCCTGAAGGTACCACCTTCATCTGTACAAACAATAGCACGCAAGTACAAACACCATGGGACCACGCAGACATCATATCGCTCAGGAAGGAGACGCGAACTGTATCCTAGAGATGAATGTACTTTGGTGCGAGAAGTGCAAATCAATCCCAGAACAACAGCAAAGGACCTTGTGAAGATGCTGGAGGAAACAGGTACAAAAAGTATCTATATCCACAGTAAAACGAGTCCTATATCGACAAAACCTGAAAGGCCGCTCAGCAAGGAAGAAGCCACTGCTCTAAAACCACCATAAAAAAAGCCAGACTATGGTTTGCAACTGCACATGGGGACAAAGATCGTACTTTTTGGAGAAATGTCCTTGGTCTGATGAAACAAAAATAGAACTGTTTGGCCTTAATGACCATCGCCATGTTTGGAGGAAAAAGGGGGAGGCTTGCAAGCCGAAGAACACCACCCCAACCGTGAAGCACATGGGTGGCAGCATCATGTTGTGGGGGTGCTTTGCTGCCAGAGGGACTGGTGCACTTCACAAAATAGATGGCATTATGAGGTAGGAAAATCATGTGGATATATTGAAGCAACATCTCAAGACATCAGTTAAAGCTTGGTCCCAAATGGGTCTTCCAAATGAACAATGACCCCAAGCATACTTTTAAAGTTGAGGCAAAATGGCTTAAGAACAACAAAGTCAAGGTATTGAAGTGTCCATCACAAAGCCCTGACCACAATCCCATAGAAAATGTGTGGGCAGAACTGAAAAGCGTGTGCGAGCAAGGAGGCCTACAAACCTGACTCAGTTACACCAGCTCTGTCAGGAGGAATGGGCCAAAATTCACCCAACTTATTGTGGGAATCTTGTGGAAGGCTACCCGAAACGTTTGACCTAAGTTAACCTCTCTTGGGGGTGGCCAACATCCGGTGAAATTGCAGAGCGCCAAATTCAAAAACAGAAATACTCATAATAAAATAATCATAAAATATACACGTATTATACATCGACTTAAAGATGAAACTCTTGTTAATCCAACCATTGTGTCATATTTCAAAAAGGCTTTACGGCGAAAGCATACCATGCGATTATCTGAGGACAGCACCCAGCAAACAAAACATTAAACAGTTACCAGCCAAGTAGAGGAGTAAAAAAAGTCAGAAATAGCGATAAAATGTATCACTTACCTTTGATGATCTTCATATGGTTGCACTCACAAGACTCTCAGTTACCCTATAAATATTTATTTTGTTCGACAAAGTCCCTCTTCATATCCAAAAACCTCAGTTTTGTTGGCGCGTTTTGTTCAGTAATCCAATTGCTCCAAGGCGGTCACAACAAGCAGATGAAAAATCCCCAAAGTATCAGTAAGGTTCTTAGAAACATGTCAAATGATGTTTATAATCAATCCTCAGGTTGTTTTTAGTCATAATAATCAATAATATCTCAACTGGACAATAGCTTCGTCAATATAAAAGAAAAACAAGAAAGGTGCGCAGCAAACAGGTCTGGGGACTTTCAACTTTCCACTCACTCAGAGTGATCTTACTCTCTCATTCTTCAGAATACAAGCCTGAAACGATTTCTAAAGACTGTTGACATCTAGTGGAAGCCATAGGAAGTGCAATCTGAATACTAAGTAATTGGATACTGTAAAGGCAGTCAATGGAAAACTACAAACATAAAAAAATACCACTTACTGGATGTTTTTTTCTCATGGATTTCGCCTGCCATATCAGTTCTGTTATACTCACAGACATTATGTTAACAGTTTTGGAAACTTTAGAGTGTTTTCTATCCATATCTACCAATGATATGCATATCCTAGCTTCTGGGCTTAACAGGCTTTGGGCATGCTTTTAATCCAGAGGTGAAAAATAGTGCCATCTACCCTAGTGAGGTTAAACAATTTAAAGGCAATGCTTCCAAAAACGAATTGAGTTTATGTAAACTTCTGACCCACTGGGAATGTGATGAAATAAATAACAGGTGAAATAAATAATTCTCTCTACTATTATTCTGACATGTCACATTCTTAAAATAAAGTGGTGATCCTAACTGACCTAAGATGGAATTTTTACTCTGATTAAATGTCAGGAATTGTGAAAAACTGAGTTTAAACGTATTTGGCTAAGGTGTATGTAAACTTCCGACTTCAACTGTATATATACGTAATGGTGTCTATACACAGTCTGAACAGTATATGAATAGAAAAGGTTTGTACAGCAGTAGGATGAGACATGACTACAATACCGTATGTACAAAAATGGATAAAACAGTATTTAAACATTATTAATGTGACCAGTGCTCAATGACTCTAGGGCAGCAGTCTCTAAGGTGCAGGGTAGAGTACCGGCTATTAACAGTGACTAAGGATAAGAGAATGGTACTGGGTGGAGGCCGGCTAGTGATGACTGATTAACAGTCTGATGGCCTGGAGATAGAAGCCGTTTATTAGTCTCTCGGACCAAGCTTTGATGCACATGTATTGTCTCCGCCTTCCGTGGCTCGGGTGGCTGAGGTCCTTAAATGTCCATAAAGGCCACACTGCAGCGAAGGGTGTGTGTGTGTGTGTGTGTGTGTGTGTGTGTGTGTGTGTGTGTGTGTGTGTGTGTGTGTGTGTGTGTGTGTGTGTGTGTGTGTGTGTGTGTGTGTGTGTGTGTGTGTGTGTGTGTGTGTGTGTGTGTGTGTGTGTGTCTGTGTGTGTGTGTGTCTGTGTGTGTGTGTGTGTGCGCCAAAGATGATGGACCACAGCACCACCCAGTGACACATCCCTTCTGAAGAATGAACAGAGCTCAAATTTAGATATGGAAAGAATGTGTCTCAAAATGATGAACATGACTTAGAGTATGTCGGCTGAGAGGGTTTGAGAAAGTGAAGATGTAGTGAGAAAGATCATGACTCAACCGTATAATAGTACCGCTCTCCTCCTCCCCTTTCCCCTCCTCCTCCTGGCTATGTCAGACCTAGATTGATGTGAGGGATGATCCTATTACTTTGTGATTAGTCTATCTGGGACTGGGAGGATCTGAGCCAGAGCCAGAGCCACGGATGGGCATGTCTTGCCCTGTTGCCTGGAGCTCTCCTACCCTGGCAGCCCAGAGTGCCCTCCACTCCCTGGCCGCAAACAAAGGGGCACAGTCCCACCTCACCTAGCAACCTGCCCTCCCGCACACCGACCCGCCCGCCTCAACCAGGGGGACAGCAGCAGCCAATAGCACCTCTCAGCCAGCCAGTGTTCGAATGGTTTGAGACAGGCATTCAGCCAATCAGACTGCACTGCAGCAAAGATCGCAGTTGCACTAACAAACAGAGAGAGAGAGAGAGAGAGAGAGAGAGAGAGAGAGAGAGAGAGAGAGGGAGAGAGAGAATGATAGAACGATAGAGAAAAAAAATTATCAGACACAGAGAAATTTAGAAAAAAGTTCAGGGAGAGGGAGAAACTCAGGTAGAATCTGTCGATTAAATTATGAGGATGACTGACTGCATTGTTTGAATCTATTTAAGGACGACTCACAGTTACAATGTTAAAAATTGTAAGTCCATTAACAGCTCACAGAAAAAATTTACCTGTACTGAAGCTGAATGACATTCATGTAAAAATCATGGTTTTCTATAACGCCATCTGATATATCAATACACACAGAGAAGACTAGATGGTGATTGTTACAGTGATTTAATGCCAGACAGACTTTATTGAGAGTCTGGACACAGGCTGATTAAACGTCCTCACCTCGTTTTCATTCCAGCCTTGACCGTTGCCCGATTTAACATACACTTTTCACCAGGGACCCAACTTTCACTGGGGACGGGGACGGCGGTGGTGGACATGTCCCACCCACATTCTGAAAATGCATTTCTGTACCTCCCCAGTTTTATCATTGGAATATGACACAAAATGAGTCAATGGTGTGCATTAGGACCATGCGGACACCTCCGAGTGGTCGGGTAGGCTGTTTGTAGTATTTATCCCACTGGATAAAAAACCAACAAAAATAAAATAATGTCCCCTCCAAACCAAAGTTGCGCCCCTGCTTTTCACAGAGCACCCTTGTTTAATATCAACCTATAACAATGCACCTTGATCCATTCACATCCCGGAGGGAACAAATTATTTTGACTTAAGGCCTTCCCACGCTGTAGGTCGGATACAGTCTTTTACGATTACTACGTCACACACTGTAAGATTTTACCAAACTAAAATCTGGATATCAATTTACCAGATTTTACGATTTGCTTCAGTTCTGTCGTCACATTCTGCAATTAGCTTGCGAGGCTACATCAGCCGACATAAGCTACATCAACTGCAGTGGTGTATTTGTATGCTATGCTAATGCACTATGCTAATGCACGCATGAAGTGAGTTGGGAAAAAGTTCAAATATTAATATTAGAAATTGTTTTCACACATAAACTTTATATGTCCGAACTTCCCAAAAAGAAAATGGTCACAGTGGTATAACATTTATTTTGATTAGTGATTTTGTGGATTCATCAAAATCCCATCAGGTAGCCTGATTTGACGTCATGTTGTAGGTTTTCGTTGGTGGAAGAAGGTGAGGGCCAAAGCGCAGCGTGGTAAGTGTTCATGATATTTAATAGAACAGAACACTGAATGACAAAAACAACAGGAGACCGAAATGAAACCGAAACAACGATCGACAGCTGCCTCTGATTGCCTCTGATTGAGAACCATACCAGGCCAAACAGAAATACAACATAGAAAAAGGAACATAGACTACCCACCCCAACTCACGCCCTGACCAAACTAACACAAAGACATAATAGAGGAACTAAGTTCAGAACGTGACACATGTAAACAATATTATTAAGGAAATTGTTCTTGCAAAACATTGATACATTTTAGAGCTATTCTCACATTTATCATATAGTTTACACACGAACCACCGCCCGTTTGAAGTAAGAATTCATGAATGTATTTACATGTGAGTGCTGTTCGCTGTTTATCTCTGTCAGAACCAGCCCTCCTCAGGAAGGTTGTTGACCTTTCAACGGCATGCTTGCATGGCACTGATTGACCGAAAGGCATCTCCCCTTTCCTGTCTTCTACTGTTGTTCACTCTGGAAGATAGCTAACCAGCCGTGTTGATGGTTTCCATTGGTGATGAGCGTAGTGGGATACGGGGATTTGAGAAGAGTTGTACAGTAGGATGATTTGAAAGTTCGCTTTTCTAGATATTTGACTTAAAACAGCTAATCAGCTGTACCAGTGATTGTCCGAGAGGGGAGTTTTCTCCTCTCTCCACCTCGTGTTGCTAGTCAGAGTTTTAACCACTTTACACGCACAGCTGCAGCCTGATAATGTTCTGGTCTCGTCTGGGAGGTGAGTTGATTTCCTTCACCTCGTGTTGCGGTTCAAAGTTCCAACCATATCAAACCTGTAGCTACCGCCTCACATTTCCTGGTCTGAAGATTGATTTCTCTCCCAAGCCTTTATGCACTCTGGTCAAAAGGGTCCGGTTCTGTCAGGCTGACATGCTCTCTGACCTCACTCGGTGTGTGGCTACATACTTGTGCAAAGTTATGTAAAACTATTAACTCTTATGCTTCCTAAAATCACATTCCTTTCTATACTTTCATATTTTTTTATATTTCACACACAACGTTTCGGATGGAGGCCTCATACCTGTAGTGTAAATACTTTTCAAGGTACAGTATGACCTTTTTAATGACATCACAAAATAAAAACCAATATGACATTAGTTTTCTATAGATCATCTCCGACCATTCCCCACATTCTTGTTAGAAATATTGTTACAGTATACACCTTTTGAACAATTAGAGATTTGGCGGGAAGACTGTCTGTTAACCTCTCGAGGGTATGTGGGACGCTAGCATCCCACCTGGCCAACATCCAGTGAGATTGCAGAGCGCCAAATTCAAATACAGAAATTCTCAATATAAAAATTCAGAAAACAAAACATATTTTAAATAGGTTTAAAGATGAACTTCTTGTGAATCCAACCACGGTGTCAGATAAAAAAAAAAGCATACCGTACGATTATTTGAGAACATTGCTCAGCAGACAAATCATTACAAACAGTAACCAGCCAAGTAGAAGAGTTACACAAGTCAGAAATAGAGATAAAATCAATCACTTACCTTTGATGATCTTCATATGGTTGCACTCAGAAGACATTCATTTACTTAATAAATGTTCCTTTTGTTCGATAATATCGATTATATCCAAAAACCTTGGTTTTGTTCACGCGTTTTCTCCAGTAATCCACAGGCTCAAATACAGTCAAAACAGGCAGACAAAAAAATCCAAATTGTATCCATAAAGTTCATAGAAACATGTCAAACGATGTTTATATTCAATCCTGAGGTTGTTTTTAGCCTAAATAATCGATAATATTTCAACCAGACAATAACGTTGTCAATATAAAAGGTAAACAAGAAAGGCACTCTCTCGGGATTGCTCATGAAAAAGCTCTGTGACACGGCAGGGTCCACTCATTCCGACTGGTCTTACTCCCTCATTTATCAGAATACAAGCCTGAAACAATTTCTAAAGACTGTTGACATCTAGTGGAAGGCATAGGAACTGCAATCTGAGTCCTAAGTCAATGGATACTGTAATGGCATTGAATAGAAAACTACAAAACCAAAAAAAACTACTTCCTGAATGGGTTTTTCTCAGGTTTTCGCCTGCAAAATCAGTTCTGTTATACTCACAGACACTATTTTAACAGTTTTGGAAACTTTAGTGTGTTTTCTATCCAATTCTACGAGTTATATGCATATCATATCTTCTGGGCCCGAGTAGCAGGCAGTTTAATTTGGGCATGCTTTTCATCCAAAATTCCGAATGCTGCCCCCTACCCTAGAGAAGTTAACAAAGACATTCCTTTTGTTCATACTGAAGGGGGAGAAAGAGCCCCCTTCTCCTGTAATTTACAACAGGGTGTGAACTGTCTCACATCCAGTCCTCCCCCCTCTGTGGGCGAGAGAAGGCCTGGTTACTGTCATCCCCCATGAAGCTGATCTGACCCATTCTGATCCTCACAGGACAGTCATGACAGCTCATTGACAGAGGTGGCCTAGCATTGGTTCACAACCGCAATGCACCAAGGATGTGTTACTAATACTAAGACCCCTACTCACCCCACAGTAGCTGACATTTTTTTCAATAAATTGTATTTAATGGGAAAAAATAAGCATCACAGGGTTGAAGTTTTTCTTATTTATCTCATGTCTGTCGCTCTCTCACTCTATCCTCTTCATTCCCCCATATTCTCTTCTCTCTCCCTTCCCCTTCTTTCAACCCCTCCACCCTTTCAACACTCTCCCCCTCACCCTCTCAGTCTCTCTCCCTTCTCTCCACTTCCCTCACCCTCCCCTTCTCTCTCTCCCCCTCCATTGTCTCTCCCTTCTTTCCCTACTTCCACCTAACATCTTTCTCTCTCCTTCTCCCCATCCCTCCTTCACCCTCTCCTTCTCTCTCTCTCTCTCCCCTTTTCTCACTCTCCCCTTCTCTCTCCCTCCTTCTTCCCCTGCCTCCACTTCCTTTCGTCTCACTCTCTCCCCCTCCCTCCTTCACCCTCTCCTCTCTCCCTCTTTTGCCTTACCTCACTCTCCCTTCTCTCTCCCTCCTCCCCCTCCATTCTCTCTCCCGCCTTCTTTCCATCCCTTCCTCCCCTTCCTTTCATCTCTCTCTCCCTCTCCCTTTTCTCTCTCCCTATTCCTCCTTCACCATCTCCCCCTCTCTCTCCACTTTCCCCCCTCCCTCACACTCCCCCTTTTCCCTCTCTCCTCCCCCTCCATTCTCTCTCCATCCTTCTTTCCCTGTCTCATTCTCCTCCTCTCCTCTAATCTCTTTCTCTCCCTCCTCTCTCTGCCTCCTCCCTCCCACAGACATACAGACAGACAGGCATGCAGTTAGCCAGGCAGACAGGCAGTTAGGAAGACAGACAGACAGACAGACAGACAGACAGGCAGGCAGACAGCTAGGCAGGCAGATAGGCAGGCAGGCAGGCAGGCAGGCAGGCAGGCAGGCAGACAATTTCAAGTCAATATCTTCTTCAGAATTAATTCAAGAATTCATAACAAGGCTCTTAGTTTTTAGAACTGCAAGACCATTGTGTCCAATGGAGGTCAAAAATGATTTTGGGTCAGTTGACTTCAAATTTCATATGCTGAATCCCCTGAGCACAAAGATGTAAAATTAAATAATTTGAACACCTCAAAACTGCCCCTATGTCCCCAATTAAGTCACTGAAATTCAATGTACGGCCTCCTGGGAACACTCTTTAACGATGCCCTGAGTTTCAAGTCTTTACGTTAAGAATTGACCGTTCTACAGAGGATGGAAGACTGTTTTGGGGATTAATGAAGACACTTCCTGTTGCCACAAGGCATCCCTATAAGGTCACGATTGCTTGTGTGCTAGGACAGTTAGCTAGCTCAATCACAATCAATGGGGGTGTCATGGTTATGTGAGGGGCGTAGGTAATGCTTTTCTATAGATGAAAAGCCCTATTGTCTGTGGGACCAAGCTTTCACTGTGAAGAATTAATTTCACATGGTCTGAAACCATTTTCCTTTTTTACATTTAGCTCAACATTAAATTACTCCAACAATCAGTGCGGATAGAACAGCTTGGACAGACAAGTGTAGGGTGTGAGATGCGACTGACATTTTGCAGATGGGGAGAGAGTGAGAGAGGTTGGAGAAGGAGGCTTGGCTTGAAGCACTGGGCATCTTGTTGTTAAGACATGCATTATCTGAATTAGGCCAACAGAATTATACCTGCGGAGGAGCGGTTTCTATGAAGGAACATTTCATATCTTTGAACTTCAGAGAGTTGGCTTAACGTTGGACTAGCTAGCTAACAACCTTGTGTGTGCAGAGCGGCATCAGAACTACATTTGTAGTAAATAAATTCAATGTGAAACATGATTACTATAGTATCCTTAACTAGCATTTAAAAGAATATTCCATTATTTTCTAATAAAACATCTCATTTGCTAATTTCTGAATAACACTTAGAGTGTCAGTAGGCTACTAGACTGTGCTTTGGAGGGGGAGAGGCAGGTTGCCTTCACACACAAGCACACACATTGGCAAAGATTTTCAGCTGGCAAGCAGGCAGACACTGGAAAAAGTTTCTGAGTGAGAGTGAGGGCTTTGCTTAGAAGCTTTTATGGGACAAAAAAAATGCCCGGAATGTAAAATAATGTCATTAACCGGTTCCCATGCTTTTAAAATTAAGGTTCTGAAAATCACTTTTGTTCCCAGTTTTATTCCTGTTCCTCAAACAGAAATAGACGTTAGCTATTAACGTGGCCAATTCTGTCCTCCCAGGATTATATTTCAAGTAGGATAGCAGCCTACTCAAGAATTAACTAATGTTGGTAGCCATCTAGATGTCACCATGATACAGTCTACGCAGTGTCCTCCTTAGCTTACACAACGGTGTGTGATTCGGGTCACTCGGCTCTCAGCTGCGTCCACATAGCCTCTCTCCGCTAACCATTTGTTTAATTTAAAGAGTGACTACCCCATTAAAAGCAACTAATCCCTTTGAAAACGACCTGTGGCATTGATATTAGTCAAGAACATTTACTCTAGTGTCAAATTTGGGTACAAAGTGTAAATAGGATACTTTTGGTCATAAAGTCAGTCTCGTCTAAAACTAAGTTTGGAACCTCATTTGCGTCACAATGAGTAAATGAAGATTGAGTTTGGATTACAATTATGTCAACAAATCATTCCCCCTTTTGCTGAGCTCCACGTGCAAATCTTCCCTCCTCCCACTTCAATCCCTTCATTGAATGGGGCACTGTTGTTTCATTGCCCCCAACGTCCTCAAAGAATGGCAAACTGAAAAGCCTCCACAGACAAATTTCTAAGGTTTGGATGCCCTGCCGACCCTGTTATGATGAATAGCTAGGTGTTTGGAGTGTGTCGATCCCCAAGTCTGCACCAGTAATGCTAGCTTGGTTTGCAACGCTAGCTTGGTTTCCAACCGTTGGTGGTGAGTGATATTGGAATATATGGACCTCTTTAGTATAACTTAGCTAATGACGTTAGATAACGTTATTGCTGGTTATATAGTTAACGTTAACTAACTCACTTTTGTACATCATGCTGGTCCGTACAATTGATCATTTTAGCGCCCAAAAAACGTAATACTTCCAGAGCAACTGTAATATCAATACCATTGTAAAGCACAATTTCAATGATGAGACCCTTCATGATGCCCATCTCTGTATGATTCAAGGCGGCAATGAGCTCCATCGGGTCTTTTTAAAAATGGCGGGTGGGGAAGCGAAACCTATTGCGTGATAGTGAAAGGGAAAGATGTCGTGTGGGGAAACGGCTTTTTTTCACCTGATCTGTCCAACTTATCACCTTATCACCTCTAAAATGTAAATAAAATATGAGAAAGAGTTTATATAATGTGTCATTACATACCTATTTGAAGGTTTGTGTCGAATTTGAATCAGGTTGCGTAAATTTGTACGGAATGGGGTTAGTCACCGTTAGCTAGCTGTCTTTTGATAAAGTGAGGCAGGCTAGCTATAACATTAGCTAGTGAGGCAGGTTAGCTAATGTTTTAGCTAACGTTAGCATAGCTAGCTATTTATAGCTACCTCATTACAATTTAGCTAGGTCGTAGCTCATACACGTATATTGTATATTGTCTATATATTAGTTATGTAATGTTATCATTTGATAATCTAGCAAGGCAGGTGTCACGTTCTGACCTTCATTTTTTTGTTATGTCTTTGTTTTAGGTTGGTCAGGGTGTGAGTTGGGGTGGGCTGTCTATCTTCATTTTCTATGTTGTGTTTTGTGTTTGGCCTGGTATGGTTCTCAATCAGAGGCAGGTGTCGTTAGTTGTCTCTGATTGAGAATCATACTTATGTAGCCTTTTCCCACCTGTGTGGTGTGGGTGATTGTTTCCTATTTTGTTGTTTGTGTCACCATTCAGGACTGTTTCGGTTTTCGTTTTCATTCACTTTGTATTTTGTCTTGTTCAGTGATTATTAAAGTATCATGGACACTTACCACGCTGCGTATTGGTCCGATCCTTGCTACTCCTCCTCAGAAGAGGAAGGGGAAAGCCGTTACAGAACCACCCACCGCCAAAGGACCAAGCAGCGTGGCATCGGGCAGCAGCAGAAATCTCGGGACTCATGGACATGGGAGGAGATTCTGGATGGAGAAGGACCCTGGGCACAGGCTGGGGAATATCGCAGCCCCAAGGCAGAGCTGGAGGCAGCGAAAGCTGAGCGGCGGTGGTATGAGGAGGCAGCACGGCAGAGCGGCTGGGATGTGAGGAAGCCCCAAAAATGTATTGGTGGGAGGCACACTAAGTCAGGAAGGAGACCTGAGCCAACTCCCCGTGCTTACCGTGGAGAGAGGTGGACCAGGCAGGCACTGTGTTATGCCGTGAGGCGCACGGTGTCCCTGGTGCACAGGCATAGCCCGGTGCATTATATTGCAGCGCCTCGTATCGGAGGGGCTAGAGTGGGCATCGAGCCAGGTGCCATGAAGCCGGCTCAGCCCATCTGGTCTCCAGTGCGTCTCCTTGGGCCGGGGTACATGGCACCAGCCCTACGCACGGTGTCCCCAGTTCGCCAGCACAGCCCAGTGCGGTCTGTTCCACCTCGCCGCACTGGCCTGGCGACGGGGAGTATCCAGCCAGGTAGGGTTGTGCAGGCTCGGTGCTCGAGACCTCCAGTGCGCCTCCACAGTCCGGTCTATCCGGTGCCTCCTCCGCGCACCAGGCCTCCGGTGGCAGCCCCACGCACCAGGCTGTCTCTCCGTCTCCTTCCTCCAGGTGCTCCCGTCTGTCCAGTGCTGCCAGAGTCTCCCGTCTGTCCTGAGCTGCCAGAGTCTCCCGTTTGTCCTGAGCTACCAGAGTCTCCCGTCTGTCCTGAGCTTCCAGAGTCGCCCGTCTGTCGGGAGCTGCCAGAGCCGTCCGTCAGTCTGGAGCTGCCAGAGTCGCCCGTCTGTCCTGAGCTTCCAGAGTCGCCCGTCTGTCCTGAGCTTCCAGAGTCGCCCGTCTGTCGGGAGCTGCCAGAGCCCTCCATCAGTCAGGAGCTGCCAGAGCCGTCCGTCAGCCAGGAGCTGCCAGAATCGCCCGTCACTCCGGCGCTGTCGGAGTCGCCCTTCACGTCGGAACCGCCAGAGTCTCCCGCCGGTCTGGTGCTGCCGGAGTCGCCCTTCACTTCGGCGCTGCCGGATTCTCCCGCCTGTTCGGTGCTGCCGGAATCTCCCATCCATTCGGGACCCGTTGCTAGGGTCCCCAGTCCGAGGTCGGCGGCGAGAGTCGCCGCTCGAAAGGCTCCACGGAGGCGGGTTAAGAAGCGTTAAAGACTATGATGGAGTGGGGTCCACGTCCTGCGCCAGAGCCACTACCGTGGACAGACACCCACCCAGACCCTCCCCTATATGTTCAGGTTTTGTGGCCGGAGTCCGCACCTTTGGGGGGAGGCAGGTGTCGTTAGTTGTCTCTGATTGAGAATCATACTTAGGTAGCCTTTTCCCACCTGTGTGGTGTGGGTGATTGTTTCCTGTTTTGTTGTTTGTGTCACCATTCAGGACTGTTTCGGTTTTCGTTTTCATTCACTTTGTATTTTGTCATGTTCAGTGATTATTAAAGTATCATGGACACTTACCACGCTGCGTATTGGTCCGATCCTTGCTACTAATCCTCAGAAGAGGAAGAGGAAAGCCGTTACAGCAGGCTGGCTAGCTAACTACAGGCTAGCTAACGTTAGCTAGTTAGCTAGCTAGCTAAGGTTAGCCTACAAGTCGAATTTGCAAATTAGTTAGTAGCAAGTGCAGTCTGTATTGTCTAGGACAGGACTAATCTACTCCAATCTGGAGCTACAGTCAGTCTACATTTGTAAAGCATAGAATTAGGGTTTCCACTAGTTGCCACAGAGCCAAAGTCAAAATTGGCTGTATCGTGAAAATTCATGAAAACAATGTAAAGTTAGGCATACGGTTAGCAGTGTGGTTATGGTGAGGGTTAGGTTTAAAATCACATTTTAAGAAGAGAAATTGTAAGGCTTTATGACTTTGTGGCTGTGGTAACTAGTGAGGACCTAAAATAAGCTTGACCCGAGTGACTGTCCCGATGAGACAAACAGTATCATCAACAACGGGAATGTGTGTCATGCAGTCATGCCCTTGCTGTGAGCACTCCTTCAAGGGGAACAGGTGAGACACTTGAATCATGTTGGTGACATTTGACCTGGTCAAAGTTGAAAACTATTTCAAGTTTTTTCCCAATTGCTGTGTTTACCATTCCATTTCACGTCACATATCATGATATCTGAAGTGAAATAGAAAGGTGAATGCAGCGAAGGGTTGGTTCCACCATGCTAATCATAACCACCATTGATAATTTAATCAGTGCTCTGTGTGTGTGTTTGTATGTGACCGACAAGTACCTTTGATGAGGGGCCAGGAACTGATCTACACTGCCATGCACATAAATGGGGCGCTGGCAAAGATCTTACCTCCAGCCTTAACTTTTGCCTGCTCACCGACCATTATTGAAGGGGATATCAAAATGATGTAGGTTTAGTCTGACCTGTTCAAACTTCAACATAGTATATGTTTGCTTGTCAGATAATATAGTATATGTTTGTTTATCAGATATCATCTATTCTAACTGGTGGTATTACTTAGTACTCTGTAGGCTACTGACCTATTCAAAGCTTCCACTGGCATCTCACCATACATCTGCCTGTAGTTATTGAACTCAACCTGCAGGAGGTTTGTTGTGATTGAGTGTGGGGGGGGGGGGGGCCGCCAGCATTTCTTGAGGAGCAAGCCAAAGAACTATACCAAATAAGAAGGTGCACTTCCCCTTTAAACAACATTGTTCCATAATGTTACAGTATTAGCTAAACCTGTTCACTTTATCAGTAGTATGCACACAGTTGGGGCACAGAACGAAAGGAAAATGTAAGTCTGGTAAAATAATCTGTTATTGATCCCACAAACTAAGGTGGGAAAAAAGGCTGCCTAAGTATCATTCCCAATCAGAGACAACGATAGACAGCTGCCTCTGATTGGGAACCATACCCAGCCAACAAAGAAATAGAAAAACTAGAATGCCCACCCAAATCACACCCCGACCTAACCAAATAGAGAACTAAAAAGGCTCTCTATGTCACGACCGTCTTCCTGGAAATGACCAGACCAAGGTGCAGCGTGGTGAGCGTACATTTTCTTTTATTTGTTAAAGTCGCCAACAAAACAAGAAAAATAAGAAAAAAAACGACCGTGACGCTTACAAGGGCTATAGTACCCCTAACAAAGACAACTACCTACACTGAAGGAGGGAAAAAGGGCTACCTAAGTATGATTCCCCATCAGAGACAACGATAGACAGCGGTCCCTGATTGAGAACCATACCCGGCCAAAACATAGAAACAAAGAAACATAGAAAACAAAACATAGAATACCCCACATCACACCCTGACCTAACCAAATAGAGAAATAAAACGGCTCTCTAAGGTCAGGGCGTGACATTATAAGAACTGTAACTCAATAAAATCTGAAATTGTTGCATGTTGTGTTTATATTTTTGTTCAGTATAATAAGAACATTACAGGACTCTGTCTGTGGGGATATAACTGAGTGCAGGACAAAACTGGAAGCTCTCATCCAACGCAGAAACAACTCAGTAACTAAACTAAAGGATCAACTCAGGACAGGGAATCGGTTACTGTCTTCAAAATAAACAACAAAACATTTCCCAGAAAGTGACAATGACATTTGACCACGCACACTCAAACAAACTTTTCAATTTTAG
The DNA here is from genome assembly GCF_013265735.2 of Oncorhynchus mykiss. NCBI lineage: Eukaryota > Metazoa > Chordata > Actinopteri > Salmoniformes > Salmonidae > Oncorhynchus > Oncorhynchus mykiss. The sequence continues at coordinate 51,256,750 of NC_048574.1, forward strand.
GCGTTCAATTTCAAATTCCCTTAGTCACTTATGAGTAGAGAAACAAGGAAAGGGTCTGATGAGTCTTTCTCTAAAAGGGCAGATGACGAACACCGACCTCACAGCTGACCTATGACTTGTTATAGTTCTTCCGTAAAGTTCAGCGGTGGAGATTTATTGACCACCAGTGTCTATGAGGTGACTCTCTGTCTCTGAAAACAATATGCTACACAGCTAGGCTGCTGAAAACAATACATGGCACTGGGTTTGACCGGGGTGTGTCTCATAGTGAGGACGCACAACTAATCCACTTATAGAGATGATTCAGTCCACTGGGAAGCGACCATATGAGGAATTCTTTGAACATTGACACCGTCTCAGATTTTCTCAGTGGAGGGGGTGGGGGGGGGGGGTGCCGAGGCTGGGCAGTGTGTGTGTGTGTGTGTGTGTGTGTGTGTGTGTGTGTGTGTTTGTGTGTGTGTGTGTGTGTGTAAGTGTGTGTGTGTGTGTGTGTTTGTGTGAATGAATATGTGTTTATGTCACACTCCATTGCTTAAGGATGTGAAACATTGCGATACATGTTTGATTCGGGTGGGGATGTGCCTGTCTACACACCACCGCTCTCGGATATGACAAAGGGAAAAGAGGTGTGGTGCTCTTCCCACTGCTGCTGTAGGAGTGGGTGGGGGTGTTGTGTGTGTGTGTGTGTGTGTGTCCTCTAGGATATGAGTCAGGCAGGGAGTAGGGTAAGGAGGGCTGTGTGTGGAGTCAGAACAGGGAAAGGATGAATGACGGGGTTAATTTACTTCCCTCATCTCCCTGCTACCAGTGAAAGTGTTCTGAGTCATCACAGACATCAGGGCATTGGTGGTGTAACCATACACACACACACACACACGCTGTCGCCTGAGTCATATCCTAGAGCAGTGGGTGGGGAGGAACAGAGGACAGATGCATGTATGTGTGTGTGTAGGGGGGGTCGAGATTCCATCAAGGCCAGAGGGAGTGTGGTCAGAGAGTGGGACCAGTACCATTGCTAACTAGCATAGCTGCTCCCTTTTGTTGCAAAAAGTTATTGAATAATTAGAATCCCGTTGTCATCGTCAACCTAGGCTACAGTCTCCTCCTGATTCTAGTAATATGCCATTTAGCAGACTTTTATCCAAAGCGACCTGAGTGCATTTTAAAAAAAATGTTACGTATGGATGGTCCTGGGAATCAAACCCACTTTCTTAGCATTGCAAGTGCTATGCTCTACCAACTGAGCTGTTTCTCTCACTGACCCTCAACATACTCATACTCACAGAGCACACACTGTACAGTAACCTAACCAGTCATGCCACTCTTTATTCACAGCCCTGCCACACTCTGACAACAGTTGTGTTTTTTTTAATTTTTTTTTATTGCTTCGCCGAAACAGAAAAATAAACCTGTGGTTTTTGAAAGCACTTCATTCAATTTCTGTCTACTGTATGTACCCCATGGAATAAGGAGGCGAGAGGAGGTCCCTACTCGTCATGGCTTAAGGAGAAAGTGATAGGGTGCAGTAGGAGGTGCAGGAGCAGAACATTCCTCCCCCTGCCCAGAAGTAATCACAAAAAAATGTGAACTATGTGGCTGCCATCCCAGTGAGACTTTGAACAGTGCGTAAAATAATAATAAAGTAATATTAGCAAAGTGAACCCAGATGGGACCTAAAGCATTGCTCTCTCTCTCTCTCTCTCTCTCTCTCTCTCTCTCTCTCTCTCTCTCACTCTCACTCTTTTTTCTCTCACTCTGCAGTTCTAGACCAAGCCAGTTGTTATCTACCGAAACGTAACTTGCTCCTGCGTCCCAAATAGCACCCTATTCCCTTCATGGCAGGCTTGTCATTTTGCCCTGGGGGCCTCATTCGGTCTTCAACGTGATCCAGAGGGACGCACTGAAAATGGGTTATATTTCCTCACTGTCAAAATTGTCAAAAAATTTCCTCTATCCATCGTTTTGGGAATTTCCGATGCATCCTGACTATCAAGCTTTCATTTGGGTGATTATTAGTGAGCTGGACACTGTATGAATGTATGAATAGATTGTCATTGAAACAGAAAGCCCATAAGGTTACCTTTCAGAATAGCTAAAAAGCTAATGAGCATGTCTCAGCTTAGAATGACAGATTATGATTTCTACATAGTTTTCATTTGGTTATAGTCATTTTAAAGTATACTGAGTTTGCCCCCACCCCCAACTACCTGCAGGCAGGATTGAACCCCCTAGTTTGACACCCCGGTTTACGGAGGAACAAATGAACATGACCGTGCATGCACGCACACACACACACAAACACACACACACACACACACACACACATACACACACACACACACACACACACACACATACAGTATGTACTGTATACAGTAAACAATTTAATTCAAATATGTATGAATGAATCTATACATGAACAGTATTCCAAATCTATGTTTATATTGAAAACTATGTACACATTTATGAATGTACACATTGATGATGTGTATGAATCTTTCACTGCCTGTGAATAGCAAAAGGGAGTGCAATTAAAGAGATACAGTGACTTCAGAAAGTATTCATACCCCTTGGCTTATTCCACATTTTGTTGTGTTACATCCTGAATTCAAAATGGATTTAAAATAAATAACAATCTTACCCATCTACACACAATACCCCAGAATGACAAAGTGAAAACATGTTCTTAGAAATGTTTGCAAATTTATTGAAAATGAAATAGACAAATATATAATTTACACAACCGTGAGTCAATACTTTGTAGAAGCACTTTTGGCAGTGATTACAGCTGTGAGTCTTTCAGGGTAAGGCTCTAAGAGCTTTCCACACCTGGATTGTGCAACACTTGTCCATTATTCTTTTCAAAATGCAAAATAGTTACAAGCAATAATGAAGTGGTTAAAAAAAGCATGTTGGTATTTGCTGATCGCAGTTCGCCATGAATAAAGTAAACCTCCCTATATTTTCAATCAATTATTCTGCAAAAGGTGTGTAAACTGCATTTATGTTAGTCTATCCTCCACCCATGGCTTTTTGGTATAGGGTATTATCTTAATTTTCCCTGCTTGTATAGTGGGACCTACAGCCGTAATTTATTTGACTAAGCTGTGCCAGGATATTAACACCAGTGTTATGGATGGTAAGAGCCCCTATATGTGACAGAAGCACTGTACACCATCACTCTGGAGAAGAGGCACCAAGATCTGGAGATGGAGAACCATATCCAATTAGTATTTTGTTTGGAAAAGGATGGGGTGATATAGACCATCCAGGTTATCTGTGAGGGCTCTGTTGATATTGTGTGGGGTCAAAACCAAGTGAATATGAGATAATTAGACTAGCGAAAAGGGTTTCCTCTGAAAATAACTCTATACAGCCTCTAAAGGAGAAAAGATGCCAAGTATATTACATTCAAGCTCAGAAATCCCCACCTACCTTCTTTAAATAACAGAGACATTGCAAAATAAATGCCATCACACACAAACACGTCCATTAAGGAGGAGAAACCAAGACCAGAGATTTAGCAACATGCATGTTCTCGAGAGACCAGTCCTAACTGGTGTCTGTTTATACCCAGTCTAGTGCTGTGTGGTGCGAGATGGACATGACGGTATGTTTCGGGTTGTGACTGACTGGGCAGACACTGGAGATGACAGGACGCCTCTGGGGGTGAAGGAGGATGGGGGGTCTGTCAGATCATACAAGGTGGGTGCGGTGGTGAGCAATGGGATGAGTGGTGGTGGTTTGAGCAGTGGGATGAGGGTGTTGGTGGTTGTGTTGATGGTTGGGATGGTGGTGGGGTTGAGCAGTGGGGTGAAAGTGTGTGGTGGTGTTGATGGTAGTGCTGGTGGTGGTCGGTTGAATGGGATGAGGGTGGTGGAAGTCAGTGGAGGCTGCTGAGGGGAGGATGACTCATAATAACGGCTGAAAACGAGCAAATGGTATGGCCTCAAACACATAGAAGCCATGTGTTTGATATCATTCCATGAATTCCGCTCCAGCCGTTACCACGAGCCCGTCCTCCCCAATTAAGGTGCCACCAACCTTCTGTGATGGTAGTGGTGTTGATTGCTGGAATTGTGGTGATGGTGGGGTGAGCAGTGTGGTGAGGTTGGGTGGTGGTGGTGGTGCACTATAAAACATTTCCTTGTAAATGTACAGCATTATACTGGCACCAGAAAAATACTGTACATGAATGAAATTCTCACTGAAATCTAAATGTAAGAAAAACAATACATTGTACATAAAAACATTTATTAAAATTGGTAACAACAAAAACAAAAAATGTACAACAGAATTGAAAACAGAAGTAACAACAGTTGACACATACACTACTGGTCAAAAGTTTTAGAACACTTACTTTTATTTTTACAATTTTCTACATTGCAGAATAATAGTGAAGATATTTTATATTTGAGATTCTTCAAATAGCCACCCTTTGCCTTGATGACAGCTTTGCACACTCTTGGCATTCTCTCAACCAGCTTCATGAGGTAGTCACCTGGAATGCATTTCAATTAAGAGGTGTGCCTTCTTAAAAGTACATTTTTTGGAATGTCTTTCCTTCTTAAAACGTCAACGGGACAGTTGTTGCTCATGTGACTAAAACGTTGTTTTAAACAACAACAAATAAAACAGTACATATATGTGTCTTAATTGGGCAGAAAGCTTAAATTCTTGTTAATTTAACTGCATTGTCTAATTTACAGTAGCTATCACAGCGAAAAAATACCATGCTATTGTATGAGGAGAGTGCACAACAACAAAACACTTTTAGCACAGCGACAGTTTAATACATTCACATCTGAAGGTAAATCATTTCCTTACATTCTGAAATCTTGCTCTGATTTGTCATCCTAAGGGGACCCAGAGATAAAATTTAGTGTCGTTTTGTTTGATAAAATCCTTTTTCATATCCTAAAAAGGTTCATATAGTCTGCACGATCAATTTTGTATTTCCACTCGTTCAACTTGCAAAGAAAGAAATCTGTAAAAATTAAACGCTAAACGTTGTTTCAACCAGTCAAATTACATTCGTATTTAATCCTCAGACACTCTAAAAAGTAACCAGTCTTTCTATATCATTCTGCATTCAGTATGTCCACTGGAAAGCTAATTTTAGACAGGAAGGCACGATCATTGAGCACTGATGACACGGGCGGTGTTCACTTGATTGACTGTATCTTTGTCCAATAACCACCAATCATTTTGAAACCTAGCTAGCTGGATTGCCAATGATCTGTGCTTTACGAGAGTAGGTAGAAACCCTTTGTGTGAAGCAAAATCTTTCATCTAACCTCGCGCGTATGAGTCGAGTGGCGTTTGGACATTTATGCAAGAGCATGTCGAAGTGCGTTACACATATCTGTGAGTTATGACAAATAAGTCTTTGCAAATTTTGAACTTACAATATGGCTACTAATACTGGAAAAGCTAAATCAAAGTCCAGGTATACAGATTTTGGATGATATTCTAGCAGAAATCTACTGTAAAAGTGTCACAGACTTTATGTTACCTTAGACTGGTAAGTGAAATACCAGTCTTTATAGTTATATTATTTTATATTATAAATCCGAGCTAATGCAGTTGTTTCAATGGTTGCAAAGTAATATTTTTTTATTTTTTATATGTTCTTTGATTGTATATACACTGCTCCAAAAAATAAAGGGAACACAATGTAACTCCAAGTCAATCACACTTCTGTGAAATCAAACTGTCCACTTAGGAAGCAACACTGATTGACAATAAATTTCACCTGCTGTTGTGCAAATGTAATAGACAACAGGTGGACATTATAGGCAATTAGCAAGACACCCCCAATAAAGGAGTGGTTCTGCAGGTGGTGACCACAGACCACTTCTCAGTTCCTATGCTTCCTGGCTGATGTTTTGGTCACTTTTGAATGCTGGTGGTGCTTTCACACTAGTGGTAGCATGAGACGGAGTCTACAACCCACACAAGTGGCTCAGGTAGTGCAGCTCATCCAGGATGGCACATCAATGCGAGCTGTGGCAAGAAGGTTTGCTGTGTCTGTCAGCGTAGTGTCCAGAGCATGGAGGCGCTACCAGGAGACAGGCCAGTACATCAGGAGACGTGGAGGAGGCCGTAGGAGGGCAACAACCCAGCAGCAGGACTGCTACCTTCGCCTTTGTGCAAGGAGGAGCAGGAGGAGCACTGCCAGAGCCCTGCAAAATGACCTCCAGCAGACTCCATGAGGGTGGTATGAGGGCCCGACGTCCACAGGTCTGGGACATCATGTCTCGCTCCATCCACCAACGCCACGTTGCACCACAGACTGTCCAGGAGTTAGTCGGATGCTTTAGTCCAGGTCTGGGATGGTCTCCTGAGGGATCTCCTCCACCTCATCAGGGGCATGCCCAGGCGTTGTAGGGAGGTCATGCAGGCACGTGGAGGCCACACACACTACTGAGCCTCATTTTGACTTGTTAAGGACATTACATCAAAGTTGGATCAGCCTGTAGTGTGGTTTTCCACTTTAATTTTGAGTGTGACTCCAAATCCAGACCTCCATGGGTTGATACATTTGATTTCCATTGATCATTTTTGTGTGATTTTGTTGTCAGCACACTCAACTATTTCATTCATTCAGATCTAGGATCTGTTATTTTAGTGTTCCCTTTATTTTTTTGAGCAGTGTGTATATATGGAGGTCATATATATAAAATCCCTAATGAAATATGTGTATGAACAGCAAACAATGCACTCGAAAGCCACAACGTGTCAAAGTCAACAGACAATACACATTGGGCTCCTGACTGGCGCAGTGGTCTAACACACTGCAATACCTGGTTCGAATCCAGTCTGCATCACATCCGTGATTGGAAGTTCCATAGGGCGGTGCACAATTGGCCCAGTGTCGTCTGGGTTTGGCCTGGGTAGGCGTCATTGTAAATAATAATTTGTACTGACTTGCCTTGTTAAATAAAGGTTAATAAAACAATATATAAAAAAAATTGGTACACACACTTCACCACAGTGTTCTCCACTCTATATAATATATTTGTTGTTTATTTGATGTATTTCTAACATAATGGTTCAATAAAATAAGTAATAAACTTGAGTTCTTACTGATAAAAAAAACAAAAAAAACAATAGTGGTAAATACTGATTTCAAAGACACCACATTCAAGACCTCTCTACACTCTTCTAATTCCCCCCTTCTGACACCCAGGTGACAGACATCTCAGCTTGGATGTCGGCCCACCTCTTCAAGCTCAGTCTCAACAAGACAGAGCGGCTCTTCCTACCAGGGAAGGCCTACCTGCTCCAAGAAATCTCTGTCCCGTTTGATAACTCCACGGTGTCCCCCTCCTAGATTGCAAAGAACCTTGGCATGGGCTTGGACAACACCCTGTCAGTCATTGCAAACATCAATGCAGTGACTCGGTCCTGCAGGTTCATGCTCTACAACATCCACAGACTACGACCTTTCCTCACACAGGAAGCGAGGGGCTAATTCAGGCACTTGTCATCTCCCGTCCACACTACTGCAACACTCTGTTGGCTGGGCTCCCCGCTTGTGCCATCAAAGCCCTGCAAATTCAGAAAGCCACAGCGGGCCTTGTGTTCAACCTTCCCAAGTTCTCCCATGTCACCCTGCTCCTCCGCACACTACACTGGCTTCCTGTCGAAGATCGCATCATCTTCAAGACCCTGGTGCTTGCCCATGGAACCGCAAGGGGAACTGCCCCTCCCTACCTTCAGGCCAAAAACTTCTAAAACCCTACCTTTTTAAAGAGTATCTTAAATAAATCCCCCCCCCCCCCCCCAAAACGCAATTGTCTTTTCCTACTAGCACTGTCTTTACTGATAACTACTTTTTTTTTAGGGAAAATGTACTTGCTACGATAGTGATGATATGTTGTTGTCTAACCTAGCTATCCTAATATTAATGCACTAATGTAAGTTGCTATGGATAATTACATCTGCTAAATTACAACAAAAGGCTCTGAGAGGCACAGGGTGAGGGTGAGGGAGTTGACCTGGCCTAAAATGAAAACCATTTCTATGTAAAGTGCATTGCTTTGACGCTCTATTTCCAATTGGGCTGTGGTCATAATGTGTGCACTATACCGTCTATGGAATAGGGTGTAATTTCAGACTTAGCTCTGGACCTGCACTGAGCACCATGTCTGTCTGTTTTCCTCATTACCACTCCCTGTGTTACACCATCACTGCCACTCTATTCCATTCAGCATTCTTACCTGGTTACTGTTGAGTAGGAAAACATTTTGAAATGGGGACTAACTGTACGGGAGCTTGTCTAATAAGAAAACAGATTTGGGTGTTTCTGTTGCACTCTTTGTTGCTACAGTGGGCCCCACTGAACAGGACCCTGTAGTGTTTCTCAGGCATCACCTCATTCCAGAATACACAACACTGAGAGCCTTGTGTGTCAGTCAGTAAACAGCTGCCAGAGGCCACCTATACTGTACTCAACCTCCAGTTAAACTGCTGTAAACACCGGGTTTACACACACCACACCTTTGCTTCCTCCCTATTGTAGCAAGGCTGCTCAAGGCTCCTGCTTCTACTTTGGGTTTGAGGTTTGGATTAAACCTGAAATAGGAAATAGAGGTAAAGTAGAGATTTTTTTTATTTTTCAATGACCTCATTAAATAACCTGTAGTTAATTTTTACTATTTTTTTATAGATCTCTCCCTCTGAAGGCTACTGAAAACTCTGCTCTCCATCGGGCCAGCTAAATCTTTACTGTATGGCTCCCCAGTCTTTGTCTGTGTCCTTTATGCTACCCTATTCACTATTGGCCCTGGTCAAACATAGTGCACTGAATAGGGAACAGGCTGCCATTTGGGACGCATTCCTTTGAGTTTGAAGTTTGAAGTCTAGCACATCATTAATTGGGGGATTAGACACCCTGAGAAGTTGTTAATCACCACAGTCATACACAGACTCACCGGTCTGACCTGGGTCCGCTCCTCTATATGTTGGGGCTAGAGGCTGGGGCCTGGGAATGGGGGCTGGACCTGGGGGATAGGGTGACTGGTGTGAGAATAGGGGCTCTAGGGAAATGAGGTGAGTTTGGCCTGTGGTTATGGGTGAGAGGGGGAGCCTGGGCTGAGACTAGGGGAGACAAGGGAAGATTCGGCCTGTGGGAGATAGGGGAGAGTGGTCTAATGATATTGGAGCTGATGGTTGTTAATTAGAGGGAATGCTCTGCAGAGACTGATGGAGGAGAAAGGCTCTCAGGATGTGAGTCCAGGGTGAGAGAGTTCACGCACAAAACACTGGCTTTTCATCACATCATGACTCATTCAGTGTGTGTTGTGTGTATGGTTGGGGTGTGTGTGAGTGTGTTTGCACGTACATGTATGTGTGTGTAAGACAAAGAAAGTGAGAAAGTGTGTAGTTGTGTTTGCGTGCATACTGGCGTTTGTGTATGTTGCGTGTGCGTGGCATGCATACTGGGGTGCTTTGTGTTTGTCTGTGTGTGTTGTGAGTGTGTGTGTCTTACCTCACTGGTTAGGCATTCCTGTAGAGAAAGCGGTGTGAAGTGAAAGAGTGCTACTCTCACAGTGCAGGTATTCATGGCTCTAGCCCCTGTGGGCAGGACCGGCCTCCACTGTTCACAGGACAAAGCCTATCCAGCAGAGCCCAGACACACTCACACAAACTCACAGAGACAGGGAGGAACTAGGGGAGAGAGGGAGAGGGAGGTAAAGGACGGGAGAAGGGGGATAGGAGAGGGGGAAAAAGAAAGAAGAGCGATGAGAGAAGGTGTGTAGGAACAGACAGAGGGACGAAGGGGAGAGGGAGAGGCGTTCCATGTAAATTCAACAAGTCATGACACCCACCATCTCAGATTGTTCTGAAATCAATTGCTTCTGTAGTTAGAAGCAAGTAAGATTGGCATCCTGAAACATAATTTCTTGTTGAAATTAAAAAGTATCTGGCCTTCTTAATTAATAGGATTCAGATAATATTCAGTAAATATAGTACACAACATCCGATTTGTACCAAACGTATTTTTACCAATGAGTAAGACATGAGGAATCCACATTTTCTTGGTCAATAGTCACCCATGGACTACCCTCACCCTAGGTAAATCCAGTATCCAGTATACAAGTAGTATGAAGCTGCAGCTTGTAGTATTGCTTCTCCAAACTATGCAATGTATTCCCTGTGAATCTGGTGAAGTTTTTACCCATGTTCAGAGATATTTGTATTTGAAGTCACTTGCATTATTTACCAGAAAGTAGTATGAATACCAGGTTTTGACCACTAGATGCCACTGTTCCTACTATACCGCCACATGCTTTTATCCATTTCGCTGGTCTTTTGTGTTTATTTCGCTGGTCTTTTGTGATTCCATGCAACTTATTATGTGACTCGTTAAGCACATTTTTACTCCTGAACTTATTTAGACTTGCCATAAAAAAGGGGTTGAATACTAATTGAGTCCAGAAATTTCAGCCTTTCATTTTGAATACATTTGTAAAAGTTTCTAAAAACATAATTCCACTTTGACATTATGGGATATTGTGACACAAAATCTCAATATAATCCATTTTAAATTCAGGCTGTAACACAACAAAATGTGGAAAAAGTCTAGGGGTGTGAATACTTTCTGAAGCCACTGTACAATTTTGCATAGTGATAGGCCTCTTAGAGAGCTGGCACTTGTTGGACTAGTCAAGGAGAGTTGGGTTGAAGCATTAGGTTGCTAAGAGAAGGGCAAACTGATTTGCTTTCACGGAGGACTGGCTTGAATTGTGAGGAGGACCATAACATTTATTTGAATAACGAGCCAGATATTATGGTTACTACCCAAAGTTGCAAAGTAAATGTTGTGATGTTGTGAATAAACACAAGAGACCAGCAAAATGGATATGAGTGTAGCTGTATAGCAGGAAAAGCAGCATCTAGTGTTCAGACCTGGTACTTTCATACAACTTTATGGTAAATAATGCAAGCGATATCAAAAGAAAAAAGAGAAAGAAAAAACATCAATGGATTCACAGGGAATACATTACATATAATGGAGAATCAATACTCGAAGCCACAGCTTCATACTATTTGTCAACCATATAGAACTGATACTGTATACTTGTTGTTGGGTTGGATGGAGTGTGGGGTGTGGGGTGTGGGGGTCTGGGTGGGGGTCTGGGGGTCTGAATGTTTCTGGATTACTAATCGTATCTGTTACTAACTAATTATACGATTTCATGAAAATCTGAGAGGGTGGGTGTCAATCCTCTTGTCCTCCTTGTGGTGGAACAACCCAGGGGAGATAGAGAGGAGAGGAGCAAAGAGGGCACTCAGAGAAGGTCTGTGTGTAGCAACAGAGAGAGAGAGAGGGGGACAGGAGAGTCAGAGTGGACAAGAACCTGACACCCTCAACACACAGGGTGACAAACACCTACACGGAGGTGACAGCATTCCCTCCCTCATAAGACCCTCTAGACACAACTACGACAACATAACCAACAAAAACGGGTTACAACTCCTGCAGCTTTGTCGTACGCTGGGTATGTACATCGTGGGGACTCCTATGGTAGGTACACCTATAGCTCATCTCTTGGCAGTAGTTCTGTAGACTACTTTATCACTGACCTCAACCCAGAGTCTCTTAGAGCATTCACAGTCAGTCCACTGACACCCCTATCAGATCACAGCAAAATCACACTCAAATTGAACAGAGCTTTGCTCAATCATGAGACATCAAAGCCAAAGGAACTGAATAACATTAAGAAATTGTATAGATGGAAGGAAAGTAGTGTGGAATTCAACCAAAAAACAATTAGGCAACAACAAATTTAAACCTTTCTAGACAATTTCCTGGACAAAATGTTTCACTGTAATAGTGAAGTTGTAAACTTGGCAGTAGAAAACCTAAACAGTATATTTGACCTCTCAGCTTCCCTATCAAAAAATTAACAACAATGACAAATGGTTTGATGAAAAACTAAGAAAGTAATAGAGAAACCTATCCAACCAAAAATATAGAGACCCAGAAAACTTAAGCCTTCATTATGGTGAATCATTAAAACGATACAGAAATACACTACGGAAAAAGAAGGAACAGTGCGGAAGAAATCAGCTCAATGTAGTTGAAGAATCCATAGAATCTAACCTCTTCTGGGAAAATTGAAAAACTCTAAACAAACAACAACACAAAGAGTTAGATAAACCACTTCTCCAATCTTTTTGTCTCTATAACAAAGAACAAACAGCAACAACATTTACATTATAAAATACAAATCATAGAATCAACTATTAAAGACTACCAGAACCCACTGGATTCTCCAATTACACTGAATGAACTATAGGACAAAATACCAACCCTCCAACCCAAAAAGGCCTGTGGGGTTGATGGCATCCTAAATGAAATTATAAAATATACAGACCACAAATTCCAATTGGCTATACTTAAACTCTTTAACATCATCTTCAGCTCTGGCATTTTCCCCAATATTTGGAACCAAGGATTGATCACCCCAATCCACAAAAATGGAGACAAATTTGACCCCAATAACTACCATGGGATATGCATCAACAGCAACCTTGTGTCGAATTGCTATGCTTTATCTTGGCCAAGTCACAAATGAGAGCTTGTTCTCAACTAGCTTACCTGGTTAAATAAAGGTGAAATAAAAGAAAATCAACAGCAACCTTGGGAAAATCCTCTGCATTATCATTAATAGCAGACTCATACATTTTGTCAGCGAAAACAATATACTGAGCAAATGTGAAATTGGCTTTTTACCAAATTTCCGTACGGCAGACCACGTATACACCCTTCTCATGCTTTGTTGATTTAAAAAAAGCTTTCGACTCAATTTGACATTAGGGCCTGCTATACAAATGGACAGAAAGTGGTGTTGGGGGGAAAATATACAACTTTATAAAATCCATGTACACAAACAACAAGTGTGCGGTTAAAATTGGCAAAAAACACACAAAAAAATGTCCACAAGGTTGGGGGTGAGACAGGGAAGCAGCTTAAGCCCCACCCTCTTCAACATATATATCAACGGATTGGTGAGGGCACTAGAAAGGTCTGTAGCTACCCGGCCTCACCCTACTAGAATCTGAAGTCAAATGTCTACTTTTATTATTTTTATTTAACCTTTATTTAACCAGGAAGGGCTCATTGAGATTAAAATCTCTTTTTCAAGAGCACCCTGGCAAAGATAGGCAGCACCAAGTCATTACAAAAAAAATACAGACAGACAACATGAAAAACTACAAGTAATCTAGTAAAAACCATTGAATTCACAAGAGTATAAAAGAGCAAATTAAAAACATTGACAGGTCAGGGAATCAGCCTCAAAATCCTTCATCAGTGATTTAAAAACACCAATCGGGACAAGTTCTTACAGTTTAAAAGTATTTTGTAAGGTGTTCCAAGACGATGGCGCAGAGTACATAAAAGCCCTTTTACCAAATTCAGTTCGGACACTTGGAACAGTTAGCAGGATAAAGTCCAGCGAACGAAGAGAGTACCCACCACATTTCTGAACAATAAAAATGCACAAATAAAAAGGTAGTAAACGCAAAATGGCTTTGTAAATAAAAGTATTCCAGTGACTGAGCCTACGAGTGACTAGAGAAGGCCAGCCAACCCTGGTATACAAAGTGCAGTGGTGCGTAAGGGTTTTGCAGTTTAAAATAAATCTCAAAGTGCCATGGTAAAGAGTGTCAATTGATCTCAAACACTGAGCGGAAGCATTCATATATAAAATATCCCCATAGTCTAGTAAAGGCATAAATGTAGCTGATACTAGCGTCCTTCTGGCTTCAAAAGAAAAACAGGCCTTATTCCTAAAATAAAATCCCAATTTCAGCTTCAATTTTTTTGTAAGTTGTTGATTATGCAATTTAAAATAGAGGCCGTCATCAATTAAAATTCCAAGATATTTATGAGATTACAACCTCAATATCCTTGCCCTGACAGGTAGTAATAGGTGAAAGGTTCAGATTCAAACTACTGTTTGCTGATGATCTCTCCCCAACGAAGGAGGGCCTACAGCAGCACCTAGATCTTCTGCACAGATTCTGTCAGACCTGGGCCCTGACAGTAAATCTCAGTAAGACAAAAATAATGGTCCAGTTGCCAGGACCACGAATACCAATTCCATCTACACACCGTTGCCCTACAGCACACAAACAACTATGCATACCTAGGCCTAAACATCAGCGCCACAGTTAACTTCCACAAAGCTGTGAACGATCTGAGAGACAAGGCAAGAAGGGCCTTCTATGCCATCAAAAGGAACATAAAATTTGACATAGCAATTAGGATCTGGCTAAAAATACTTGAATCAGTTATAGAACCCATTGCCCTTTATGGTTGTGAGGTCTGGGGTCCGCTCACCAACCAAGAATTGACAAAATGGGACAAACACAAAATTGAGACTCTGTGTGCAGAATTCAGCAAAAATATCCTGTGTACAATGTAAAACGTGCATGCAGAGCAGATTTTTTGCATGTTTCAGTGTAAAAAAAAGTGTCACCTTTGTGGGCTCTCACCAGTTTGCATCCCTGCATATTAAAGACACATATTTCCCTCATTTTACATAGACCCACAAAGAATTCGAAAACAAATCCAATTTTGATAAACTCCCACTGGGTGAAATACCACAGTGTGCCATCACAGCAGCAAAATGTGTGACCTGTTGCCACAAGAAAAGGGCAACCAGTGAAGAACAAAAAACATTGTAAATACAACCTATATTTATGTTTATTTATTTTCCCTTTTGTACTTTAACTATTTTCACACCATTACAACACTGTATGTAGACATAATATGACATTTGAAATATCTTTATTCTTTTGGAACTTTTTTTAAAGTCTAATGTTTACGGTACATTTTTATTGTTTATTTCACTTTTGTCTATTATCTATTTCAATTGCTTTGGCAATGTAAACATATGTTTCCCATGCCAGTAAATGCACTCCCATGCACTCAATGAGCTGTATTCCGCCATAAGCAAATAGGAAAACGCTCACCCAGAGGCAGCGCTCCTAGTGGCCAGGGACTTCACTGACATTTTCAACCTCTCCATGTCTGAGTCTGTAATACCAACATGTTTCAAGCAGACCACCATAGTAGCTGTGCCCAAGAACACTAAAGTAACACTGCCTAAATGACAACCGTCTATAGCCATGAGGTGCTCTGAAAGGCAGGTCTCCTACGATCCATAAATCAAGATATCAGAGCAAAAACGAATGAAGTTATGATGCTATTTCCATGTAGCTTTGGATTGTCAACTTTCTCTAAACAACAGTGGAAATATACAGTTTTCCATTTACATTTGGCCCTCTCTCCCTCTCTCTCTCCCTTCCCTTTCCCTCTCTCTCTCTGTCTCCTTTCTGTTATTTCCCTACATGAATCTATCCTCTTTCCTACTGCCCCTCCTCATGGATCCTCCTCTCTCTCTCTCCCCTCCAATCACATCCCTCTCCCCCCCCCCCCCCCCCCTCCCACCAGCAATGGTTGAGCCAGCCGACCGGTCGGTTTTGGGCTACAAGGATTCTCTGTGTGTTCCTTCCAGCCGGCCCGTCGTCCCGTCGCTGCCCCCCTTGCTCGGCCTCTCAGATCGGGTAGCCCGGTTCACTGTGTCCTTAGACAACCCTTGTGCATCTAAAGGAAAGGAAAGGGGCCCCAATCTGGGGAGGCCCACCTCCAGCACTCAGAGAGCCAAACTCTAAAAACGTAACCCTCAACTACTGCCTTCCTTTGTGTAGCTGCCTGAAACACTATTGGGGAAGTAGAGTATTTCATCATGTACACATTCACACATGCGTATGTGCACACATGCAGTACCAGTCAAAAGTTTGGACACACCTACTCCTTCAAGGGTTTTTATTTATTTTTACTACTTTCTACATTGTAGAATAGTAGTGAAGACATCAACACTATGAAATAGCATATATGGGATCATGTAGTAACCAAAAAAGTATTAAACGAATGAAAATATATTTTAGATGTTAGATTCTTCAAAGTAGCCACCCTTTGCCTTGATGACAGGTTTGGGTTTTTGTTAGGTAAACTTGGCGCCTGACCAGTGACCGGAAAGATTTTAATTGATCGGACATTTGAGACATTGAACTGTCATCCATATGCATGGAGTGCGTAACCCATTAGGGCATAACCCATCCACGTAGTCCGCACCATCAATAAACAAGGGATATTGGCCAAAAGAGCCACATTTACAGTGCATTTGGAAAGTATTCAGACCGCTTGAGTTGTTCCACATTTTGTTATGATACAGCCTTATTCTAAAATTAATTAAATAGTTTTTTTTCTTCATCAACCTACACACAATACCCCATAATGACAAAGCAAAAGCGGGTTTTTATAAATGCTCTAATTTATTCAAATGAAAAACTAAAATACCACATTTACATAAATAAACCCTTTTTCTTGACCCTGTCTTTCAAAGATAATTCCTAAAAATCCAAATAACTTCACAGATCTTCATTGATCAACCATAAACAATTAATAAACATGCACCTGTGGAACGGTCGTTAAGAAACTAACAGCTTACAGACGGTAGGTAATTAAGGTCATAGTTATGAAAACCTAGGACACTAAAGAGGCCTTTCTACTAACTCTGAAAAACACCAAAAAGAAAGATGCCCGGGGGTCCTTGCTCATCTGCGTGAATGTGCCTTAGGTATGCTGCAAGGAGACATGTGGCCGGGGCAATAAATTGCAATGTCTGCACTGTGAGATGCCTAACACAGTGCTACAGGGAGACAGGACAGACAGCTGATCGTCCTCGCAGTGGCAACTGCCCGAGTTACACCAGGAATGCACAATCCCTCCATCAGTGCTCAGACTGTCCGCAATAGGCTGAGAGAGGCTGGACTGAGGGCTTGTAGGCATGTTGTAAAGGCAGGTCCTCACCAGACATCCCCGGCAACAACGGCGCCTATGGGCAACAAACCCACCGTCGCTGGACTAGACAGGACTGGCAAAAAGTGCTCTTCACTGACGAGTCGTGGTTTTGCCTCACCAGGGGTGATGGTCGGATTCGTATTTATCGTCGAAGGAATGAGCGTTACACCAAGGCCTGTACTCTGGAGCAGGATCGATTTGGAGGTGGAGGGTCCGTCATGGTCTGGGGCGGTCTATCACAGCATCATCGGACAGAGCTTGTTGTCATTGCAGGCAATCTGAACACTGTGCATTACAAGGAAGACATCCTCCTCCCTCATGTGGTACCCTTCCTGCAGGCTCATCCTGACATGACCCTCCAGCATGACAATGCCACCAGCCACTCGTTCTGTGCGAGATTTCCTGCAAGTCAGTGTTCTGCTATGGCCAGGGAAGAGCCCGGATCTCAATCCCATTGAACACGTCTGGGACCTGTTGGATCGGAGGGTGAGGGCTTGGGCCATTCCCCCCAGAAATGTCTGGGAACTTGCACATGCCTTGGTGGAAGAGTGGGGTAACATCTCACAGGAAGAACTGGCAAATGTGGTGCACTCCATGAGGAGGAGATGCACTGCAATACTTAATGCAGCTGGTGGCCACACCAGATACTGACCCCCCTTTGTTCAGGGACACATTATTCAATTTCTGTTAGTCACATGTCTGTGGAACTTGTTCAGTTTATTTCTCAGTTGTTGAATCTGTTATATATGTTCATACAAATATTTTTACGTTACGTTTGATGAAAATAAACACTGTTGACAGTGAAAGGACGTTTCTTTTTTTGCTGAGTTTATATAGACACCTTTACTCAGTACTTTGTTGAAGCACTTTTGGCAGCAATTACAGCCTCGAGTCTTCTTGGCTATGCTGCTACAAGCTTGTCACAGCTGTACACCTCCAATTCTTCTCTGCAAATCCTCTCAAACTCTGTCAGGTTGGATAGGGAGTGTTGCCGCACAGCTATTTTCATCAATAATCTCTCTGTACTTTGCTATGTTCATCTTTCCCTCGATCCTGACTTGTCTCCCAGTCCCTGCCGCTGAAAAATATCCCAACATTATGATGCTGCCACCACCATGCTTCACTGTAGGGATGGCGCCAGGTTTCCTCCAGACGTTAAGCTTTGCATTCAGGCCAAAGAGTTAAATCTTGGTTTCATCAGACCAGAGAATCTTGTTTCTCATGGTCTGAGAGTCTTTAGGTGCCATTTGGCAAACTCCAGGCACGCTGTGCCTTTTACTGAGGAGTGATTTCCATCTGGCAACCATAATTGCCTAATTGGTGGACAGCTGCAGAGATCTGTCAGAGTGACCATCGGGTTCTTGGTCACCTCCCTGACAAAGGCCCTTCTCCCCAGATTGCTCAGTTTGGCCAGGCGGTCAGCTCTAAGAAGAGTCTTGGTTGTTCCAAACTTCTTCCATTTAAGAATGATGGAGGCCACTGTGTTCTTGGGGACCTTCAATGCTGCAGACACTTTTTCTTACCCTTCCCCTGATCTATGCATCGACACATTTCTGTCTCGGAGCTCTACAGACAATTCCTTTGACCTCACGGCTTGGTTGTTGCTCTGACATGCATTGTCAACTGTGGAACCTTAGGTAGACAGACAGGTGTGTGCCTTTCCAAATCGAGTTCAATCAATTGATTTTACAACTGGTGGACTCCATTCAAGTTGAAGAAACATTTTAGGATGCACCTGAACTCAATTTCGAGTCTCATAGCAGAGGTTCTGAATACTTATGTAAATAAGGTATTTTTTAAATATTTTTGTTTTATACATTTGCAAAATTTTCTAAAAAACTGTTTTTGCTTTGTCATTATGGGGTATTGTGTGTAGATTGATGAGTAAAATAATAACAATGCTGTAACGTAAACAAAATGTGGAAAAAGTCAAGAGGTCAGAATACTTTCCGAATGCACTGCACATGTCCTTAAAAACAGCCTATAACAAATTACAGAAACCCTGTACCTTGTGTTTCGATGTTTAGCATATGCAAATATTCATAGCCTATTGTTTTATTGGCTTCTTTACTTTCCTAAAACAGTAATTATCCACCTCACAGTTCAGCTATATGAGATTTTAGCACTAAATGCATCAGGGCATTGCATGCAGAGGCCTATAGGCACTGTGCTATTAATGTTTTAAAAAGTCATATAAAGGAAGAGAAGATTCCCACTGGTCAAAAACTTGTTGAATCCCCCCGCCATGTAATTTCAACCAAAAACCCTATGCGATGCTTTTGAATCCATGTGAAAAACGGATTAGAGTAATCAACTTAGAGGCATTTCAACTTTGAACCTAAATCCAACACCATGGTCACGTTTTCTGGTGATTTCACATTGTATTCACATTAGTTGTAAATCAAAACTCTGTCTGTCTTTAGTAGTTCTTTAACCACACAAGTTTTATAAGATGCCTGCCTTCAGTTCGATAACTTCACTGCTTCACTGTGCTAATTCTATATTGAATAGAATGTGTCTGCCCTCACTGCTATTGCTGAGATAATTCTATAATGTGTCTGTCTTTGGTATAACTGTGCTAATTCTATACTCACCTCCTTAAACCACACTCTCACCCTTGGGGGCTGAGCAGATCAGGAAGTGTCGGTGTAACGAGGGAAAGAGAGAGGGAAGAAAGAAAGGGAGGAAAGGACTTATGATTATGATTTCACTGATTCTTAGGACATATCATTGAATTTGCAAGGGTTCAGTTATGCAAACAGCTCACAGTACGATCCGTGATTCAACATAAAACACACACGCAAGCAAGCAAACGCATACACATGCTTCACCTTAACACACACACACACACACACACACACACACACACACACACACACACACACTGAATGGAGAGGGACAGAGTATGTTTTGACTCTATTCCCTTTATAGGCCCATTTCCTGAGTGTAAGTAATGACACAGGTGTTCCAGGTATTGTGTATGTGTGTGTGTGTGTGTGTGTGTGTGTGTGTGTGTGTGTGTGTGTGTGTGTGTGTGTGTGTGAGTGTGAGTGTGAGTGCGTGTGCGTGTGTGTGTGTGTGTGTGTTCGTTCGTACGCATGTGCGTGGATGCTAGACAGCACTGCTCTCTCCATCCATAAGCTGTCTCTCAGCTGGGCAGGGGAATATGAGTCTGATGCAAATGTAACGGAGCTTACAGTACATACAGTACCTACTACAGACTCAGGGCTTCGTGTAGAGAGTAATAAATCACATACAGCAGGCCCAGATCGGTCTCTTAGGAGGGGATCTGGGCCCATATCCACAAAGCATTTCAGAGTAGGAGTGCTGATGTAGGATCTGTCCATATCGGTCATTATTATCTAAAAAGGCAAAACTGATCCTAAATCAGCACTTATTCTCTTAGATGCTTTGTGGATACGGGCCTTGCTGTGCGGTATTGTAGGAGTGCTATGAAATGAACTAAACAGGTACTCTAGAATGAATAAGGCACAAGAGGCAGTGCTGTATCATGAAGACAGTCACAGGTAAATGGTGTTGTTTGGCCCGACACGATACAGCACCACCTTATTGCTTTTATAAAACTGTTTGACAACATATTGAAATAACAATGAATTACATATTTTCATTAAAACGTTATTTTGATATGTCATTCATACAATTTCATTATTCCATCAGACGATGTATTCTGGAGAGAAAAAAATCTAGTTGTTCGATTTGCTTCTGTTGTTACTGACAAGTGAGACAATGTTTTTAAGGTCGGACAGGCAGACCGAACGTTCCAAACTAAATGCTAGGCTGGACGCAAGGGGAAATAATGTGCGAGATAAATACAGGAGATTATTCAGACAGCAACATGACCATGATATTCTTATTGACGTGCAGTGATAATTTTCAGATGGAACTGTTAGCAGGCATAGGTGTGTCCATCAACATCCAGAATCCAAACCAGTTTTATAACGTATATTATAGTTGGGCTTACTGGTAACAGTATGGGTTAAGTATTGTCAACGGGTTCATACAAACAAACATGCACACAGGCCTACATGTAATATGCACTCGCATTACTGATGTGGTATTATAGCAGGCAGATCTCTAAAGAGTGACTTTGAAATCGGAAGTCTATCCATTTCTTCGGGATGTCGGGAAATGCCTTCAAAAACAGTCACAAGGGGCGACAGTGAGTGCTATTACCATCAAGTACGCTTGGGTAATCTCTTGATTATGGATCAAAAGGTTACGCGTTTGATCCCAGTGGTGAACATTCCTTTTTTATACGTTTATTTTAACCCTATCCCAAACCTTATTCCTTACTTTAGCCATTTGGAATGAGTGCCTAAATCTAATGTTTTAACCTCATCCCTTTATAAAAAAGAACCCTTTTTGGTTCCATAACCTTCTAAATTTGACATTTGGAGCAACTTTGAAATTTGACGTTTCAAGAAATGTCTAATTGTGCAGCGAGACTGTGAGAGCTTGTTGATTATCGTCAGCCATCAAGAGAGTACGTGTTTGTCTATTCCAGGGCCGGGTGGGCCAGGAAAGAGCACAGCAGACCTCCGTGAACCCAGTCACAGCTACTGAAAGTCAGTGTCTGTGACAAGGCAAAGCACACGTGTCACATGTGGCACTGATTGGTGGGGCGAAACAGAACAGAGCATGAAACAGAACACAGACTTCCACGAACTAACTCAGTCACTACTGGAAGTCTGTGACAAGGCAAGATATGTGTCACATGATACATTGGCTGGCCTGTGATTGGTTCTGTTGGCTTGCAAAAAAAAAAAGCTGTGTTTGAAGAATGGCCTGGTTCTTGTTTGAGCTCTCTCTGTCTACTAACAATCCATTCAGTCCATGCAGTGTCCATTCTCCCAAACCCAGAACTGAACTATTGCGTAATTCCATCAGATACTCGGTTAAGTTCTGGGGGGCAGACGTGATAGAAAAGATACTAGAACGAGGAGCAGGGCGGTAACTCCACCCACCTCTCTTTACAAGTTGCGCAGTTCTAAGGGCCAAATGTCTCTTCCCCCTTACGAAATTCGAAATATGCGAACACCTGTGAAATCGTGATCTGTCCAGATGATCCTGCGTACCGGGTCGTTGTTTTGCCATCGCATCCCACTGTCTGTTGACAGATGCTACAATACCAGTTATGTTACATGTCTGTCCACGAGAGATAATGCAGTGTCTAACAGTACATGCAGTGTGTTGTACAGTTTATGGAACTGGATTTTTGTCACAAGGTTTTTGTGTAAGTTAAAGCAGAGAATCCTTTCACTCCCAAGCGTCTTGGTTGCGTCCCCTCTTAGAATTCCCCCCCCAAAGGGTTCTTTGACTGTCCCATAGGATAATCCTTTTTGGTTCCAGGGAGAACCCTTTTTGGTTCCATGTAGGACCATTTCCACAGAGGGTTCTACAAAATGGGTCCTTCAAAGTGACAATTTAGAATGGAAATTCATTTTGATATGCTATAGAGGCGTAAGGTTTAGGTGTGGGTTATAGTGAGAGAGAGAACTGCAGGTTTTCAGTGAGTTTATGTAAATCACGAGGATCATTCGAATTTCCTGCGGCGCTGGACCATTCTATGCAACAACAGAGTGATCAAATTAAGATACCACATCTGAGTCTCTTTGGACAAAAATGTCTGCTAAATGACATATATTATTAATATTATTTATTATCAATAGTAGTAGTAGTAGTACCTGCATGTTGTAGGTGTGTACACAGTGATCCATTGGCTGCTAAAGCGTTGGTTTGGTTCATTCTGTAAGAGGCTTATCTGCTTGAAATTTTAGGATCTTCATGGCATTCTGTATCACATCTGTTTAGCTCCTTCTCAGATCAAAGGGAGATGTTACCAGTTGCCTCTGACACCTCTGTAAACAATGTGGTGATGTATGACATTTTGGGGGGTGCAATTGGTTTTATCACTCGTTTGGCAAAAAGTTGCTCTCCGTATATTTGTGTTTGTTTGCCTGTTCTTTGGATTCTGAGCTTTTTGGGACTGTGATTGAGGCAGGTTAGTGTCTCTGTAAAGTAAAGCTGTGTTTGGTATGTTTGTGTGTGCTCTGAATTCCTCCCGCACTGCAGACAGTCTGAGCAAGGTGCATGATGGGAAGGTGGCTGGCTGGCTGGCAGGTGGGGATTTGGGGGTTCAGGGGGAGGGGGGAGGTAGGGTGAACGGATGTGGCGGCAGGCCAGAATCAATTGGCGGTGTAATGAGATGGCCCAATGCCAGGTAACCATGGAGCCACCCCTCTCTTTCTGCTTTCTCTCCCTACTCTCTCCATCCCTGTCTACCAGAGCAGGGTTCAAAATGAAACAGAGAGAGAGAGACGAGGGGCGGAGCAGAGAGACGAGGGGGAGAAGCGAAAGGGGGGGGGGGGGTGAGACGATGGTAGGGACAAACAGACAGACAGATAGACAGACAGACGAGAGATCATTTTTATTTTATTACAAAAAATAACTTTAATAAAAACCACTAAACTTTACTTCATTATAACAGACCTAAAAAGTTAGAACTAAGCCCCCCTCCTCCCCCTGATGCCCCACACAGTCCCCCAAACAATTAATAATCAGCCCCCCATATTCATGCTCCAGTGTTGAGCCTGCACCAGCCCCAGCATCATCTCACGTTTCCTGGTCTTCCACACTGCCATTTTTGCATGCCCCAAAAGGTAGTTTACTAGGTAGTTGACCCTCCAACGTATAGGTCCATAGTCAGCCTGGAACAATAAAAAAAACTCCTTCCCACATTCTCCTCCTTCCCACATAACAGACACCCCCTCCCCACTGATGGATCAAGGTGCTGTTCATAGCAGTATCCTTGAGAGAGAACGAGAGAGAGAGGGAGGGAGAGAGGGGGAGAGAGGGAGGAGTGAGAGAGGGGGAGAGAGAGAGAGAGCGAGAGAGAGAGAGAGAGAGAGAGAGAGGGAGAGAGAGGGAGAGAGAGAGAGGGAGAGAGAGAGAGAGAGAGGGGGAGAGAGAGAGGGGGAGAGAGAGAGGGAGAGAGAGAGAGAGAGAGGGGGGGGGAGAGAGGGAGAGAGATTTTTCTTTTTTTGAGGAACGGAACCCAAACCGGAAACAAAAGTGATCTATGCTGTTCCAGAAGAGAACTGCTATTTTAAAAGTATTGGAACCGGTTAATAACATTATTTTATGTTCCAGGCAATTGTATCCAGTCCCACAAAAATCGCAACGAAGCTCCTAACTCTGTCTCCAACTCTGTCACTCAGAAACTTCTTCCAGTTTTTGCCTGGCAGCTGGAAATCTTTGCCAGTGTGTGTGTGTGTGTGTGTGTGTAGACTACCTGCCCCTCCCCTCTGAAGCATAGTTTACTGTATCCTACTGACAACATTAAATTTGGAGAAGAATGCATAAACTTTTTTTAATGTTAGTTACAGATACTATAGTTACAACATTTCACATTGCATTATTAACTACAAAGAGGTAAGATGTGTTTTTAATTCTTGTGCTGTTCGGCACACACAAGCTTGTTAGCTAGCTAGATAACTTGTTGCACCAAACACTGTGACTGGCAGAACAGTTTGTGTGTTTGTCTTTCATTATAGTTAAGTCATACTGTTATGGCAAGATACAATTTGCTCTTAACAACTTCCGTATACAGATTAAATCACGTACCCGCTCCTTAGCAAGCTGCCCTATCCACACTGATTGGTGAAGTAATTTCATGTCGAGCTAAATGTTTTTAAAAAATACATGATTTCAGAGGTTTAATAAGGAACAGAAAATAATGTACTTTTCTGGGTCCGAACCGGTTCAGAACTTTATTTTGCTGGTCGGGTTCAGTGGAACGGAACAAAAAAATAAATGGTTTTGAATTAAAAATAACTTTGATTCCAATCCTTTTCTGAAATACAGACATTGTTATTCTATAGAGGAGATGGCCCCACTGGTTGCCCTCTAGGTTATGGAGAGCTGGTAGTCCCATCCACCAAACTACCAGGAGTGAAACTCAGGGGGTATGCTAATTTGGTATAGATCAGACCTAACCCACTCTACTAATTAATTAAATCAGGAGCATTTTACATCTGGTTAGAAATAAATAAGGAAATTACAGAGAAAAATGTTCTCCTGTGTGCTACGTACCCCATATAGAATCCCATACTTTAACGAAGACAGTTTCTCCAACATAGAGGGGGTTTTCAACCATTTCCAGGCCCGGGGACATATACTAGTCTGTGGTGACCTAAACACCAGAACTGGACAAGAACCGGACAGCCTCAGCACACAGGAGGACCAACACCTACCTGGAGGGGCCAGCATTCCCTCCCCCATATGCTCCCCTAGACACACCTACAACAACATAACCAACAAAAATGGGTCGCAAGTCCTGCACCTCTTTCACACACTTGGTCTGTAGATAGTCATTGGTAGGCTTCGAGGAGAATCCTACGTTAGGTACACCGACTGTACAGCTCATCTCTTGGCAGCAGAACTATAAACTACTTAAATACAACTTCAATTCACAGTCAGCCCTTTCATAACACAGTGAAATCACAGCCTACTTGAAAAGAGCAATACTCTACCATGAGGCATCTAAGTCCAACAAACTGCATGCTATTAAGAAATGCTATAGATGGAAGGAAGATAGTGTTGAAATTTACCATAGAACAATTGTCCAAAAACAAATCCAATCCCTCCTAGACAACATTTTTCAAAAAGGTGTAAACTTAGCAGAAGAAAGCCTGAACAGTATATTTGACATAGCAGCTAACATATCAAGCTGAAAACCTAAGCATTTTGACAGCAATTAAAAACATTTCGAAACCTATCCAACCAACACCACAGTGACCCAGAAAACCTAAATATACACCTTTAATATGGGGTAACACTAAAACACTTCAGAAATAAACTAAGAAAAAAGAAGGAACACCATGTCAGAAAAAAGCTTGATGTAATCGAAAAATTCATAGAATAATGTCACTTCTGGGAAAATACTGAACGAACAACAACACGAAGAGCTAGCTGTCCAAAATAGAGATGTATGGATAAACCACTTCTCCAACCTTTTTGGCCATATAACAAAGAACCAAGAGCAAAAACACATACATTTCAGTTTACTAAACTTAGAATCAACTAATTAAACCCCCCTAGAGTCGAGGTCCGTGACCCTGTAGAAATCGAATTAGCATAATAAAAAATGTCCCATATATATCTGTATGTTTAATCTAGAGATACTACCTTAACTCAGCAAAAAAAGAAACGTCCTCACTGTCAACTGCATTTATTGTCAGCAAACTTAACATGTGTAAATATTTGTATGAACATAACAAGATTCAGCAACTGAGACATAAGCTGAACAAGTTCTACAGACATGTGACTAACAGAAATGGAATAATGTGTCCCTGAACAAAGAGGGGGTCAAAATTAAAAGTAACAGTCAGTATCTGGTGTGGCCACCAGCTGCATCTCCTCCTCATGGACTGCACCAGATTTGACAGTTCTTGCTGTGAGATGTTACCCCACTCTTCCACCAAGGCACCTGCAAGTTCCCGGACATTTCTGGGGGGAATGGCCCTAACCCTCACCCTCCAAACTAACATGTCCCAGACGTGCTCAATGGGATTGAGATCCGGGCATGTCCGGAGGACATGGCAGAACACTGACATTCCTGTTTTACAGGAAATCACGCATAGAACGAGCGGTACGGCTCATGGCATTGTCATGCTGGAGGGTCATGTCAGGATGAGCCTGCAGGAAGGGTACCACATGAGGGAGGAGGTTGTCTTCCCTGTAACGCACACCGTTGAGATTGCAATGACAACAAGCTCAGTCCGATGATGCTGTGACACACCGCCCCAGACCATGACGGACCCTCCACCTCCAATTCGATCCTGCTCCAGAGTACAGGCTTCGGTGTAACGCTCATTCCTTCAACGATAAACGCGAATCCGACCATCACCCCCGGTGAGACAAAACCGCGACTCAATGAAGAGCAGGCCTGTCTGGTCCAGTGACGGTGGATTTGTGCCCATAGGTGACATTGTTTGCCGGTGATGTCTGGTGAGGACCTGCCTTATACAACAGGCCTACAGGCCCTCACTCCAGCCTCTCTCAGCAAAACGCAGACAGTCTGCGCACTGAAGGAGGGATTGTGCGTTCCTGGTGTAACTCGGACATTTGATGCTGCCATCCTGCACCTGTCCCACAGGTGTGATTTTCGAATGTACCGATCCTGTGCAGGTGTTGTTACACGTGGTCTGCCACTGCGAGGGCGATCAGCTGTCCGTCCTGTCTCCTTGTAGCTGTCACACCCTGGCCATAGAGAGGTTTTTATTCTCTATTTTGGTTAGGCCATGGTATGTTATTTAAATATGTTATTTGACTAGGGTGGGCATTCTATGTTAATTTTCTATGTTTTGGATCTCTGTGTTGTTTGGCTGGGTGTGGTTCTCAATCAGAGGCAGCTCTCTATCGTTGTCTTGAGAACCATACTTAGGTAGCCTTTTACCACCTGTGTGGGATAGGTAGTTGATTTCTGTTTTTGTGTCTGCACCAGACAGAACTGTTTCGGTTGTTCTCGTCGTTGTTGTTTTGTTAATCAGTGTTCAGTTCCATTAATAAAAGGATGAACACGTACCACGCTGCACCTTGGTCCTCACCTTCCACCAACAGCCATTACAGTAGGGCTGTCTTAGGCATCTCACAGTACGGACATTGCAATTTATTGCCCTGGCCACATCTGCAGTCCTCATGCCTTCTTGCAGCATGCCTAAGGCACATTCACGCAGATGAGCAGGGACCCTGCTCATCTGCGTGAACACTCTTTTAGTGTTTTTCAGAGTCAGTAGAAAGGCCTCTTTAGTGTCCTAAATGTTCATAACTGACCTTAATTGCCTACCGTCTGTAAGCTGTTAGTGTCTTGACGACCGTTCGACAGGTGTATGTTCATTAATTGTTTATGGTTTATCGAACAAGCATGGGAAACAATGTTTAATCCCTTTACAATGAAGATCTGTGAAGATATTCAGATTTTTACTAATTATCTTTGAAAGACAGAGTCCTGAAAAATGGACGTTTCTTTTTTTGCTGAGTTTAGTATTTAGGCATGGGCTGCGTCTCAATTGCGGCCTTCCGAATCTGCGGTGGAGCAGATCACCGCTACAGCGTGTTTGTCATACTATGAGACTTTGCAAAAATCGATCTTCTCACAAGAACGTCTGTTGCATCTGAACGGTGTCACGGGACTTGTGTGAAGTTGGTACCTCCAATCTGCCAATGTATGTCTTTAGCGTCCGAACAGTTTTGAATACACGCTAAAATGACCGGTCTATGGAAAGGTGAGACACTCACGAACACCTATATTCTCTAGGTGATTTGGGATGTTTTATTTGTGCTTCCAATGACAGTGTTTTTATATTTTTATATATAGTACCAAGTTTGGACACCTACTCATTCCAGGGTTTTTCTATATTTGTAAAATGTTTTACATTGTATAATAGTGAAGACATCACAACTATGAAATAGCACATATGGAATCATGTATTAACCAAAAAAGTGTTAAACGAATCAAAACATATTTTATATTTGAGATTCTTCAGAGGATCCGCCCTTTGCCTTGATGACAGCCTTGCACATGCTTGGCAATTATCTCAAACGGTTTCATGATGTAGTCACCTGGAATGCATTTCAATTAACAGGTCTGCCTTGAAAAAAGTACATTTCTTGACATTCTTTCCTTCTTAATGCGTTTGAGCCAATCAGTTGTGTTGAGACAAGGTATCAATCAATCAATCAATCAATCAAGCAGTCAAATGTATTTATGAAGCCCTTCTTACATCAGCTGATGTCAAAGTGCTGTACAGAAACTCAGCCTAAAATCCCAAACAGCAAGCAATGCAGGTGTAGAAGCACAGTGGCTTTATAAGCCATTCTTTATAAGCCATTCTGCAGCAATACGCTATCCCATCTGGTTTGCGCTTTTAGTGGGACTATCATCTGTTTTTCAACAGGACAATTACCCAACGCACTTCCAGGCTGTGTAAGGGCTATTTGACCAATAAGGAGGGTGATGGAGGACTGCATTAATGACCTGGCCTCCACAATCACCCGATCTCAACCCAATTGAGATGGTTTGGGAAGATTTGGACCGGAGAGTGAAGGAAAAGCAGCCAACAAGTGCTCAGCATATATGGGAACTCCTTCAAGACTGTTAGAAAAGCATTTCAGGTGAAGCTGGTTGAGATAATGGCAAGAGTGTGCAAGGTAAAGGGTGGGTACTTTGAAGAATCTATAATATAAAACATATTTTGATTTGTTTTTCACTTTTTTGGTTACTACATGATTCCATATATGTTATTTGATCATTTTGATGTCTTCACTATTATTCTACAATGTAGAAAATACTAGAAATAAAGAAAAATCATTGAATGAGTAGGTGTGTTTAAACTTTTAACTGGTACCATATCTTATTTAGACCACTAGACTTTTTCCACATTTTTTACGTTTGTCTTATTCTAAATTTTATTACAAAAAACAATTATCATCAGTCTACACACAATACCCCATAATGACGAAGCAAAAACAGTTTGTAATATATTTTTGCAAATCAATAAAACTAAAACTGAAATGTAACATTTACATAAGTATTCAGACCCTTTATTCAGAACTTTGTTGAAGCACCATTGGCAGCGATTACAGCATGGAGTCTTCTTCGGAATGATGCTACAAGCTTGACACACCTGTATTTGGGGAGTTTCTCCCATTCTTCTTTGCAGGTTGGATGGGGAGTGTTGCTGCACATCGATTTTCAGGTCTCTCCAGAGATGCTTGATCGGGTTCAAGTCTGGGCTGTTGCTGGGCCACTCAAGGATATTCAGAGACTTGTCCAGAAGCCACTCCTGCTTTCTCTTGGCTGTGTGCTTAGGGTCATTGTCCTGTTGGAAGTTGAACCTTCGCCCCAGTCTGAGGTCCTGAGCGCTCTGGAGCAGGTTTTCATCAAGGATCTCTCTGTACTTTGCTCCGTTTATCTTTGCCTCGATCCTGACCTGTTTCCCAGTCCATGCCGCTGAAAAATATCCCCACATCATGATGCTGCCACCACCATGCTTCAGCATAGGGATTGTGCCAGGTTTCCTCCAGACGTGAAGCTTGGCATTCAGGCCAAAGAGTTTAATCTTGGTTTCATCAGACCAGAGAATCTTCTTTCTTAGTCTTAAGGTGCCTTTTTGGCAAACTCCAAGTGGGCTGTCATGTGCCTTTTACTGAGGAGTGACTTCCGTCTGGCCAAACTGAAATAAAGGCCTGATTGGTGGAGTGCTGTAGAGATGTTTGTCCTTCTGGAAGTTTCTCCCATCTCCACAGAGGAGCTCTGTCAAAGTGACCATCCGGTTCTTGGTCACCTCCCTGACCAAGGCCCTTATCCCCCGATTGCTCAGTTTAGCCGGGGAAGGGGAAGAGTCTAGATGGTTCCAAACTTCTTCCATTTAAGAATGATGGCGGCCACTGTGTTCTTGGGGGCCTTCATTACTGCAGAAATTTCTGGTACCCTTCCCCAGATCTGTGCCTCGACACAATCCTGTCTTCCTTCAACCTCATAGCCTGGTTTTTGCTCTGACATCCACTGTCAACTGTGGGACCTTAAATAGACAGGTGTGTGCCTTTCCAAATCATGTCCAGTCAATTGCATATATCAAGGATGTACAATGGAAACAGAATGCACCTGAGCTAAATTTCGAGTCTGAATTGCTATGTAAATAATAATATTTTTTAAAAATTCATAAATGGGTCTTAACATTCAAAAACAAATAGAAGGAAACCAGGACAAAATATAAACCCTTCAAACACAAAAGGCCTGTGGTGTTGATGGTACCCCAAATGAAATGTTAAAATATACAGACCACAAACTTCTATATTATCCTCAGTGCTGGTATCTTCCCCAATATTTGGAACCAAGTTCTGATCCCCTCAATCCACAAAAGTGGACACAAATTTCACCCCAATAATTACCAATCAATCTGTGCACAGTAACTCTGCAGTACCATCAACAGCAGACTCCAACATTTCCACAATGAAAACAATGTCCTGAGCAAATGTCAAATGGGCTTCTCATGCTTTGTTGATTTAAAAAAAAAGCTGTTGAATCAATTTGGCATGATGGCCTGCTGTATAAACTGATGGAAAGCGGTGTTGGGGGTGGGGGGGAAACCTATGATATTATAAAATCAATGTACACAAACAATAAGTGTGTCGTCAAAATTGGCAATAAACACAGAGATGACTTTCCTCGGACCGGGGGTTGAGACATGGATTCAGCTTGAGCCCCACCCTCTTAAAACATTTATATCAACGAACAGAACAGTGCAGAAACCGGCCTCACCCTACCAGACTGACATTAAATGTCTACTGTTTGCAGATGATCTGCTGCTTCTGTTCCCAACCAACTAGGGCCTACAAAAGAAGGCCCTTGTTTTGACCCAAAACTAAGAAAAGCCTTGACTATGTACAAACTCAGTGAGCATAGCCTTGATATTTAGAGAGGTCGCCATAGGCATACCTGGCTCTCAAGAGAAGACAAGATATGTGTCCACTGCCCACAAAATTAAATGGAAACCGACATGTGTAACAGATGTACATGTACTCTCCATGCGTTGTGTTTTCTCAAAATAAATCACTTCGGTCAGTGGTCCCAGTTGAGCATTTATTTCTGTTGTTAAATGAGAAACAGCACGTTAGTTGTGCAGGGCTTAACGGTATTGATGGCTGTCGATGGCAAAATCCCTTGCATCACATTTTCATACTGGGCGAACAAAATACAAAAATACAATACAAAATATAACGTGTGTAAATACCTGTTGTTAAATGGGAAACAGCACGTTAGTTGTGCAGGGCTTAACGGTATTGATGGCTGTCGATCGCAAAATCTGTAGCATGAAGACAACTGTGTTAGTAGTGGCTTATGTGACCATTACATCGGTGTATGCTAGCTAACACACGTATTTACAGCAATCATATGCCAAAGCACATCCCAGAAAGCCCCTCAATCCCTAACAGGTACCATATGTACACATGTATAAATCAGTAACGTACAGCAAACTTGTACACATTGTAAAATAGAAAATAGAAAACAGTATTCAGAACGTGACCTACCCCTTGCATCACATTTTCATACTGGGGAGACCTGACGTTTGCGATCTCCCCCTATCTGCAAGCGGGGCCAATCACAACACACCTTATTGTCATCAGAGTTGAACTAACCAATAAGAATGCTTGAACATTAAATGCACATTTCTTTAGAGGCAAGTGGAAACATAACCAACCCTGTTACACATGCATATTCAAACCTCCTGCCAAATGTATGACCATATACTGTAAGCGACACATATTTCCCTCAAATTACACAAACCCACAATGAATTTGAATGCAAATCAAACTTTGACAAACTTCCGTATCTGTTAGGCAAAATACCGCAGTGTGCAGCAACATTTCTGACCTGCTGCCAAAAGAAAAGGTCAACCATTGGGTCAGAAACACCAATGTAAATATAACCAGTGTTTATATGCCTATTTATTTCCACCCCGTCATTCATACATACACTCTAATATTTGTACATTGTCAAAACACTGTAAATACGTAGCTTTATGTAACCTTTGAAATGTTATGCTACATTTTTTTTTAACTGCTAATAATATACTATTTCAAACGTTGTTATTCTCTTGACATTGTCTGTGTGTTTAATGTTTACTATTAGTCTCCAGGTACTAATCGCCATTCTCCCTCCATCTTGCCTACAGAACACTGTCATATTACAAACTGGCATCCCCTGAAAGAGAAATGCAATTCTCTGCAAGTCCCAGGGACCCCCACCTCCTCCATCCCTTTTCTGTTCCTTACAATCATCCTCCCCCTCTCCTCTCTCTTCTCTCTCCCTCTCCCTTCCCCTCTCCCTTTCCTCTCCCTTTCCTCTCCCCCTCTCCCAGTGGAGCTGCTCAATTGGGTAGATTAATGGCATTAGTCAGTTTAATTTCACTGCAAATCCCTGCATTTCTTCGTCGGGGCTTGGCGCTCCCCTCACAGCTTCATAGGCAGGCTATCTCTATCTTCTTCTCTCCCTCTGCATCTATCTTTCTCTCACACTCTCTCACTCTCTCTTGCTCTCCATATGTCTGTAT
Organism: Oncorhynchus mykiss; assembly: GCF_013265735.2. Classification (NCBI taxonomy): domain Eukaryota; kingdom Metazoa; phylum Chordata; class Actinopteri; order Salmoniformes; family Salmonidae; genus Oncorhynchus; species Oncorhynchus mykiss. The sequence goes on from NC_048574.1 coordinate 51,289,774, forward strand.
GTCTGTCTGTCTCTCTCTCTCTCTCTCTCTCTCTCTGTCTCTCTCACACACGCTCCTTCTCTTTCTCTCTTCTCTCATTCTCTATCTCCCCTCTCTCTCTCTCTCCTCTCCCTGTCTGCCTGTCATGTGAGATATGATGTGTTAATATTGCTGTACTCTTGGCTGGAGCAGCGGCATTGTTTTCAGGGTGATTAACACCAAGGCACCAGTTCCTGTAGATTAATAGAAATTACAAACAGATTAATATAGTAATTAGGTCCCCCTTTCTTACAACCTTTAGATCTCCCTCTCTTCCTCTCTCACCCATGGCTCAATGTGACTACTACAGAAGATTCGTATTGACATTTCCAAAAAGACAAGGGCTATAGCTTTCAAATGATTCACTGAATAAAAATATAAAAACAACATGTAAATTGTTGGTCCAATGTTTCATGAGCTGAAATAAAAGATCCCAGAAATGGTTCATACGCACAAAGAGCTTATTTATCTCAAGTTGTGTGCACAAATTTGTTTACATCCCTGTTAATGAGCATTTCTCCTTTGCCAAGAGAATCCATCCACCTGACAGGTGTGACATATCAAGAAGCTCATTAAACAGCATGATCATTACACAGGTGCACATTTTTGTCGCACATTACAATGCCGCAGATGTCTCAAGTTTTAAGGTTTTGTGCAATTGGCATGCTGACTGCAGGAATGTCCAACAGAGCTGTCATCAGATAATTGTAAGTTCCTTTCTCTACCATAAGCCACCTTCACCTTCAACGGGTGGGTCTAGTCCTGATTGCTGATTGGTTAAAACCGCATTCCAGCCGGTGTCTATTCCACAAGTTGCCACTGGCTAAATCTATGACGTTAAAATGTCTGTTTAACTCTGTTCCATCTGACTGCGCAATCCACTGTCTCATCAGCCCAGCCAGGCACTACATAAACTTAATCTCCACTATAAAAAGCATCAAGACATTTTCTCACTTTTTTTTTAGACTAACATTTAGTTTTCAATAGCTGAGATTTGTATAAACCTTGCTGTCTGTCTCTCCAACATTTACAACATTGTTTCAATATTGAAATTCGATCTCCAGCTGTCCCATAGTAATGAATGTGTCTGGAGTCGGGACCAGACAAGCAGGCAGGCAGGCTGCGTTTCACAGCCAGTCGAAATCATGAATCAGCTGGCATAATTTTTATGGATCATTTGCAGTCTTTCCAGCTTCAGTTTGAAGTGATTGTGTTAGCTGTGTTGTTGGCTAGCTCCTCTAAACAACAGTGTCCTGACGAGTGAGCACATTTTACATGCCAGGTGAAATCGAGCCTCATTAGCTCATTGTCATGGATCAAAATAAATGTCACTAGAAAACAGCAGAAACAAATGCAAATACAGCTACCTTGCTGTTATTCTTGGTTGCACTTTTTGACGTGACTGTAAGTTAGCCATAGTTGGAGCATTTAGTTAGAACGACTGGGTTGTGGTCATCCCTATTGCCTCTGAGCTGGCGGACTCACTAAGCACAAATGTTTAGTTTGTAAATGATGTGTTGGAGTGTGCCCCCGGCAATCCATGAATAAAAAAACAAGAAAATGGTGCAGTCTGGTTTGCTTAATATAGGGATATTTAAATGATTTATACTTTTACTTTCAATACTATATTTTAGCAATTACATGTACTTTTGATATTTAAGTATATTTAAGACCAAATACTTTTAGACTTTTACTGAAGTAGTATGTTACTGGGTGACTTTCAGTTTTACTTGAATAATTTTCTATTTAGGTATCTTTACTTTTACTCAAGTATGACAATCGTGTACTTCTTCCACAACTGGTCGCGTCCATAGATACAGAACAAAAATACTGAATGACCAGCCGGCTTGGGTAGCATTTGTGTCGGGACCATATCTTCTGGAAGGAAGAAATAGTACAAATAAATGAATAAAACACTTTTATGAAAATATGTCAATCACTATTTGAATATGTTGATATTGATATTTCGAGTGGCAATATATCCTCCAAACACCAGCTTCCCGGGCATCAAAAGAAATATGGTGAATCACGGTTTTAACTATCCCGGGCAGATGTCAGACAGGGTCGTGTATGGCGTTGTGTGGGTGAGCGGTTTGCTGATGTCAACGTGGTGAAAAGGCTGTCCCATTGTGGCGTTGGGGTTATGGTATGGGCAGGCATAAGCTATAGACTTCAAACACAGTTGCATTACAGAGATACCATGACGAGATCCTGAGGCCCATTGTCGTGCTATTCCTCCGCCTCCATCACCTCATGTTTCAGTATGATAATGCACAGCCCCATGTTGTAAGGATCTGTAAACAATTTCTGAAAGATGAAAATTTCCCAGTTCTTCCATGGCCTGCATACTCACCAGACATGTCCCCCATTGAGCAAGTTTGGGATGCTCTGGATCGACATGTACAACAGTGTTCCAGTTCCCGCCAATATCCACTAACTTCGCACAGCCATTGAAGAAGAGTGGGACAACATTCCACAAACAACAGCCTGATCAACTCTATGCGAAGGAGATTTTATTTTATTTTATTTAATTGAACCTTTATTTAACCAGGTAGGCAAGTTGAGAACAAGTTCTCATTTATAAAGGTGTATAAAATCGAGCACACAGCCATGCAATCTCCATAGACAAACACTGGCAGTAGAATGGCCTTATTGATGAGCTCAGTGGCTTTCAATGTGGCACCTTCATAGGATGCCACCTTTCCAACAAATCAGTTTGTCAAATTTATGCCCTGCTAGAGCTGCCCCGGTCAACTGTAAGTGCTGTTATTTTGAAGTGGAAACATCTAGGAGCAACGACGGCTCAGCCGAGAAGTGGCAGGCCACACAAATTCACTGAACGGAACAGCCAAGTGCTGAAATATTCTGTCCTCGGTTGCAACACTCACTACAGAGTTCCAAACTGTCCGTCGGGAGCTTCATGAAATGGATTTCCATGGTCGAGCAGCCACACACAAGTCTAAGATCAACATGCGCATTGCCAAGTGTCGGCTGGAGCGGTGTAAAGCTTACTGCCATTGGACTCTGGTGCAGTGGAAATGCGTTCTCTGAAGTGATGAATCAAGCTTCCCCATCTGGCAGTCTGAAGGAAGAATCTGGGTTTGGCGAATGCCAGGAGAACTCTACCTGCCCAAATGCATAGTGCCAACTGTAATGTTTGGTGGAGGAGGAATAATGGTATTGGGCTGTTTTCATGGTTTGGGTTAGGCCCTTAAGTTCCATTGAAGGGAAATATTAATGCTACATACAGCATACATACATTCTAGATTAGTCTGTGCTTCCAACTTTGTAGCAACAGTTTGGGGAAGGTCCTTGCCTGTTTCACCATGACAATACCCCTGTGCACAAGCGAGGTCCATTTAGAAATGGTTTGTTGAGATTGGTGTGGAAGAACATGACTGGCCTGCACAGAGCCCCGACATCAACCCCATCGAACACCTTTGAGATTAATTGGAACGCCAACTGCGAGCCAGATCTAATCGTCCAACATCAGTGCCCGACCTAACTAATGCTCTTGTGGCTGAATGAAAGCAATTCCCCGGAGCAATGTTTCAACATCTAGTGGAAAGCCTTCCCAGAAGAGTGGAGGCTGTTATAGCAGGAAAGGGGGGGACCAACTCCATATTAATTCCCATGATTTTGGAATGAGATGTTCATTGAGCAGGTGTTCACATACTTTTAGTCATGTAGTGTATCTGTGACAAACAGTCATGTGAAATCCATAGATCAGGGCCTAATAAACTTATTTCAATTAACTGATTTCCTTATATGAACTGTAACTCAGTAAAATCTTTGAAATTGTTGCATGTTGCATTTTTATTTTTGTTCAGTGTATATCACTTCCTATTTTCTGACCCAACATTTTTTTAGGGTGTACCTTACAAAACTTGCTGGGCCCAGTACAGGGCCCAAAACAACCGTTCGGAGTTTAACAGGTTTTAAGGTCCGTATCAAACACATAAGCCTTTACATCTTTAATTTGGTCTAAACTGAAACACCTGATCTCAGTCAGGTCCTTTAGTAAGTTGACTTCTCTATCCCAGTCTCCAGTCATAGCCACTATTAAAATGAAGTGCTTTGAAACACTAAAACTATTGACAACTGAGCTGCCACCAACTTAAAGGAGACGCAACATTATCCTTGTAGTACTCCCAAAATGAAATCAACCCAGTCTTCGCTACATCGAGTACAGTGCTCCAAGATGGTATCTCAGCTATAGGCAACAATGCTCCAAGAGTGTCTGTCTGTAGGAGAGGCAATAGATGAGATCACCATGCAAAGAGAGAGAAGATGAGATAAGGCTATTAGGGAACAAAGTTGTTGAGCAGCTGTGTTATCCCTTTACTGACTTTCTACTGTCCTCTCCTCCTTTGTCTGTCTGTCTTCTTTCATCACTTTTCTGTTAAGAGCGCTAGACTTTTGGATAATATGGCAAGCAACGGAAGAAGCTAGAGAGGGCATGAGGGAGGGGTAAAAGAAAGAAACAGAACAAGAGTTAGAGAATCAAGCATGATTTCTAGGACTGGATGTTGGCTTCGCTACAAACAGATGTTGCGTGTCATTTGGTTGTTAAGTAGGCAGCTAGCTAGTTAACAGCTTTGCCATCTCATGACCAGCTATTCTTAACTTTTTGGTCATAGTTTCACAATGTTTTATTTTTTTCTCAATTCTGGAATCTCTGGATGTTGTGGTTATATCGTTATCTAAAATATATTTTTATGACTGTCCTCTCCCTGGTTGAGTGATGGTTCGTTAGTCTTTGTGCGTCTGTCTGTCTTTGTGACGCTGTTGTTTTCTATTATGTGGTTTTAACCAGTGTGTTCACTCTCTGGGCCTCAGTGGACATGATTCATCAGTTACCGGAAAGAACAAAGAGTTCAGAGCCCAGAGAGACATGTTGGAAGACAAAGATAAACCTCTCTGCACACATCAGTCCAAAGTAGTGCACTATATAGAGAATAGGATGCCAGTTGGGGCACAAAACTGTAAGAGGAACGCAAGACTGCTTTAAAGAAACAGCATAATTGCTCCACATTACACTGTACATTACCTGCTCTTACATTACATCTGTGCAGTAGTAGTTAAAAGCATTGGGCCAGTAACCAAATGGTCACTGGTTCGAATCACCGAGCTGACTGGGTGAAGAATATGTTGATGTGCCCTTGAGCAAGGCCTTAACCTTAATTGCTCCTGTAAGTCACTCTGGTTTCCCATTGACAGTTAGCATAAGTTGTAAAGGATTTTGGACTATTGCTGTCCAATTTTTACATGATCATGTTAGCACTGGTATTTCATATATTGTACAATATATGACAATATATTACAGTATATTACATTGCTTCTAGTGATTATGATCTTTTGGGTCTCTGGCCTGTCTTTTCTACTTCTCTCTCTTTCTCTCCCTTACTGATTGACATTGGCTGGGTCCTGGTGGGTGTTAAGTCTTTGTTCGCTGTGGGTTCTGGGTGGTTCTCTGGGGTTCTTGGGGTTCAGTGGTGTCTGGGGTTATGCCTACCATGTATGTCTGTCACCCTCTCTCCCTTGCTTCCTCACCCCTCTCCCCAGAAGGGTGTTGGCCTTTGTCCTCTGGGGGTTCTGGCACGTTCTAGGGGTGCTGTATGGGGCCTTAGTCTGGGGTTGTGCCCATGTCTGCCTCATCTGCCTTCCTCTTTGTTCCCCCGGCTGCTCCAGAGGAGGCCTTAGTTCTCCACGTAGACTAGGCTTCCAAAATGTCACCCTATATAGTGCACTACTGTTGACCAGGGCCCTTTGGGGGATGGGGTATCATTTGGGACTTAGTCTAGGCACTGCGACAGCCAGCCAGGGGACTTGGCAATGTGTGTCCTGAAAGTCAAATGTGTTCATTGAGATTCAAGTGGTGGCTGTGTGAGGCTGAGGCTGTGGCTGTGGAAGAGAGGAGACAGCAGACTCTTGGCAGGGCTCAGACAGCAGACTCAGGCAGACTGGGAGACAGAGAGAGTTCCCATTATTATTTACACAGCTTCTCCCTGACACTGCTTTAAAATAGGTTATTTCACGTGTTGGTGGGATGGAAGGGGGAGGGGTATGTGTATGTACAAAAATATATTTTATTTTCCTATTCATTTTAATGTTATTATTTTAGACCAGGCCACATGCGTACTGTTCAAAATAATGTTTGTGTATGGTAGGGTACATACATTTTGCCATTAAATATTATTTAAATTCAGGCCTATTCATTGTAAGGAATGGAGCACATTTAATTTGGAATAATTCCATCAAAGCAAAATAGTTGTCAAGGCAAGGGTCTTTGGCTGAACATTTTTGTTACTACATTCAGACATATAAAGATACCTTCCAATAGACTGAAATGGGTTGGCTGACAGCAGTACACAGATGGGATTTTTAAGGTCTTGAGGTAGTCATTTAAAATGCTGGACCATTTATAATTGATAAATGTCCAAAATGTGGATGAACAATAACCTAGCCTACTAGTCTGCAATTGTCATGTTTTTATGCAGCTACAAATTTACTGCCAAACCAAAACAGAGAGAAAGCAAAAATATTATTAATAAAAAATAAAAATAAAATGTTGTGTCAATGTCGTGTGTTGAAAATGTGTACCAGCTGAAATTTAATCAGCTTGGTAAATATATCCCCCTAAACATCGGGAGGAAATGAGGTGTTAGCACGTGCGACACTGAAATGACTCCCTCTGGATCCAAAATCTCTGTGATTTTCATATCCTGAATAGTATTGAAAAGGTTAAAGATATGGGTCATTCAATTCAGACAGAGAGACACAAAACCAGACAGCCAGAAAATACATATCACTGCATCAGGAGGAGATTAGCTAGATGGAACTGCCAGACCGCGTGCCAGATAGGCAGATAATATTTTGCCAGACTCGAGCATCATCATACAGCCAGGCACTACTGGCACTACTAGCAGCATCCTCCCTGCATGGCAGGCTGGTCCAGGCTGACCAAGGCTTCTTCCTACGGGGTGACGACACAACTGTGCGCCATTTCTCTGGCCTGACAGTGAGTGAATGGGACAAAGGGTGTGTGAGAGGAAGGAGACTAAGAGAGAGAGTTGCTCTGTTGCAGCAGGGTGAGAAGGGGTGAGGCGGGGTGAGACAGCCCTCTCGTGACAAGCGCTAGTCTCCCTCTCCGGCCCCGGCCCTCAGCCATTTTGGAAAGGGGAGAGAAAAGTGGCTGCTCTCTCTCTCTATGTCTCTCACTACGTGGCGTAGATTGGAAAGGCTGGGGCTGAGGCGAGGGCTGCTCTGTTATGGAGAGGGCGGAGGAGAGGTGAGGAGACTCACTAGGCAGCTGGCTCGCTCGCGTTTGGGGAGAGATGGGAGACATGTTTGCAGAGAAAAGTCCGGTGCGAAAAGCAGTCCTTTTCAGTATTCACTTTTCCTTCGAAATGTCTATTTTTTTTCTCTCCTCAATCTTCTGTTAAGCTTCTATTATTTTTGATCTTGTACTTTCTCACACTCGCTTTTTCCTCTCTCTGTCTCTCTTTCTTTCCCTCCTCTTTTCCTCTCTAACTTTCGCTCTGCTTTGAACATTTATGGGTCAATTTTTCCCCTGCCTGTTCGAGGCGATATCTTTTTATCATCCCCTTGTTCGATTCAATTCAGGGGAGTTTAAAACAAAAGGAAACGTCCAACGTTTTGGCACAGCTAAGGAGAGTCAGAACCGCAGCCAAGGACCCTGCTGGGATAAAAAAAAAAAACAGGCAAAATGAAGCAGCGCCAAAAAAAAAAGAAAACACCACCCTTTCCTTTGCATGGTCACAAATTCCACTTTCTCTGTAGCCAGCCCTGAGCAGCTACAACAGCTCCTCCTCGACCACATCTCACCGTCTGCATTCAACCTTACGCCGTCTCTAGCTCGCCGTAGATTTTTTCAAACTCCATCTTGGGGGTTTGGGTTTTGTACCCCTGTTATTGGGGATAGGACAGCGAGAAAGGAGGGTGAAAGAAAGAAGAAAGAAAGAGGGGGACAGTATCTTTGCTTCAATTTCAGCCGGTGATTTGCCGATATTCTCTTTTTTTTTAACAATGCTGCTATTATTGGGCTTTTTTTGCTAGTAGTTTCTGAACTCTTTTTTTGGGGTATACTAACGTTGGGATGTGTTTGTGACTGTGTGTTGTATGTGTGTGTGTCTGGGTGTGTGTATGTGTGTGTGTGTGTCTGGTTTAAGGGGGTCAGACAGACTCTTTGCTCTGTTCACAATGTGGTTGTAACAATTAATGTGTGTGTTGTTCCAGGTCCCTGCTGTATTTTCACTGAAAGAGCCGGCCTACTCTGTCCACCAAGCCTGACTCCATTTTGATGCCAGGCGAGGAGACGAGGACTGACCAGCTCTTTGGTTCCCACACCATGTTGGCTCCAGCCCACACCATTGGCTACCCACTACCACACCAGTACGTTGGCATTTCTCTTTTCTTATTTCTGTATTTTTCTATTAATTTCTCAATTCATTTCTCTCTTGGTCTTGGTTTGTCGTGATAAGTGCGAAACTTGACCTATGATTCTGTACCTCTCATTCTCTCATGTTCAACTGACCTTACCCTATAGTACCTATATTGTTTTTAACGGTGATTGTGAATTCCTATATTTCTCGGAGATAAGTACGGTAACATAAATAAAGCTAATTAAATCTCTCCCTCGTGTGTATATTCACCCTCAGCTTGTGAAAAATATTTGACAGTGATCGTTCTGAAAGATAGTGTAGTGAAGTACATAAACGAAACATTGCATTTTCAAATCAAAAATATCTTTCAGAGCCATGTTTTGTTGTGATTTACAGTTCGCTATGACAATTGAATGACCTTTTCAATTTGTAGTTGAATGTCACACGGTCTATCATTTCTGTTACACACCTTAATCAAGAGGTGTGCTGTGTTTCTGTAGGGATTAGAGTGACAAGGTGGCTCAGCAGAACTCATTGAGTTCATTGATTTACTGTTAATTCATGTGACCTTTCATTTGACTGTTGTCTTATTCATTGTTTAATTATACCTTCTGCACTATCCCCTGGGGTGACTTTCTCTACAGCAGTTATTAAATTGTCTTTATATAAGAGCTATGGCCAGATTTAAATCCATTTTCACTAGTTTTTTTGTTGCAATTCTGCATTGCAGTATTTCTTCAACAAATGTACTCACACCCTGACATTTAAGTGGTAACATATTATTTGCAAAGTCTGTACAGGTCAATTTTTATATTACAATTCAGAAATCAGGAAGATGGGCAGACATATCTGAAATGAAATATTAATTGTCTGTCCCGGATACTAATGGTGGACACTTGAATGATCTTTCCTGGCTACCTCTTGAAAATAATGAATATACGCTAACATGAAAATGCAATAAGGCATTGTAATAACCAACGTACTATTCTCTCTCCTCCCTTTCAGATTTTGATATTGAGAGGCAAAAGTATACGAGTCACTTATAAGGGTTATACAACGTCAAGCGCATATGACAGTCATGTGTCTTGTCCACTTCACTGTGCCATATTACAGGAGATCTTCAATCTTTTCACAACTTATAAGTGGTATAAAATACATTTCAGACGGACAGATTTGGAAGGTCTCCTTCAGTTGTCAAACAGAATAGTAGTGCAGTGTATCAACCTCGGCTTGTTATTGAAGGTTACATTTGATAAAGAATATAAAATCTTGCTTTAATATATTTTTTTCGGGACAAAAGTTTGATACCTCATTATACATTCAAGGATGGGTCCATTATCTTATTGTCAAACACCACAATCATATTAGTCTGAACCTGTATTCAGGCAAGGTTTCCATGCGCTTTCCTACATTTCTTACCTAGTTAAATAAATATATTTTTTTAAATAATATCATTTCAATTTGTGTATGAATGATTCTAACAACTGTCCTTCACTGAAGTACATTTTTTGAAGCCGAAGTGCAAACAAATGACAAGAAATTAATGAGGAATTACCATGAGATTTTAAAGGGGCATTGCATTTAAATACGTGATTTCCTGTATTTGTTTTAGATTAGATTTCCACACTGAGGTCTAAATAAAAATCTGAAATTGTAAAAAGTATGATAATACACTTTTTGTGTATGAGCTTGTCGGAAGAAAAATCCTTGAATTCAACCTGTTCAGGTGGGATGAAAAGTTTTGGCCCCCATCATCTACTTATAATAGACCAATGACTGTTCACCTGTGTAAAAGGGTGGTCTCTAGACTATCCTATCAGCCAATCAGGGCTGTGTACGTAAATACCTTAACACCTACATGATCAGACAAATATCTTAACATTAGTTTCCTAACACCCACATTATCATTTCAAGGGCCAAAGGAGGCTCAGGGAAATAAAACATATATTTGGAGTTATTTTCATGAAATAAACACAGTGATTTATTAGTCATACAGTGATGATTTAAAACGTACAAAGATGGCATGGGGGCTTACATGTTTGGGGGAAGTGCACATTCCTAAACAATGTTGACAGAATTTGTATTGCTCTTTTGTTAGTGAGGTATTCTTTCATTTTCTATTACTGACAATTGATTGTGTCATGTTTTGATATTGCGTTGTGTCATGTCGTGTTGTGTTTTGTTGTTTTGTGTCATGAAGCGCCATGTGTGCGCGAAGACTGTGTCTTACAGTGGGTTTTCACTACCTAGATGTCCAGCAGATGAGTGGATATAGAGAGTATAGAACTATACAAGAGACAGTTGTAAACTATACAGGAGACACATTTTCTCAAATGATAACGCATGACCTTTAGGAGGCATTCTGGTATTCTATGTTTCCTTATTGTCCTCTGTCAGACACAGGACTCCCAAAAATTGATTATAAATGATAACGTCATCATTAACATGTTTCCTAGTTTAGACAAGACTATTCCTCATCTTGTTTAGTCCCCGAAGAGAACTTGCCAGCTGCCACAAACCCGTAGATCCGAACTTGTGGTGACTGGTCGCACAAGCTCGTGTCTATAGGTATGTGTCTGTGTGGCCATCACAGCACCCCTCTCTGACCTAAGAGTATACAGTACAGGTAGGCTGTAGAAAAGGTATTGGAATACCATATCAGGACGATATGTGATAACCTTATGGAGGGGCAGGGTGGGGAGAGAGGTACTTGAGGTGAAAGGTTAAATGGTTAAAGGATAACATCCAGGACAACCTTATTGTACAAGTGCCATACCTCTATTGGTCTCCTGCATGAGATTTTCCATCCCTATTCCCAAGCCTGTCATATTCCTAATTCTCACTTTACCCCTTTTTGCTACCCCCCACCACAGCCTTATCCCAAATCTCATCTCAAAAACCAAGTCTCCTGCCCTACTCACCACAGCTAACACCCCCAGCCATATCCAGCTCAAACTCCAACTGTACTCATATCAACCTCACACCATCTACCCAGCCATATTCTAAACTGCTGCCCCCCCCCACCCCTGTACCCCTCACCCCCAAATGTATAATAAGGTACAAGTTTTTTTCTGCCCCCCCCCCATGCAGGCAGTGTTCCAACAGGTTGAGGTAGTAGGTTGTATAGTTCAGTGACATCACAGGAGATAACTGTACAGCCTCCTAGCTTTCCCTGAGGAAACGCCAATCATCATCTGCTGGAAACTGCTAGAAAAAAAACAATGAAAAACTGCTGTCAACGTGGGTATTAGTATTCATGTGTTTCAGTCATAAATTGCATTCCGTGATTTTTTTCAGATTATGTACACTGTTAGATCAGGGTTTATTGTTATCATATGTCAATCTATACAGTATTTACAATTCCATTTCAATATGACATTATGATTGAGCTGTTGCGCAATCACTCAATATTTTAATGAAATTTGACTTGTCAGTTTAAGGACACCCGCCAAAGACTAACAGATGTATCCTCTATTCCCAATACAGCTTGGAAATGAACTAATAATTAACATTAAACTATCTTGTTTTGATTTCTGTTGTGTTTGAGTGGGTGTGAGATATCGTACTTTTAAAAACAGAAAAAAAGAGCGTGAGAGAGTACAGTAAAAGACAGGAGACTAAGACTAGCACATGTATGAACACGCCACGGAGTGAGCAGCGAGGCTTGTGGGAGGGACGTGGTAATGAAAGAGATTCCACTAGGGGAAAACCATAGAGTAGAGAACAGTAGGGCCGCAGGCAGCTGGGGGAAGAACACAACGATCTGTAGCCAATTATGTACAAAGTTCAGATTCAATTCTTCCTTCACCTCTTTACCAAAATTACATCATGGTCCCTCGCTTCACAGCTGTGCGGTAAAGACTCTGCTGCATGCTTGGATCAAAACCTCCAGACAACTTTCATTACTGTATACCACAGAGAACAATATAATCCTACTTAATATTAATGTATAAATGATTAGCAGACGCTTTTATCCAAATCGACTTACAGTAGTGAGGCCATCCATTTTTTGTATAGAGAGCTTGGGACTATAAGGTTCTATATGCAAATGTAGTTAGCCTTGTTATGTTCAAATACCTTTACCTATATAGTACTCTAAATACCAAAAAAGTTCAAAATAATACAAGATAAAAATTGCTGACACCATTCAAACCAATGTGAGTTCATGTTTTTAAAGTAAATTCTCAGAATCATATTTTTGCATTTAGATCCTTAACTTTGGGCATCACTCGTGGCCCCAGTGGGAATCGAACAAGCAACCTTGGGATTGCCAGTATAACGTTCTTACCGACTCACAGGGCCACGACAGACTTACAAACTCACTCAACTGATTGAATAATGTAGACTGCACATTAAATCATATTTGATGACTAAGAACATCAACTTCTTTAGGCTTAACCTATCATTTCCCAAATGCCTTACTGAACAGGTGACTCATATTTATGTCTGTAACCCCTACTACGACACCAGCGTGTCCGTCACTGGCTGCGGGCAGCCTTTGGTAAAATAAAACACACCCACACACACACAATCTCTCCCTTCCTGCTCCGTTTTCAGCTCCGTTAGCAATGTGGGTCGACTCACACGTTAACCTAGCGATCTCAGTTTATGCATTACACACATTCTTACCTCCCTTCAGTTATAGTTTGTTATGGTATAGAGAATACACACACACACGCGCTTTCATGTTTAATTTAAGCGGCGTTTATTGTACTTATCAATGTTTTGGATGAGCGCTTTGTTTGTTTCTGTTCCATTCTCTCCATCTCTGTAGCTTCCGGGTATGCTGGAATAAGGACCCGAGCTACGGCAATCGTGTTGGCTTTGTAGTGCCTGTCCAGAATTGCGCGTTCATGTGTATGGGCAGATTGGAAGACACCATGTCAGTAGTGGTGGGGTTATAAAACATGTGTTATATATTGTGCTATATTCAATTATGCTAAACCGATTGCAAAGGTACAATGAAGATAATTCATAAAATGTTTAGCTTGAGTGGAACATTTATGCTTTGATGTTTGTAATGGCTTGATTTGTATGTTTGGTATGTTCCTAATGGAGGGGCTTCCCCCTACAAAAGGAGACTCAATTCAAGGGGGCCTTTTCGTTGAGTTGTTAATAATGGGACTGCACTGTTTAGCTGTCCCCATAATGTATACTTTTGTGGCAGTACTGGTTTCTTTCGGAATCACTATCTAAATGAACGCCCTTGCTCAGAAGTACTTATGCAGGTCCGCCATCATTTTATTTGGTACATTTTAAGTTTAATGTGGGCTTAAGTTGCAGTTAAGGTTTTTTCAGTTTAGCCTTCTGGCCTACTCTATGTGACAGAGTGCTTGGGACTATAAGATTCTTTCAGCATTTGTCAACATTTCAATTCAAATAGAAGTTTATTCGTCACGTGCGCCGAAAACAACAGGTGTAGACCTCACAGTGACATTCTTACTTACAGGCCCTAACCAACAGTGCCATTTTTAAGTAAAAAATAGGTATCAAGTGAACATTCGGGGAAAGTAAGGGGAAAGGGGAAAAAAACAACCGTAAGAAGACAGTGAATAATAACAGTAGCGAGGCTATACAGTGGGGCAAAAAAGTATTTAGTCAGCCACCAATTGTGCAAGTTCTCCTACTTAAAAAGATGAGAGAGTTCTGTAATTTTCATCATAGGTACACTTCAACTATGACAGACAAAATGAAAAGAAAAAATCCAGAAAATCACATTGTAGGAATTTTAATGAATTTATTTGCAAATTATGGTGGAAAATAAGTATTTGGTCAATACAAAAGTTTATCTCAATACTTTGTTATGTACCCTTTGTTGGCAATGACAGAGGTCAAACGTTTTCTGTAAGTCTTCACAAGGTTTTCACACACTGTTGCTGGTATTTTGGCCCATTCCTCCATGCAGATCTCCTCTAGAGCAGTGATGTTTTGGGGCTGTTGCTGGGCAACACAAATCATATTTTTGCAGATAGAACCTTACAGTCCCAAGCTCTTGTGGCCCCAGTGTGAATTGAATGTGCAATCCTGGGATTGCTAGCATATCGTTCTTATCAACTGACTCACACAGGACCACAGACAGACCTCCAAACTCACTCAACTCATTGAATAATGCAAACTGTACATTAAATAATTGTTATGAATATGAACACTACCATAATTTCTGAAGGCTTAACCTACCATTTCCCATTTGCCTTGTCGAGCAGAAAGCGACCAATATTCAGTTCTGTCATCTCTACCACTACACCAACTTGTTTCTATAATGAGGTGAGGTTTATTGCAAAATGCAGGAAGGTTCAACAAGTTCAGTCTATATTTGTTGGGATTCCAATTTTTGATGTTTATAGGTTTACTCTTCAGATGTCATAATATGTTAGTGTCATCTATCTAACAATAGCTCTGTTATCTCCTGAGTGGGAATGTGACTCTTCTAGACATGTCCTTACTGTGAGTTCAGTGACACATACTGGAGTGCAATTCTAAGTAGGTGAGGGGTTCATTTTCACTGAGCAATATCTCTGTTTGATGCCACATTTGATACGTTCTTGCCATAAGTCAATTGACTTGCACTGTGGAAACATAAGCACCTTGTGATACACTGACACCAAGGTTGATACTGCTTTGCTAAGCGAATGCAGAGCACAGACCAGAGCAACGTTTTAAAAAACCCATCGGACTGCTCTGAATCTCACAGTTCTGTTTCGTACTCCATTAGCTTGGACTGGCCTTGTTAGGCTCGTCTGGTCCACCCAACCTAATAACTTTATAGAAATAGATATCAGACTCATCTATATATTTGTGCCATTATAGCATTTGTGACAGCCTGGGCAGCGCCATTGAGACTACCATTGAGACAAATCCCCACCCTGTTGACTACTTTAACATGGCGGAGGCATGGTGGAATCCCTCAATGGCTCTGCCCATACAAAAATTGCCTTATGGCCACAAGAGGCCTCTATCATTCTCTATGGTCTCCCTCCCATTTCCCAGGGCAGCAGGCAGCCAGGCCAAAGTGAACCAGAGGACGCCCCATGTTGGTTCGAGGTGGTAGTGGTATGAAGTTGTGTGCCGGGGTGGTGTGGGGAGTGGTGTGTCGATGAGAGAGGGTTTCCGCTCGAACTCTTTGTTCTCTGTCCCAAGGCCACCGGTTGAGGTGGGGGGGGGGGGGGTGTAAGGGTTGGGGGAGGGGGAGACTGAGGGGAGAGGTGAAAAGTTCACGGCTCCTATACGGGGGAGGGAAGGGGGGTGTACAATGAGGGGGAGGTAGGAATGTACATTAACCCCGCTGACTTAGCGGGAGACAATTTACGATCGTCTCCCTCGGTGCTCAAAAAACAGGAGGGAATATGACAACATATTTTGTCAGTGAGTGTGCGTGTGTGTCTCTTATTGTGTGTGTGTTTGCTTGTTAGTATTTGCATGTTTCCCTGTCTCTCACACTCTCACTTACCCTTTCTGGGTGTTAGTAAATGGCTGTCAATATACTGTGGCTGCTGTGGTGTGGAGCATCTAATATTAGCTGGTTGTGTGTGTGTGTGTGCTTGTGCGGGCTGATGGATGAGAGTTGCTCAAGGTGACAGTGATAAGGGGTGGTTAGAGAAAGAAAAATAAAGGGATTCTCTCTCTGCAATAGAAAAATGATTTGAGCACCAGACCAACTGTGGACTCCTGCAGCTGCATGTGATGTGATGATGAGCACACAGAGCATGTGATGTCTGTCTGTGACACAGTGAAGGATTGGCTTAGTATGGTAACACATAGGATTGGACTGATTGCTTAGTATGAAAGCACATAGGAATTGTTATCTCTAAGGGTGGACACAGCTAGGCTCTACCCAATGAATTGCAGATATATCTGCACGAGAATGTGAGATAAAGTGAGTATATGATAAGAAAAACAAGTATTCACCTGTCACCTCATGTCTAGGCTAGACACTATCATGTAACTATGCTATAACTGTTTCCATTATTAGCTTTTTCTTATGGATATTATATTGATACATTCATTGGAAAATAAGAGAAGTAACAAGGTAGTGTAAGAGAGAGAGAGAGAATGTGGACGTTGATTCTGCTGTCATTGATTTGTGCCCTCTGCATTTCGTCCCTCGGCAGTCCCTGTCGCTGCATTTCTCTCTTTCCTCTCTCCGTCTCTCTCTTTTCATCTCCTGTTTAAATTAAAACATTTACCGGTCCTAAGCTCATGTTGATAAGATATTTAGACAGGCACATCACATAAAATAGTTTATATCTTTCTTTGCCTCTCTCTCTCTCACTCTCTCTTTCTCTGAGTCTGCATGAACTCATTCACTCCGTTCCCTTGCCTGCTCTTGCTCACTCCCTCCCTCTCTCCCTATTCTCTCTCTCTTGCTCCCTCCCTCTCTCCCGTGCTCCCTCCCTCTCTCCCTATTCTCTTTCTAGTTCCCTCCCTTCCTTCATGAAACACACTCTGTATTACCCAGTTGCACAGAGAGGGATCGAGAGACAGGAACAGCGCTAAGAGGGAATGGGAGACATGCTGACCAGAAACGGATTCAGATTTTTTTTATTTGGACAGAAAAGGAGCATGAAAACGGGACATTGTAAGGCGAGAAGCGATTGTCGTTCTCTGTCCCTCTCTCATTCCCTTCCTTCGTCCCTCTTCCGCGCTCTCACCTTCCTTCTCTCTTTCTCTGTCTGTGTGTCTCTCCTCCCTCTCTGTTAGTGGGCCTCTGGGTCTAACTGATTTCAGCTGTGGGAGGAAATGAATGGATTATATTTATTTCTCTGTCCAGCCCTGTCCTGTTGCTGCTGTCGGATGCTCTCTCTAAAAGGGAGGAGTAGGGCAGGGAGGGAAGACAGGTATGGAGGGCATGGAGGGCAGATAGGCAGGGCGGACAGGCAAGGAGCGCAGACAAGCAGGCACAGGAGTGGGCAGGCAGAGCAGGCAGACAGGGAGGGAAGGCAAGGCACAGAGTTAACTTTCTTCTGCCCTGGAGACTCACTCAGTAGACTGCCATTCTGAGACAGCTAGAGGGAGAGAAGGAGGGAAAGAGAAAGAAACTAAATGAGAGACAGAGAGAAAGAAAATGAAATGAGAGACAGAGAGAAAGAAAACGAAATGAGAGACAGAGAGAAAGAAAATGAGATGAGAGAAAGGGAGACAGAATAAGAGGGAGAGAAAGAGAAAGAAAGAGATACAGAGAGAAAGAGAAAGCCAGATAGGCAGACAGATAAAAAGAGAGGGAGAGAGAGAGAAAAGAGAACATGGGTTAATGTGCCCCAGCAGAGCAGAGTGAGCCAGCCGCGGAGAGGAGCTAGCCGCAGAGAGGAGCCAGCAATGTAGAGGAGCTAGCCATGGAGAGGAGCTAGCCGTGGAGAGGAGCTAGCCGCAGAGAGGAGCGTGGGTAGAGGGTAGAGGGACTAGCCTTCTAGCAACAGGCGTTGGTTGACGCATTCTTTCCTATTATTCCATTTTGTCTTTGTTTTATTTACTTTTATGTTCACCGCCTGTCTGTCTGTCTGTCACTTGGATCAGATGACATGGCAGGCTTCCGCTTGTTTTCTCTCTGGGCCACTGGACACGAGGCAGTGGTTCACATGTGCAAGATTAGGACACAACGGGAGAAGGGGAGAGAAAGGGTAACGGGTTTACAGTGCAAATGTGTGTGTGCGCATGTTTGGTAAGTATTTAGTATGTGCACCTTGTTACTCTGGCAGATGTCAGGTATGCTGGCCTCATCACGTCATGGCCTTGTCTCTTTCTTTCTCGCTCCTCTCACTTCTCTCTCTTTCTTGACAGTCAGCACTTAGTCCCACAGGCCTATTGATCTCCTGCTCAATTTGTTTCTCTCAAGGCTTGTTCCTTTTTTTCCCCACGCTGGCATGTGCCTCCTCTCTGATTCCCATTCTTGTCTCTCTCATCACATAAGCTCTTTTTAGAATGATCCCTATTCTTTCTCTCACATTTTCAATGTCACTCTCTGACTCTGCCTGTTGCTTCCTCTACTTCTTCACCCTATCTCCCTTTTTCTCGTTCGCTCTCTCACTCGTTCTCTCGCTCATTCTGTCTCCTTTTCTCTCTGTCTCTATCTCTGAAATTCTCTCTCTCTCTCTCTCTCTCTCTCTCTCTCTCTCTCTCTCTCTCTCTCTCTCTCTTGCCCTCTCTCTCTCGCGCCCTCTCGCCCTCTCTCTCTTTCTCCACATGGTGGAGTCTTGCATGTCTGAGCAGCAGACGTCCAGACAGCAGTGTGACTGGAGCAGTCTCACACGCTACGATAGCCCGCAGGATCACCCCGCTGCTGCAACAATGTCCACTGACTAAGATATCGCTCTCTTTTTTGTTTCTCTTTCCTCTTCCCTTCTCTCTCCTTTGTCTTTCTCACTTCTCTGTCTTTCTCCACCTTTTACCCCTCAGTCTCTTGCTCTCATTCTGTCTCTCGCTCAGACACAGATCAGACTGCGGCAGCCTCAGCAACCATGACTAGAAGGGTGAGTTTGAGTTCCCTCTCTTCCTTTCTTCCTCTCTCCCATCTCCCTCCTACACCTCCTGACAGACAGCCCTTATCCGAGATGCTGCCTTTACTGTACTAGGTCTACCATTAGCTCTGTGTAATGTCACTATAGCGGATAGTCATGTTCCCGGCAGATGCTGCCTGTCTATATATCTGAGGTCTGCTATGTGTAAGGTAAAATATGGGTCACAGAGCTCTCATATGAAGGAAAGTTATTTACTGTTGGTAATGGAGATTGGCTTTCATGGCCTCTGAATCCTGGCGATCCGTTTTAGGTGTGATGGCGCTAGCAGTCTGCCGCAGCCTTTCTGGCCTGGCTCCCATTGTGTGTGTGTGTGTGTGCCCACTCACGCATGTGCTGTATGTGTGTGGCATCGTTGAATTTTTCAATTTGTAGAAGCTCCCTTAATTGCTGATGGCTGTGATGGAGATCAAAGATTGGCGTTGTAATATTATGGCTGTCACAGCCTGGAGCTTAAGCTTTCTTTTGGACACTGTTACAGATTGATGTGTGTATGTCTGGGCATGAGACTGGTCACTGCAGTGGTGAGACTGTGTGCTCGAACTCGTGTGTGCGCGTGTGTGCTGTATGTGTGTGGTCACACTTGTGTGTGTGCCCGTACTCTTTGAATGTGTGCATTTGTGGATTTGTGTATATTTCTATGTGCTACATTTGTGTATTTCGTGCGTGCGTTTGTGTGTCTATGTATTACAATGTGTGACAGATATATGGGGGCATGGTGCCGTGTGTGTTGTGTGTGTGCCCTGACTGAAGGTTGCACTTGTTGTATGCCACAACACTGACACAGTGAGACAGTGATAGTCTTCTGTACTCCAGCACAAAGCTAGGGGGACAGCTAGAGGGACATTGTCTGTGTGTGTTTCAGTTAAAGCAACGTGCTGATGCCTTATCTTTCTCTCCTTGCTTGGATAGACGAGCCTTACCGAATCTGTACCTCTCTCAATCCCTGAGACCCTAACTTGTGACTTTTTCCTGTGATGTGCACGGGTTGGGTTCTCGGGAGCTGCGAGGGGTGCTCTCACACATCTCCGGAAAATGACGTTTTCTGAAAATAAATGCGTTTTTTGGGGCTGGCGGTAGAGAATAAACACCATGCTAGTGACAGAAAGAGAGAGATTGCTTTTTTTTCCTCACAGGCAGGAGGAGGAGAAATGCTCGCCTCATCTGAGAAATAAAGGGAGAGGCAGAGAATGAGGGAATTGTTAGACATAGTTAATATATTGAGGTAATGTTCAGTCTGTAGGAGAGATAGAGGGAGGAGAGGAGTAGGGAGGAAAGGAAGAGAGAAAGAAGCACAGGGTTGGGGAAGTAGCTTACTGTAGCACAGTGGAATGTAGGCCTGAGGGACATGTGACTGACCGGGATGGAGGGATAGAGGGATGGAGGGATGGCGGGAAAGAGAGAAGGAAGGAGCAGCGGGATGGGGCTGTGCTATGG
Organism: Oncorhynchus mykiss; assembly: GCF_013265735.2. NCBI lineage: Eukaryota > Metazoa > Chordata > Actinopteri > Salmoniformes > Salmonidae > Oncorhynchus > Oncorhynchus mykiss. The sequence goes on from NC_048574.1 coordinate 51,310,142, forward strand.
GTGGGGTGACAGACATGCTAACATGTTTACACATTTTCCACAAAAACCAGGGAAGAGACTTACACCACAGCGCAACGATATCCGCTTGTCCGCTTGTCCTAGCCACCCTCCCTCTCTCCCGCACTTTCTCTCATCCCCCTCCATCAATTGATCAATACTATGGGCCTGTGGCCTCAGTTTGAGAGCAGCACAAAGTACTGGTGAGAGCGTGGTCCTGACTGCTCGGTACACCTGTGTTTGACCTCATAGAAACCTTCGTCAGCCAACCTCGGAGCTCAAATTCACTGTGTGTGTGTGTGTGTGTGTGTGTGTGTGTGTGTGTGTGTGTCTGTCTGTGATTTCTCTGCTGAGTGGCCTTGGCTATGACTGTGATATATAGGCTCAGTCGGGGCAGATGTTTATGTTGTACTTGTATTCTCTAGAGTATGCCGTGTGAGTGAGTAAGTGAAAATCAGAGCTGTGATTTTCTTTAGTGTTCTTCATGGTGTGATTTTATCACATTGTGTAGACTGGATGCTGAACTTGATAAAAACAGCGATGGAGTGTGTTCTTTTGAAGGTGGAACTGTCCCTTAAATTGGATCCTTTTCCATTTATTATATTTAACATAAATCGTAAAAAAAATCCACAGTAAGTTATGTCTTACTGTAAGGTGGTACCATACCAACCACCATGCCAACCACCTTTGGTTTGAAATAACATCCTGTTATTGTGTGTCATCAAATGGTTGCTTCAGTGAAGTACTCTGTATGTTACTGGGTGTGTAAGATGGCGTGTTTGTGTCAGTAAACCATAGACAGAAATAGTGTGCGTCGGGAGAAAGCATGAGATATTTAGCGTTCCAGTTGTGTGTGCTTGTCCCACGATACTGTTGTTGTGTTACTTGATAAGGAGCTGTGTGTCTGTGTGTGTGTGTGTGTGTGTGTGTAGTAGGATGTGGTAGAGTAGTGTCTGATTAATGTATCGTGGGATGCCGAATTTTCCCAAATTGACGCTCATATACTGCATTTCTACACCATTTGAAACCTCTAAAACGGAATTTGGAGTACAGCAAAAACAAGCAAAATTGACTCCAGCCATTATCACCTTGTTGCCGTAGCTTCATTCAGGTCAGTCAATAGGTGACTTAACATTCTACAAACTCATCATACAAGAATTAGCTGCTACGCACTAGCACAGCACCGGGATTAAAACTCTAGTTTATTTTAATGTCAAATCAAACAGCAACTAACTAGCCAAAGCCAACTACTACAGCCATCTTTACCTCGCACTATTCCCTGCAGCTGCGTCGATGCGCTTCTGCTCTCAGGCGTCTTCATGGTCCTAAAGTCAGTCCGCTGATACCACTAAACTGCATTTGCCTTTTAATCGTTATTGGAATGATTTGAGTAATCTATTTTAAATTGTTGATATTGAGCTAAGGTATACCCAATTGATGCCCCCCCCCAGACCCTAGTCCTAGTCTCTGACAGATATTTGCAGCGTTTCTAAAATGGCTGCCCATCCATAAAAGCCAGCGCTACCAATCAACCAGTGTCTACGAGCACTGCGCCACCCCCCCACCCCCACCCCCCCACCCCTAAACGACTATATGGTTATATTAGTATTATGACATCAAATATCGGTAACAGTGAGGGCAAATTTAATGTATGAATTGTTGAAACCTCTGGATAATAACGTGACCTATTCTCATTGTAACAGTCTCAATAAAGAACATTTCCCCTTTTCCACTTGTCGTTTTATGAGAAAAAGCCTCAACTTCGACAAACCTGCATGTCTCTAACATCGACTGCCTCTCACTCCCGGGTTTGTCTATTTTTGTCTGTGTGTGTGTGTCCTCATGTGTCCTAGTTTCTTCACGCTCCCCATGTGGTCTAGTATGTGTGGCACGATCTCAGTATAGTGCCCACTGATACTCAATGTGAAGGAACCTGAAACGATCTTACTGGTCTTTTCTCTGGGTGGTAGTGTGGTGCTGTATGGCTTGTTGGTGGAGCATGGCACTTGCAATACAATGATTGTAGGTTTGATTCCCGGGGTCACTTATATGTAAAATAAATTATTCGCTTTGGCTCCTCTGTGTGACTGTGAATCTAGCTCTACCTCTCTTGTCTGCAACACAACAGCATGCCATTTCATGTAGAAGCACAGTTCAACAAGTCTTCCAAATCAGAAAAATGCATCTAGGAATGATTGGCTCTCACAGTCGGATATTAAGATAAATACAAAGCTCCGTTTCAGTCCATTTCACTTGATAGTTAGCTAGCTACAGCTACACCACCACCACTGAGTGAGTGAGTGAGTGAGAAGACACGTCTGTCAAGCCACCTTCTTCTCCCCCTCCCCCTTATCACTGCAGTAATGTTGCAGCTCTGATCTCTCTCTTTCTGCCTGGCAGCTCAGCTAGCTCAATTGTTCTGCCAGTGCCGCCTTCCCCTCCTTGTCTGTGTGCCAAAGGGCACCCTACCACAGCCAGTACCTTATGGGCCAAAATAAGTGCCCTATATAGGGAATATGGTGGCATTCGGGACACAGCCCTGTCTTCTGGGGGCTGACGTTGCTTTACCCGCCCTGCCAGCCTGCCTGCCTGCCCTGGCCCAATCGAAGGTAACGGACAGACACAGGGCTCCCTCCCGTCCCGCTGACTGTGGTGCTCAAAGCTTGACACTCAGGTGCCCCATGCAGAAAAAGACAGGTTAACCTATTCTGGCTCCGAATCAGCAGTATTGGAATTGGCGACGCCATGCCTCAGTTGGTGCCATTACCCCTTACCTATACGTGGTGCTGGGCACTGCCTCTCAGGCTCCCTGTCTTCCCCTGCCCTCAGTATTAGAGTTGGCGATACAATTCCGCATCCGCTGCCATTATTACCCACAATGCCGCTCCCTGTCCTCCCCTGCCCTCAGTCTTCTGCCCCTGCCAACCACCCTGCCGAACTCCCCACTGACATGCCCTCTGCCCACCATTTCCAATTAGAAATTTCAGACGTGATTTTCCCTTACAAAAAATGTATCAACCTCTAGACATTTGTATAATTTTTTTTATCCACATATATGCCATTTAGAATATAATAATTAACATTTCCTGTTGTTGCAGGATTCACTTCCTTCTGTAGCAAACTGGTTCAATTTAAGATCCTACATAATATGTGTTTTACCACAATACTGTCAGTGGTTCTGTCTACTCTAAACCCCTCACACTCTAAGGTGCAACATCATCATACACTCCCCTCGCAAAATGCCAGAGAGATGTGACTGAGGAGCGCAGCTCGACTGCACTATTTATCGCTGCCAACCCTGGCAACTGGTAGTACCCATTGAAGATGTATAATATACTACAGTCTGTCCCTGATTGTCTGCCGGTTTATATTCCGTGAGAATGTGCGTTGTGCTGTGAGTCAAAATGTTGTGTGTGTGCGTGTGTGTACTATTGGGTTATGTGAGTCTTAGTGTGTGTGTGTGCGTGCGTGCGTGCGTGCGTGCGTGTGTGTGTGTGTGTGTGTGTGTGTGTGTGTGTGTGTGTGTGTGTGTGTGTGTGTGTGTGTGTGTGTGTGTGTGTGTGTGTGTGTGTGTGTGTGTGTGTGTGTGTGTGTGTGAGGCGGGCGTCACAGCAGCAAGGATAGACTGATGACTCTCCTTGGCAGGCTCTCTACTGTTTCACCATATGTTCAGGACTGGCACCCATTGTACAAAACATCTATTTCACTAAAGTGCATCACACACATAGCAACACACTGAACATAACATACTTCCAAACACAAAAACTGTCTCTAAATATACCCCAAATAGACACGCATGACGTCAAACATAGTTTATGTTTGTACATGCTTATACTCAAATGATATGCATGATTGGTCATATTTAAATGTGTGGTACAGTGTGTTGCTTTGTATATATATTTTCTTGAAAAACTAGTATTATACGCAAGGCAAGGTGACAAGCAGAAACAGGTTTTCAGAAATGATTGAAAATGTGTTAAAAATACAAATCTTAGATATAACATTTACATAAGTATTCAGACCCTTTACTCTGTACTTTATTGAAGCACCTTTGGCAGCGATTATAGCCTCAAGTCTTCTTGGATATGACGCTATAAGCTTGGCACACCTGTATTTGGGGAGTTTCTCCCATTCCTTCTCTGCAGTTCCTCTCATCATGTCCAATCAATTGAATTTACCACAGCTGGACTCCAATCAAGTTGTAGAAACATCTCCCAATCAATGGAAACAGGATGCACCTGAGCTAAACGTTCTGTCTCATAGCAAAGGGCCTGTTTTTGCTTTTGTCATTATGGGGTATCTTTCCTAATGCACTGTATTTTAAGTCAGCCTCAGTTGTGTACTCTATGACCTATATACAATTTAGATCATGTGGTATGTAGCCTTACAGAACATTTGTTATATGCTTTTTGTTGGTGACTGTCATGTATTGAACGTATAAAATAAAATGTTTCAAAGAAAGAAGCACTAATGCACTCATTCTGTTCACAGTATAAACACATAATAATGTGAGTTTTTAAATGTTTATTTTATTTAACCTTTATTTAACTAGTCAGTTAAAGAACAAATTCTTATTTTTCAATGACGACCTATAAAAAGGCAAAAGGCCGGGGGCTGGGATTTAAAAACAATATATATATATATAAGACAAAACACACATCACGAAAAGAGAGACAACACTACATAGAGAGAGACCTAAGACAACAAAATAGCATTGTAGCAACACAAAATGGAAGCAGCACAACATGGTAGCAGCAGAAAACATGGTACAAACATTGGGCACAGACAGCAGCACAACGGGCAAGAAGGTAGAGACAACAATACAACATGCGAAGCAACCACAACTGTCAGTAAGCGTGTCCATGGCTGAGTCTTGAATGAAGAGATGGAGATAAAACTGTCCAGTTCAAGTGTTTTTTTTGCAGCTCGTTCCAGTCGCTAGCAGCAGCGAACTGAAAAGAGGAGCAACCCAGGGATGTGTGTGCTTTGGGGACCTTTAAAACCTTAACGATCTGCCCTTTTTTTCAATTTTCACCTTAAATGACACCCAAATCTAACTGCCTGTAGCTCAGGCCCTGAAACAAGGATATGCATATTATTCGTACCATTTGAAAGGAAACACCTTGAAGTTTGTGGAAATGTGAAAGGAATGTAGGAGAATATAACAAATTAGATATGGTAAAGGATAAAACAAGGAAAAAAACCAACAGCTTTTTTGTATTTTTTGTGCCATCCTCTTTGAGAGGCAAGAGAAAGGCCATAATGTACTATTCCAGCCCAGGTGCAATTTAGATTTTTGGCCACGAGATGGCAGCACTGTATGTGCAAAGTTTTAGACTGATCCAACGAACCATTGCATTTCTGTTCAAAATTATGTATCGAGACTGCCCAAATGTGCCTAATTTGTTTATTAATAATTTTCATGTTCAAAACTGTGCACTCTCATCAAACAATAGCATGGTATTATTTCACTGTAATAGCTACTGTAAATTGGACAGTGCTGTTAGATTAACAAGAATTTAAGCTTTCTGCCAATATCAGATATGTCTATGTACTGGGAAATGTTCTTGTTACTTACAACCTCATGCTAATCGCATTAGCCTATGTCAGCCCAACCGTCCCGCAGGGGACCCACCGAAATGTGACTGGCAGAATGGGTGTTGTATGTGGAGGATGAGGGCTGCAGTAGGTATCTCAGATAAGGGGAGAGAGATAAGGCCTAAGAGGGTTTCATAAATAAGCATTGCGACAAGTATACAGAGATGACTAGCTTACAGAGGAGTACAGAGTACAGTGATGTGTCCTATAATGAGCATTACATCTAGCCGCTCAAGAGCATCCTTACCTGCTGATCTGAATCAGTGTTAGTTTGGCAGCTGGGGTGAAAGAGAAGTGATTACAATAGAGGAGACCAAGTTTAGATTTAACCTTAGCCTGCAGCTTTGACATGTGCTGAGAGAAGAACGGTGTACCGTCTAGCCGTACTCCCAAGTACTTGTATGAGGTGACTACTTCAAGCTCTAAACCCTCAGAGGTAGGAATAACACCGGTGGGGAGAGGGGCATTCTTCTTATCAAACCACATGACCTTTGTTTTGAAGGTGTTCAGGACAAGGTTAATGGCAGAGTTAGCTTGTTGGATACTTAGAAATCTTTGTTGTAGAGCGTTTAACCTCTTGAGTGTAGGGGGCAGTATTTTGATGTTTGGATGAAAAACGTACCCAAATGAAACTGCCTATTTCTCAGGCCCAGAATCTAGAATATACATATCATTGTCAGATTAGGATAGAAAACACTCTAAAGTTTCCAAAACTGTCAAAATATAGTCTGTGTATAACAGAACTGATATTGCAGGCTAAAACCTGAGGATAATCCAACCAGGAAGTGCCTAAGAGAAACGAATCTCCCTGTTCCATTGCATGCCTATCCTCCATTTAAAGGGATATCAACCAGATTCCACATGGTGTGAACAGTATTCAGACATAGTTTCAGGCTTTTATTTTGAAAAATGAGCGAGAAAGATCACATCGCGTCATTGGATGGCTGGGTGCCAGCAGCGTTTTGCATGCGCAACAGCTTGGAGCAGACATTTTCTCTCTCTTTCCTATTGAAGAAGCTACAGTCCGGTTGAAATATTATTGTTTATGTATTGTTAAAACAACCTGAGGCTTGATTATAAAAAACTTTGACATGTTTCTACAAACTTTACGGATACTATTTGGAATTTCCGTCTGCACCGTCGTGACTGCTCGAGCCTGTGGATTTCTCAACATAACGTGCCAACCAAATGGAGGTATTTTAGATATAAAAATGATATTTATGGAACAAAAGGAACATTTATTGTGTAACTGGGAGTCTTGTGAGTGCAAACATCTGAAGATCATCAAAGGTAAGCGATTCATTTTATTGCTTTTCTGACTTTCGTGACCAATCTACTTTGCTGCTAGCTGTTTGTAATGTCTTGTCTGCTGAGAGAGATGTCCTTACATAAACTTGGTATGCTTTCGCTGAAAAGCTTTTTTGAAATCTGACACGCCAGGTGGATTAAGTTTGCAATGACACATCCATAACCTGAACGGAAATCAGATTGCATACCAGAGAGAATACTATAGACATCAAGAAAGCCACACACTTGATTATTGACAAGTTTTTCCAACAGTTTTGATAAACAGGGCAAAATAGAAATTGGCCAATAACAGATAGGATCAGCTTGATCTCCCCCTTTAAATAAAGGACTTGCCGTGGCTGCCTTCCAAGCAATGGGAACCTCCCCAGAGAGGAGAGACAGGTTAAAAAGGTAGGAGATAGGCTCGGCGATGATAGGGGCAGCAACCTTAAAGAAGAAAGGGTCTAAACAATCTGACCCAGATGTTTTTCTAGGGTCAAGTTTAACTTCTTGCGTCGCGCAAACCCGTATCCGGGAGCGTAATCATTACCTCAAGCTCATTACCATAACGCAACGTTAACTATTCATGAAAATCGCAAATGAAATGAAAGAAATATATTCACTAAGAAGCTTAGCCTTTTGTTAACAACACTGTCATCTCAGATTTTCAAAATATGCTTTTCAACCATAGCTACACAAGCATTTGTGTAAGAGTATTGATAGCTAGCATAGCATTAAGCCTAGCATTCAGCAGGCAACATTTTCACAAAAACAAGAAAAGCATTCAAATAAAATCATTTACCTTTGAAGAACTTCGGATGTTTTCAATGAGGAGACTCTCAGTTAGATAGCAAATGTTCATTTTTTCCAAAAATATTATTTGTGTAGGAGAAATCGCTCCGTTTTGTTCATCACGTCTGGCTAAGAAAAAAAAACGAAAATTCAGTCATTACAACGCCAAACTTTTTTCCAAATTAAATCCATAATATCGACAGAAACATGGCAAACGTTGTTTAGAATCAATCCTCAAGGTGTTTTCACATATCTATTCAATGATAAATAATTTGTGGCAGTTGGGTTTCTCCTCGGAAGCAAACAGAAAAATACATGCAGCTGGAGATTACGCAATGATTGCGACGGAGGACACCAAGCGACCACCTGGTATATGTAGTGTAAAATGGTCAATCTTCCAATGATATGCCTACAAATACGTCACAATGCTGTCGACACTATGGGGAAACGACAGAAAGTCTAAGCTCATTCGTGACCCATACACAGCCATATAAGGACTCATTGAAACACAGTGCCTTCAAAATCTGGGGGTACTTCCTGTTTGAAATTTCATCTTGGTTTTGCCTGTAGCATCAGTTCTGTGGCACTCACAGACAATATCTTTGCAGATTTGGAAACGTCAGAGTGTTTTCTTTCCAAAGCTGTCAATTATATGCATAGTCGAGCATCTTTTCGTGACAAAATATCGCGCTTAAAACGGGAACGTTGTTTTATCCAAAAATTAAAAGAGTGCCCCCTATATCAAAGAAGTTAAGGAGCTCCTTTAGCACATCAGACTCAGTGACCACCTGCAGGGAGAAACTTTGTTGCGTGGCAGGGGAAAAAGAGGGAGGAGCATTGGGGCTCGTCGCATTAGAAGGGTTGGGAGATGAGGAAATGTTGGATGGGCAAGAAGGCATGGCTGAGTAAAATAGGAGTCATGCCTGAAGTGGTGGTTAAAGAGTTCATCCTTGTCAGTAACAGCCACACCATCAACATTAAGGGACATGGGCAGCTGTGAGGAGGAGGGTTTATTCTCCAGGTCTTTAACTGTTTTCCATAACTTCTTGGGGTTAGAACCACAGAGAGAGAACTGCTCCTTAAAGTAACTAACTTTAGCCTTCCGGATAGCCTAGTGCACTTATTTCTAATTTTCCTGAACGAGAGCCAGTCAGCCTGAGTAAGCGTGTGCCTTTCGTCAAATGGAATTCTTGAGATGGAGTAACTCTGCCAGATCCAAGCTGAACCAGGTGCTGAACCTGTTTGTAATTCTCATTTTCTTTACGTGTTTGTAATCAATACCACTGAAAAATATATTTGACAGATGGGATCAAGCTGATTGTATGCCAATTTACAGGTCATGAAGGAAGGCTTGCTCATTCAAATTTTTTAGCAAGCATCTGTGACAAATAAGGACCGGTCATTTCATTGAGCAGCCATTACGAACACATGCTGTAAAACAGTGATCACTAAGGTCATTACAGAAAACATCAGACTGATACTTATCTGGATTATTTGTGAGGATAACATCAAGGAGAGTAGCCTTTTCTGGGTGTTTGGAGTCATACCTTTTGGGATTAGTAATAATCTCAGAAAGATTTAGGGAGTCCCATTGCTTTAGGACTTGGTGGACGATAACACCCAGCAACAGTCGACAAAGAGCTATTTGAAAGTTTAATGCTTAAAACCAGCAAATCAAATACTTTCGGGACAGACTTGGTGGAGACAACCGGGCACTGAAGGTGTTCCTTAGTAAAGATTGCCTCTCCACCACCATTGAAGATCTGTCTTGCCGAAAAAAGTAACAACCAGAAAGGTTAAACATCATTGTCCACGTCTCAGTAATGACCAATACATCTGGATTGGAGCTGTGAACCCACACTTTCAATTTATCAATTTTAGGTAATAAGCTTAGAGTGTTAAAGTGCAGAAAACCCAGGCTTTTACGAGAGCAGAAATCAGCGAAGCACATATCAGAGCAGAAGTCAGAATCGGGGATAGCAACTGTAGATGGGACAGGTGATGCACATGTAAATGTGCATCAGATGGCAACAAAATCATATTGTACAGCAATTTCTTCAGGTAACATAAATACAAAGCCGGCTAGATGTGGTTGGAATAGGATGGGAGGCCAAGAGTCTGTGTAACCAACAGAGTCCCAAGTGTGGGAACAAACATACTCTGTCCCACGGTCGGGTAAACAAGCAAGTTCATAGTCAACATAGCACGCAGAAGTCATGAGGCAAATAGCATAAAGCACAAGAAAAAAATATAACGACTAGGGCTAGCCATTGTAAGTTCTGAGTCACTCGTCACAACAGTGCATGTGTGCAGGAGGCGAGCGAAAGTTTGGGAGAGAGGGGGAGTGTGCTGGGGGTACCTGTACCAGACAGCGGGAGACAGGCCATGGCAGACGGTGAACATATCGCCAAGTGGAATCCAAACAGCAGTGCAGCAGGCAACGAGAGTAGGTGTCACAACACAACAGCTTTTTTCGGGAGGGGCAGATTGCTTGTAGAAAATCTCAGATAGCTAGCTAACATAGCTAGCAAGTCCCTGTCCCCCATTGTTTTCCACATGGAAGAGATTGTTAGCTAGCGATGTCTCTTCAGTTTAGGCGAATGGTCCTTTACGAAGTCCAAACAAAGTTGTCCTGTGGAGGATATCTTCTGACAGCAACAAAATTGTTCCTTATTCAGGTAATTTACAATTGAAGTGTCCTGGCTGCATATCAGTTCAAAATAGATATTAATCCAGGGGGTACTGTATTGTAAGGACCTCTGCACAGGTGGAGGGGGATTCAAAGGACTTTGGGTGGGGGAGGCTGTGAAACTCTCCTGCCATTGTTGGGCTCAAGGGCTTTGGCACCTCTCACTTCACACCTCAGTGCTAATTGAAGTTGCAGGCGGATCTGTTCTGTCCGAGCAAGCTTGGTAGCCTTAATGTAACATTCAGTCCTTATGAAGTAAAATATTTCATTGTAATTTATTTTCCTTCATGGCTTTAAAAGTAGCTTCAAACATTACTCAGTTCAAGGTTGGATGATGTTTTCAGGTTTCTTGTGCTTCTTTTGTTGGTCGTTGGTTTGCCAGTGCATTTGCTGTGTAGACCTTGGAAATAAGTATTGTTGGTAGTAGGAATCCTTCCAGGTAATTTTGTCCAAAATCAGGTTGTAGGTTTGGAGTGAAGGTTATGTTGTGGATGATAGTATCCTGTAAATGTCCTTACTGAAAAATCCAAGTTTACCTAACTCTAAATTAATGTAATGTACTGAGTAAGTCTGTGTCTATGACACCCTGTATTTTGTCGATGTACAGTGCATACGGTATGTATTCAGACCCCTTCACTTTTTCCACATTTTGTTACGTTACAGCCTTATTCTAAGATGGAAAAAAAAAACTTCCTTCAATCTACACAAAATACCCCATAATGACAAAGCAAAAACAGGTTTTATACATTTTTACAAATCTATTAAAAATACATATTTAGACCGTTTACTCAGTACTTTGTCGAAGCACCATTGGCAGTGATTACAGTCTCGAGACTTATTGGGTATGACGCTACAAGGTTGACACACCTGTATTTGGCAAGTTTCTGCCATTATTCTCTGCAGATCCTCTCAAGCTCTGTCAGGTTGAATGGGGAGTGTCACTGCTCAGCTATTTTCAGGTCTCTCCCGGGATGATGGATCGGGTTCAAATCCGGGATCTGGCTGGGACACTTAAGGATATTGTCCCGAAGCCACTCCAGCTGTTGGAAGATCAACCTTCGCCCCAGTCTGAGGTCCTGAACGCTCTGTAGCAGTTTCCCAATTTCATAATTTCATGATTACAATCTTGTCACGGGGGGGGGGGGTACTCCCCAATTTCATGATTACAATCTTGTCTCATCGCTGCAACTCCCCAACGGGCTCGGGAGAGGCGAAGGTCGAGTCATACATCCTCCGAAACATGACCCGCCAAGCCACACCCGCTCGCTTAGCCCGGAGGCCAGCTGCACCAATGTGTCAGAGGAAAGAACACTGTTCAACTGACTACTGAAGTCAGCCTGCAGGAGCCCGTCCACCACATCATCATGGGGTATTGTGTTTAGATGAATGAGGAAGACATTTTGTAAAATGTCAAGGGGTCTGAATACTTTCCAAATGCACTGAATGTACTGAGTTAGTATGTAGTTACTATGCTCTAAGTAGGGTGTATGTATATGATGTCCTTTATTTAGTCCCGGGGGAAAAAACATGATCAAATATTTCATTCTGTGTCACAGTTCAAAACGAAACTGGGTTTGAATTGGAGTAAGCTTGTTAGTGGGTGGTTGTCTGTCAATGTTAAGTAAAGTCAGCCTTCAATTGCTGAGTAGAGCAGGTTTCACGCTTTGTGAGACTCTATGACGGCTTCCCAAATGTAACCTTATTACCTATGGGCCCTGGTCAAAGGTAGTGCACTAACATAGGGAAAGGGATGCCATTTGGGATGCACACAGTAAGTGATAGAGAAACAGAAACTGTAAATGAAACCACTATGAACATGAATCACTGTATAAAAATACGTCCCAATTGGCACCCTATTCCCTATTTAGTGCACTACTTTTGACCAGGGCCCATTGGGCTCCAGTCCAAAGTAGTGCACTTTATATGACTGTGTCCACTGTGTCCCTTTCTGCAGTAAGTCTCTAGAGGCTGCATTGTACTGTATACTGTATCTATATATATTTTTTTAACTGGACTTTGTGAGCTGTTTTTGACAATTGGCAATTGTCTCCTATAATGAATTTCTTATTTTACTTGTTTGTTACTTGAACGTCTTAAATCTGACGTTTTGGTTGATGCACATTAATGATTGTTTGGTGCTTTGTGTTTTACAAGCACAGCCATTTTGACAGCGCTTTTCTTTTCAGGTCACTGGAGTCTGTCTATGCCCCAGTACCACCAGCTGTGAGACAATCAGACGGCTGTTTGATCAGATATGACTCATCAGTGTGCCAATCACAGGCTTGTTTGATCACATCCATGCAGACAGTTTTATGTGTTCCAGACAGAAGCAGTGGATGACAGAACCAGAAGAAGGAGAACCGCACTGTCACTCCCTTTAGGTCTAGAGAAACACTTTCATAGGGAGATTCTCAATTGTATACTCGTTCTGTCTTCTCTCCTCCTCAAAACCCATTGGAGTAGAAGGTCAGAGGGGTGGGCAACAAGCTCTCACCATCTCGTTCATCCACGTTTCTCTAAACGTCAAATTTCGAAGTAGCTCCAAACATCAAATTTCAAAACTACTGCTCTGTATCGTTCAATTTCTCAAAATTCGTCAAATTCCGAGGTTAAGGGTTAACTTTAGGTACTCATTCCGATTGATTAAGGTGAGGGTTAAGGTTAAAACAAAAAATAGTGTCCACCACTGGGATTGAACACACAACCTTCTGATCCAGAGTCATGTGATTGACATATCCTCCATCCCCGTCCACAACATCCATGCCGACTTGAAGGTAATAGTGCTGCCCCTAGTGGCTAGTTTTGAAGGCATTTCCCTACGTCCTCAGGACATGGATCGACATCCAATTTCGATGTCAATCTAGAACGATCTCCCTGGGAAGGGATCTCTGGCTTTCTCATCCAATGGGTGTTGAAAAGGAGACGAAGAGAGAGGACGCGATGAGTATGTAATTGATATCTTCCCAAAATCTAGAAATACTTACACACACAACACGCACACAAATACTTCTCTGTCTTCCCTAAAAGCAGTCTCTCCCTCTCTTTCCCTCCCCCTCTCTCCCCATCCTTACATAACGTTTGGCCTACATACTGAATCTAAAGGCAACTGATAGTGTTTTACCACTATTCCTCTTTTAGCTAAATCTATCCAATCCCTCCTAGTATGGACTTACCTTTGCGCCTTTAATATCAAGCAAACCTTCTGAATTTGAGAACAAAATTATTATTATTGTTAATGAAAATAAGGATATTGAAAGCAAAACATATGTATAGAGAGCAAAATAAATAATATCGCAAGAAAATAATTTTGAAAGGCAAGAGCAAATTAATAATTTTCTATGATAACACGATTGCAATGAAACCCTTCCCTTTTTGCCTGACATTTTTAAAATCTTTGGTTACTCTGCCCTGCCCTTTGCTTTGTCTCCTATAATGAATTTGAAGCACTCACAAACTTCTACAGATGCACAATCGAGAGCATCCTGGCGGGCTGTATCACCGCCTGGTATGGCAACTGCACCGCCCTCAACCGTAAGGCTCTCCAGAGGGTAGTGAGGTCTGCACAACGCATCACCGGGGGCAAACTACCTGCCCTCCAGGACACCTACACCACCCGATGTCACAGGAAGGCCATAAAGATCATCAAGGACATCAACCACCCGAGCCACTGCCTGTTCACCCCGCTATCATCCAGAAGGCGAGGTCAGTACAGGTGCATCAAAGCTGGGACCGAGAGACTGAAAAACAGCTTCTATCTCAAGGCCATCAGACTGTTAAACAGCCACCACTAACACTGAGTGGCTGCTGCCAACACACTGACACTGACTCAACTCCAGCCACTTTAATAATGGGAATTGATGGGAAATGATGTAAATATATCACTAGCCACTTTAAACAATGCTACCTTATATAAATGTTACTTACCCTACATTATTCATCTCATATGCATACGTATATACTGTACTCTATATCATCGACGGTATCCTTATGTAATACATGTATCACTAGCCACTTTATACTATACTATGCCACTTTGTTTACATACTCATCTCATTTGTACATACTGTACCCGATACCATCTACTGTATCTTGCCTATGCTGCTCTGTACCATCACTCATTCATATATCCTTATGTACATATTCTTTATCCCCTTACACTGTGTACAAGACAGTAGTTTTGGAATTGTTAGTTAGATTACTTGTTATTACTGCATTGTCGGAACTAGAAGCACAAGCATTTCGCTACACTCGCATTAACATCTGCTAACCATGTGTATGTGACAAATAAAATTTGATTTGATTTGATTTGATTTGATTTGCTTTCATTAACTTTTTTTGCATTGCAAAGTTTTAGCAGATTCATTCTGTGTAGGCGGGGTTTATAGGGAGGCTTAGACGATGGGTCTCTATTGGTCAACCGGTTTTGGAGTGACAGTTTATACACATTTTTATATAGAGAGCAAAATAAGGGTTTTAGCTAACTAGAACGGCTATATACCGTGCATTCGGAAAGTATTCAGAACCCTCAACTTTTTCCACATTTTGTTACTTTACAGCCATATTCTAAAATGGATTCAAAACATTTTACCCACAATACCCCTTAATGACAAAGCAAAAACAGGTTTTTAGAAATGTTTAAGAAATAAGAAAACCTCATTTACATAAGTATTCAGACCCTTTGCTATTAGACCGCAAAATTGAGTTCAGGTGCATCCTGTTTCCATTGATCCTCCAACTTGATTGGAGTCCACCTGTGGCAATTTCAAATGATTGGACATGATTTGGAAAGGCACACACCTGTCTATATAAAGTCTCACAGTTGACAATGCATGTCAGAGCAAAAACCAAGCCATGATATTGAAGGAATTGTCCTTAGAGCTCCAAGACAGGATTGTGTTGAGACAAAGATCTTGGGAAGGGTACAAAAAGATGTCTGCAGCATTGAAGGACCCAAGAACACAGTGGCCGCCATCATTCTTCAATGGAAGAAGTAAGGAACCACCAATTCTCTTCCTAGAGCTGGTTGCCCAGCCAAACCGAGCAATTGGGGAAGTGACCAAGAAACCAATGGTCACTTTGACAGAGCTCTCCCATCTCCAATCTCTGTGGAGATGGGAGAACCTTCAAGAAGGACAACCATCTCTCCAGCACTCCACCAATCAGGCCTTTATGGTAGTGGCCAGATGGAAGCCACTCCTCAGTAAAAGGCACATGACAGCCCTCTTGGAGTTTGCCAAAAGACAACTAAAAGGACTCTCAGATCATGAGAAACATGATTCTCTGGTCCAGATTCTCTGGTCTGATGAAACCAAGATTGAAATCTTTGGCCTGAATGCCAAGCCTCACGTCTGGAGGACACCTGTGTAGATTGATGAGGATATATATACAGTTGAAATCGGAAGTTTACATACACTTAGGTTGGAGTCATTAAAGCTTGTTTTTTAACCACTCCACACATTTCTTGCTAATAAACTACAGTTTTGGCAAGTCAGTTAGGACATCTACTTCGTGCATGACACAAGTAATCTTTCCAAAAATTGTTCACAGACAGATTATTAAACTTATAATTCACTTTATCACAATTCCAGTGGGTCAGAAGTTTACATACACTAAGTTGACTGTGCCTTTAAAAAATTGTAGACCTCCACAAGTCTGGTTCATCCTTAGGAGCAATTTCCAAATGCCTGAAGGTACCACGTTCATCTGTACAAACAATAATACGCAAGTATAAACAACACGCAGCCGTCATACTGCTCATGAAGGAGACGCATTCTGTCTCCTAGAGATGAACGTACTTTGGTGTGAAAAGTGTAAATCAATCCCAGAACAACAGCAAAGGACCTTGTGAAGATGCTGGAGGAAACCGGTACCAAAGTATCTATCCACAGTAAAATTAGTTGACATAAATCCTTCTCTCTACTGGTTGAGAGAATGCCAAGAATGTGCAAAGCTGTCAAGGAGGCAAAGGATGGCTACTTTGAAGAATCTAAAATATATTTGGATTTGTTTAAAAGGTTTCGTTACTACATGATTCCATGTGTTATTTCACAGTGTTGATGTCCTCACTATTATTCTACAATGTAGAACATTTTAAAAATGAAGAAACCCTGGAATGAGTAGGTGTGTCCAAACATTTGACTGGTACTAGATAGATAGATGTAGAGATACAGTGGGGAGAACAAGTATTTGATACACTGCTGATTTTTCAGGTTTTCATACTTACAAAGCATGTAGAGTTTGTACACTTTACATGTTGTGTTTATATTTTTGTTTACTGTACATTGGTTAACCCAAACTTGCTTTCTAAAGTTGTCAAGGAAATACGTGCATTTCCTATAACCAAGTCATTTACAGTTTCTATGCCTTTAGTTTTTCATGTGTGCCAATTTATCGATGAATTCTGAAAAGCTATCCAAGGATTGTTCCATGAGGTTGTGTATCTAGGAAGTGATATTGGTTCTTGTAAAATGTTCATTTTCTTCCACATAGTATTCTTGACTATGAAGTTGGTAATGTCCTTAGCTTTTTTATTTGAAAATAGACATTTAAAAATATTCTGGGGATGAGCATGCGTATCTTTAAAATGTACCCATTTTTCCTCTTTAGCACATTTTAAAGAAAACATATACAAAAACGTTGTCAGCAAAACTTTGTTGAGTAATGGAATAAAGTTATCTTCATGTATTGTTTGTTACTTACAGTGCCTTGCAAAAGTATTCATCCCCCTTGGCATTTTTCCTATTTTGTTGCATTACAATCTGTAATTTGAATGTATTTTTATTTGGATTTCATGTAATGGGCATACACAAAATAGTCCAAATTGGTGAAGTGAAATTAAAATGACTTGTTTCAAAAAATTCTAAACGGAAAAGTGGTGCGTGCATATGTATTCACCACCTTTGCTATGACGCCCTTAAATAAGATCTGGTGTAACCAATTACCTTCAGAAGTCACATAATTAGTTAAAAAGTCCACCTGTATGCAATCTAAGTGTCACGTGATCTGTCACATGATCTCAGTACCTGTTCTGAAAGGCCCCAGAGTCTGCAACACCACTAAGCAAGGGGCACCACAAAGCAAGTGGCACCATGAAGACCAATGAGATCTCCAAACAGGTCAGGGACCAAGTTGGGGAGAAGTACAGATCAGGGTTGGGTTATAAAAAATAGCCCAAACTTTGAACATCCCATGGAGCACCATTAAATTCATTATTAAAAAATGGAAAGATAACCCTGAAGGAGCTGCAAAGCTTCACAGAGGAGAATTTGTATCTGTCCATAGGACCACTAGAAGCCGTACACTCCACAGAGCTGGGCTTTTACGGAAGAGTGGCCAAAACAAGCCATTGGTTAAAGAAAAGAATTAGCAAAAACATTCGCCAAAAGGCATGTGGGAGACTCCCCAAACATATGGAAGAAGGTACTCTGGTCAAATGAGACAAAAATGTAGCTTTTCGACCATCAAGGAAAATGTTATGTCTGTCGCAAACCAACACCTCTCATCACCCTGAGAACATCATCAGCATCATGCTGTGGGGATGTTTTTCATTGGCAGGGACTGGAAAGCTGATCAGAATTGAAGAAATGATGGATCGTGCTAAATACAGGGAAATTCTTGAGGGAAACCTGTTTCAGTCTTCCAGCGATTTGAGACTGGGATGGAGGTTCACCTTCCAGCAGGACAATAACCCTAAGCATACTGCTAAAGCAACACTCGAGTGGTTTAAGGAGAAACATTTAAATGTCATGGTAGTAAAAGCCAGACTTAAAGATTGCTGTATACCAGCGGAACCCATCCAACTTGACGGAGTTGGAGCAGTTTTGCCTTGAAGAATGGGCAAAAATCCCCGTGGCTAGATGTGCCAAGCTTATCGAGACATACCCCAAGAGACTTGCAGCTGTAATTGCTGCAAAAAGGTGGCTCTAAAAATAATTGACTTTTGCAAAAATATTGTAAATCAAATGATACAAACCCCCCAAAAATGCATTTTAATTCCAGGTTGTAAGGCAACAAAATAGGAAATTGTCAAGGGGGTGAATACTTTTGCAAGCCGGTGTATTACGCATCCTAAGTATTAAATATTTGTTGGTGGTCCTCTTAAAGGATTGCTGTAGATTGTGAGTTATTCTTATATATATATATATATATATATATATATATATATATATATATATATATATATATATATATATATATATATATATATTTTTTTTATTATTATGAAAAGGGGGCATTAAGTTTTCAATATTGGTCAGGTATATCAGGAGATTATCTGCAAATAAGTTTAGTTTATATTCATGTTTACAATACCTGTTACGTTTGGGTCTTGTCTAGGGCTGCAGCCAGTGATTGTCAAGCAAATAACTGCCGGTCTCATGGTAATTGACCGTTAATTAACAGTAACACATTTAGCATCTCCTGTCTTCCACGCATAGCATACAAGCCACTGATGCAGACCTTTGGAACATCTACATTTTAAAAAGTCTGATAAATCCATGTAATATAGCCTACACTATCACAATTAATCCATTATTTATTTTAGACAGGTCTAAAGAAACATGATATGAAGGAAATGTAGTCTATTTCAGAAGAACCGGATATTATATTCTGAGTTGTCCTCATGTTAGGCCCTGATCTGGCTATGCCATATGGCTGTGAACTACACAATTTCTTTTAGCAGACAAGATTTGCTTAGAATTCCATGGCACTATTTTAAATTATTTTATAGAATGAAGAATACAATTGAATATAGCTGAATAAAATAGAAAGGCTATTTTCTCCAAACGATTTGAGGGAGTGCACATATGCAGCTATTCTGTTTGGAGCAGTTAACAAAGAAACTCACTTCCTGTATATGTATGCCAGTTAGGCTAAAATTGTCACCCATCAGACTATTCTTGATTTAATCTTGTCTTTCAATATCCTAAATAATATATGTGTGAAATAATGTTTTATTTAGAATGGACCATTATCATGCACCTGTTGGAATCTGGGCTGGAAGAGAAAAAATCTATTCACTTAAATAGCGAATGGAGGACGCTTTTCCCGTGGTTCATTTTCATGCCAGCCAGGGAGGCTATACTCCTGTTGTAAAGAGAAGAAATGTGATTCATATTAGGAAAGTTGATAAATAAATATAGTAGCCCTAGCTGATGGGATCCTTCTCTTTTTAAGAGGCCATCACTCTGTTTTCTCAAGCAATTGCATAGTCTATAGAAATTTTCCTCAACATGAGCTCATGGGCTCTCATGAAGTGTTTGATTAGATTTTCAAATACATTTGCATTGATGTCACAGTGATTAGAGGGACAATAGAGTGCTGAGTACAAGGCAGTTAGCAAGTTTTCTAGGCTACTAATGACCATCAGCTGTATCAGAACTTGGAGAATCCTTAATACTGTGACTAAACAGTCACGTGGAATTTGACTGCCATCATGACTCATGACTGCCGGTGTGGCAGTAATATGGTCACCGTACCAGCCGTGGTGCTGTCTAATTCTCAGTGAGAATTTTTTAACAGTATTTCAAATTTATTCTTGGTTGATCTCTGTTTTTAATTATATTTTTTTTGTCTATTGATAGTTGCTTCAGAGTTATGTCTAAGAAGGTTATAGGATCTGTCCCACTTACTGTTTAATTCTGATTTATAGACAAATTCATGGAAATGTTTAAAATTGTAATTAATCACATTGTTGTTTATAATTACCACTTTTGGATCTTCATCTTTTAAAACTGGTTTAGAATGTATTCGTTTTGTGAGAGATGCAAGGTATTTACCAGGTTTATTTGCCATTTAGAAGTATGGTTTATTTGAGATTAACCTTAGTTGTTGGTTCTCTTCAGAAGTAAAATATCGTATTCCTGCTTAAATTCAGTAATTGTAAAGATTGTTTATGGGCTTTTTCCAAAATAACAAAACTATTTATATTTTTTCTTATTTTTCTATCATTTCTAAATCAGATGTAACTTTTGCAGAGTATGATATTTTCATTCCCCTTAATGTACACTTTTAAAGGCATCCAAAATTACATTGGTGGTCTGCTTTTCTCTGTCCTCTGTCTATATTTGTAATGGTAACATTTAAAAAAAAAACGTATTTAATACATTTCAGGTCCAGAAGATGTGTCCAGTTCATTCCTAAAATTCTATTGCTAAATGTCTTTTCTATTAGTGTAATCAAGCATGATAACGGAAAATGATCCGATATCACTATATCATGAATTTTTAATCCTGTAAATTATTGAGTGCATTTTATATAATAATAGTTCCTGTCTAGATTTGATCTAATACATATTGCATTTTATTTAAAAACACCAGGTTTGCCCCTGGTGGGATATACAATGAAATCTATATACAGTGCCTTGTGAAAGTATTCGGCCCCCTTGAACTTTGCGACCTTTTGCCACATTTCAGGCTTCAAACATAAAGATATAAAACTGTATTTTTTTGTGAAGAATCAACAATAAGTGGGACACAATCATGAAGTGGAACGACATTTATTGGATATTTCAAACTTTTTTAACAAATCAAAAACTGAAAAATTGGGCGTGCAAAATTATTCAGCCCCTTTACTTTCAGTGCAGCAAACTCTCTCCAGAAGTCCAGTGAGGATCTCTGAATGATCCAATGTTGACCTAAATGACTAATGATGATATACAATCCACCTGTGTATAATCAAGTCTCCGTATAAATGCACCTGCACTGTGATAGTCTCAGAGGTCCGTTAAAAGAGCAGAGAGCATCATGAAGAACAAGGAACACACCAGGCAGGTCCGAGATACTGTTGTGAAGAAGTTTAAAGCCGGATTTGGATACAAAAAGATTTCCCAAGCTTTAAACATCCCAAGGAGCACTGTGCAATCGATAATATTGAAATGGAAGGAGTATCAGACCACTGCAAATCTACCAAGACCTGGCCGTCCCTCTAAACTTTCAGCTCATACAAGGAGAAGACTGATCAGAGATGCAGCCAAGAGGCCCATGATCACTCTGGATGAACTGCAGAGATCTACAGCTGAGGTGGGAGACTCTGTCCATAGGACAAGAATCAGTCGTATATTGCACACATCTGGCCTTTATGGAAGAGTGGCAAGAAGAAAGCCATTTCTTAAAGATATCCATAAAAAGTGTTGTTTAAAGTTTGCCAAAAGCCACCTGGGAGACACACCAAACATGTGGAAGAAGGTGCTCTGGTCAGATGAAACCAAAATTGAACTTTTTGGCAACAATGCAAAACGTTATGTTTGGCGTAAAAGCAACACAGCTGAACACACCATCCCCACTGTCAAACATGGTGGTGGCAGCATCATGGTTTGGGCCTGCTTTTCTTCAGCAGGGACAGGGAAGATGGTTAAAATTGATGGGAAGATGGATGGAGCCAAATACAGGACCATTCTGGAAGAAAACCTGATGGAGTCTGCAAAAGACCTGAGACTGTGACAGAGATTTGTCTTCCAACAAGACAATGATCCAAAACATAAAGCAAAATCTACAATGGAATGGTTCAAAAATAAACATATCCAGGTGTTAGAATGGCCAAGTCAAAGTCCAGACCTGAATCCAATCGAGAATCTGTGGAAAGAACTGAAAACTGCTGTTCACAAATGCTCTCCATCCAACCTCACTGAGCTCGAGCTGTTTTGCAAGGAGGAATGGGAAAAAAATTCAGTCTCTCGATGTGCAAAACTGATAGAGACATACCCCAAGCGACTTACAGCTGTAATCGCAGCAAAGGTGGCGCTACAAAGTATTAACTTAAGGGGGCTGAATAATTTTGCACGCACCATTTTTCAGTTTTTGATTTGTTAAAAAAGTTTGAAATGTCCAATAAATGTCGTTCCACTTCATGATTGTGTCCCACTTGTTGTTGATTCTTCACAAAAAAATACAGTTTTATATCTTTATGTTTGGAGCCTGAAATGTGGCAAAAGGTCGCAAAGTTCAAGGGGGCCGAATACTTTCGCAAGGCACTGTATGTGTGTGTGTGTGTGTGTGTGTGTGTGTGTGTGTGTGTGTGTGTGTGTGTGTGTGTGTGTGTGTGTGTGTGTGTGTGTGTGTGTGTGTGTGTGTGTGTGTGTGTGTGTGTTTGTGTGTGTGTGTGCGTGCATGCACGGTCATGTTCATTTGTTCCTCCGTAAACCGGGGTGTCAAACTAGGGGGTTCAATCCTGCCTGCAGGTAGTTGGGGGTGGGGGCAAACTCAGTATACTTTAAAATGACTATAACCAAATGAAAACTATGTAGAAATCATAATCTGTCATTCTAAGCTGAGACATGCTCATTAGCTTTTTAGCTATTCTGAAAGGTAACCTTATGGGCTTTCTGTTTCAATGACAATCTATTCATACATTCATACAGTGTCCAGCTCACTAATAATCACCCAAATGAAAGCTCGATAGTCAGGATGCATCGGAAATTCCCAAAACGATGGATAGAGGACATTTTTTGACAATTTTGACAGTGAGGAAATATAACCCATTTTCAGTGCGTCCCTCTGGATCACGTTGAAGACCGAATGAGGCCCCCAGGGCAAAATGACAAGCCTGCCATGAAGGGAATAGGGTGCTATTTGGGACGCAGGAGCAAGTTACGTTTCGGTAGATAACAACTGGCTTGGTCTAGAACTGCAGAGTGAGAAAAAAAAGAGTGAGAGTGAGAGAGAGAGAGTGTGAGAGAGAGAGAGAGAGAGAGAGAGAGAGAGAGAGAGAGAGAGAGAGAGAGAGAGAGAGAGAGAGAGAGAGAGAGAGAGAGAGAGAGAGCAATGCTTTAGGTCCCATCTGGGTTCACTTTGTTAATATTACTTTATTATTATTTTACGCACTGTTCAAAGTCTCACTGGGTTGGCAGCCACATAGTTCACATTTTTTTGTGATTACTTCTGGGCAGGGGGAGGAATGTTCTGCTCCTGCACCTCCTACTGCACCCTATCACTTTCTCCTTAAGCCATGACGAGTAGGGACCTCCTCTCGCCTCCTTATTCCATGGGGTACATACAGTAGACAGAAATTGAATGAAGTGCTTTCAAAAACCACAGGTTTATTTTTCTGTTTCGGCGAAGCAATCAGTACAGTAGACCCTCACAACTGTTGTTAGAGTGTGGCAGGGCTGTGAATAAAGAGTGGCATGACTGGTTAGGTTACTGTACAGTGTGTGCTCTGTGAGTATGAGTATGTTGAGGGTCAGTGTGAGAAACAGCTCAGTTGGTAGAGCATAGCACTTGCAATGCTAAGAAAGTGGGTTTGATTCCCAGGACCATATCCATAAAAAGTGTCGTTTAAAGTTTGCCACAAGCCACCTGGGAGACACACCAAACATGTCGAAGAAGGTGCTCTGGTCAGATGAAACCAAAATTGAACTTTTTGGCAACAATGCAAAACGTTATGTTTGGCGTAAAAGCAACACAGCTCAGCACCCTGAACACACCATCCCCACTGTCAAACATGGTGGTGGCAGCATCATTGTTTGGGCCTGCTTTTCTTCAGCAGGGACAGGGAAGATGGTTCAAATTGATGGGAAGATGGATGGAGCCAAATACAGGACCATTCTGGAAGAAAACCTGATGGAGTCTGCAAAAGACCTGAGACTGGGACGGAGATTTGTCTTCCAACAAGACAATGATACAAAACATAAAGCAAAATCTACAATGGAATGGTTAAAAAATAAACATATCCAGGTGTTAGAATGGCCAAGTCAAAGTCCAGACCTGAATCCAATCGAGAATCTGTGGAAAGAACTGAAAACTGCTGTTCACAAATGTTCTCCATCCAACCTCACTGAGCTCGAGCTGTTTTGCAAGGAGGAATGGGAAAAAATGTCAGTCTCTCGATGTGCAAAACTGATAGAGACATACCCCAAGCGACTTACAGCTGTAATCGCAGCAAAAGGTGGCGCTACAAAGTATTAACTTAAGGGGGCTGAATAATTTTGCACGCCCAATTTTTCAGTTTTTGATTTGTTAAAAAAGTTTGAAATATCCAATAAATATCGTTCCACTTCATGATTGTGTCCCACTTGTTGTTGATTCTTCACAAAAAAATACAGTTTTATATCTTTATGTTTGGAGCCTGAAATGTGGCAAAAGGTCGGAAAGTTCAAGGGGGCCGAATACTTTCACAAGGCACTGTATATTCTACACCAACTTTAAAAACAACCTTCTTGGTCCACATGTTGGCATATAAGGGAAAATGGTGTATTATTATTTATCTGAATGCCTACACCTCTGCTGTTACTACAGTAGGTAGCAGCATGGGCCATTATCATGCACCTGTCGGAATCGTGGCAGGGGGACACCCAGCTCCTCTTCAAATGTTAAATTTCTCCTTTTTATGTAACTCTTGCAAAAAACACACATCTGCTGGCAATCTCTTTAGGTGTTTGAGAATCAAATGCTTTTTTCCCCCCATCATGGAGCCTGTGGACATTCCATGTGATAAGTTGAATTGTTTTGGTGTTTACTTGTATAGAATCAAACGTAACGTTATCTGTTCCATCTATCATTGAAGAACATTGAAGAATCATTGAAGTAAAACATTTGAACAGACATGATATATGTGACTCGTTTCAGGAACTTCACAGAGTCATTTGAACGTAAACTTTTTTTTTAAAATGCGTTTTTGGAACATGTGAACTTTCATGTGCCTTAATAACAAATGTGTATGCCATCTGTAAAAACAAACACAGTTGTTAAATTATGAGCCTAGTTGGTTTAGCCACAGAAAAAGTCAGCAGCCTTCCCACTAGCCATAATTGGCTGACATAATTAGTGGGCTGGACATGCCAAGAGATAGAGTTTGGATTGGTCTGCCATGTAGCACCTTCTGTCTATTTGAGCTGGTCAGTATGTGTAGGTAATCCTGTTGAACTGCATAAGTGTTGCTCTCCACTTTCTGGACGATCGAGTTTGAAATCAGTGTAATTAGAGTATGATAGCCAATGGAGAAAACACCTGTCTCTGGATTACATCTTCAAACTAAGGGCAACCATGGCATCCGTGACAGAGAGGGAGAAGCGTCCACCTATGTAAATTGGTAAGATAGTCTATCTAGCTACATTTTCAGATATGTTAGCTAGCTAACATTGAACCTAGTTGTTAGCTACCTGCAGATTCATGCAGGGTAGTAACGACATGAGTTTGGATTATGGTTCATTGTTTAGCTAGCTAGCTACATTTCTTAACAAAAGACTCCACTATGCAAGTATCTATTTTAATAGAATATTCATGATGTCCCTGCGACAGCTGTTGATAGACATAGTTGGTAAATTTGTTCTGGCTATCTATTCTGATTTCAGAGCACTCTCGTCTGAGTGTGCCAGAGTGCAGAATAACTAACAAATTTACAAACGCTCAACACCCGTTGAATATGGCCAGTGTCAGTAAACGTTGGCAAAAAAGCGTAAATTGTTGCCAGCAGCACAGTTGCATTCACCAATGCTCTTGATAACATAAAAACAGCCTAACCAGCTCTGCTAGGGTGAGTAAAATGGTCAGATTGAGCTGTTCTCTATGCTAGCCAGTTAGCTTGGGTGCTTGACTACTGTTGTTAGGACAGAACACTCGGATCAACCCTTAAAGAGATGGGTGGGGCTAAAGCTTAAGAGGGTATGAACGATTCTGAATGGGTGTAGACAAAGAAGAGCTCTCCAGTAGGTGTACCAAAACATTCAAAGGTCATTTTCTCAAACGTGATGTTAAGAAGAAAGACTGCCCATCAAATTCTGTGGTTGGTTTATATAACCTTATACATTAAAATACAGTGGCTGGTTGAGATCTACTTGGGGTGAGTGGGTCCTCAGAGAGACTGGGATGGGATGAGTGGATGCCTCCCAGGACCCCATCACAATCCCCAGATATAGCCTCTCCATTCTCACCAATAACCCCCATTGAATCTTAATTATAATGACAAAAAATGAATAATAATGGTTTGAAATCCTTTCCTAATCTGTCTTGATCTGTTATTCATTTAACAAACGGTTTACAAGTGATAAAAAAATACAATTACATTGTGCTATAATTAAGTCCTTCTCACAAATCAAATCCATTCCTCTCCACCACCCTTTATCCCACCCAAGCCATTGACTTGTTAATACCTTATAACAGCCTAACTACATATTTCAAATTCATGCATGTCAAATTTCCCCCCTGCCCACTTAGCTAAGTGTTTAAATATTAGGCTACATGTGATTAAATAGAAGAAAAGAGAGAGATAAGGAGAGAGAGAGTCTTCTACTTCCTTAATGTTTTGGCTGTATAATACCGCCAATGACTACATTCAGGAATTGTCGGTCTCTCCCTCTCCCTCTGTTTTCTTCTATTGAATCCAAAACACAACCTTATGTTTATCATAGAACAATGCCTGGACTAATGCTCCCACACCGCCTTAGCCCAGGTTGAGCGCCCTCCCAAACATCAGGGTTATAAGATACGCTATCATTGAGTGATCCAAAGGAAACGAAGAGGGCTGCAGCTCGAAGATGAGGGAGCACTGGGAGAGAAACGCCCGGCATATGTTTCAGGATAGCGCTCCGGAGGTGGTAAGTGGGTTTCTCGGAGAGCCGCTGTAGGAAGGAGAGAAGCACACTAGTAGGTGGGTTACTGAGAGTCTGGGTGGGTACCGTTGTAGCTTGCTGCCTATTAGATAAACTGCAGAATTGCTCTAGTAAGGTGTGCAAGGTTTGGTCATGGCGTTCCACTATGGTGTGTCATCCTTCCACAAGGTTCAGCAGCAACTTCTTGTGTCTTCTAATGGAGGGATCCTTGTGAGGAGACAGTGTTGCAGAGCTGGTCCGAGTCTGCTGGGTCATGGTCAGTTCGTACTATCATGACTCAGGATATGACCCAGATGCAGACACAGGAGGCGGATAGTACAATTCTCACAATATTTATTATACAAGGGGACAGGCCAGGACAGGTCGAGGGCAGGGCAGAGTCAATGAGGTACAGAATGGCAGGCAGGCTCAGGGCAGGCAGAATGGTCCAAAATCCAAGGCAGCTATAAACAGGTACAGAACAGCAGGCAGGCTCAGGGCAGGTAGAATGGTCAGAACCGGGAAGACTAGAAAACAGCAACTAGAATCACTCAAACATACTGGTAAGACTTGACGGGACAAACTGGCAACAGACAAATGGAAAACACTGATATGAATACACAGGGGATAATGGAGACAAATGGGAGACACCTGGTGAGGGGCGGGGACAAGCACAAGACAGGTGAAACAGATCAGGGCGTGACAGGTAGGGGGGCCGGCTGTTGCCCACTGGTCAGCCAAATGCTCAATATAGATTATTATGACACCATGGTCGCTGGCCATGACCATTTTTTTCCCCCGACCAGTCCACCCCAATAAAAGATGGTTCGGCCCTTCAGACGGCCAATCCGCTCATGTGTGTGTTTGTGTGCGCATGCCATGGCAGTAGTCATCAGAGAGCTTTGACGGAGAGGGAGAATAGAGGAGAGAAAATGGAAGCCAGCAACAATAGAAAGAGTATCAGAGCCTTTTCTTGCCTTACGCTCTACAACCATTTGCCAGATCTATCTGTCCATCACACACACACACACACACACACACACACACACACACACACACACACACACACACACACACACACACACACACACACACACACACACACGCCACACACACACTCACACACACACACACACACACACACACTCACACATCCACACACACACACATGCCACACACACGCACAAACAAGTGTGATAGATAAGAAGCGACTCAATCAATAGTGTCTTGCCTGAGAGCAGCTGTTGGTTGTGATGAGAAAGCATCAGAGCTCTGTCTCAATGGATACACACAGACTCACACACCCACACACACACACACGCCACACACACGCCAAACAAGTATGATAGATAAGAAGAGACTCAATCAATAGTGTCTTGCCTGAGAGCAGCTGTTGGTTGTGATGAGAAAGCATCAGAGCTCTGTCTCAATGGGGACACACACACTCACACACCCACACACGCCACACACACTCACAAACAAGTGTGATAGATAAGAAGAGACTCAATCAATAGTGTCTTGCCTGAGAGCAGCTGTTGGTTGTGATGAGAAAGCATCAGAGCTCTGTCTCAATGGACACACACACACTCACACACCCACACACACACACACACTCTCTGTCTCATTTGGCTCACCAACAGCTGCAGCGAGGTGCTCCATGGAGTCAAGAGAGCTGCTGCTCAGGCTGCCATGGGCTTCAGCATTATTGGATCTCTCATGTTGAGAAACAACTTCCCATCCCATCTGCTCCCTGAACTCTCACTGTTTGCATCCCAAATGATTGCCTATTCCCTTTATAGTGCTCTAATTTGCAAAGTAGTGAACTACATATTGAATAGGTTGCCATTTGGGATGCTGTCATCGGCTCACCTAGATCATTTCATCAGGATCGTATCTGAGGGAGACTTTAAATCAGTCATGACTTCTAATATTTGAGGTGCATCAAGGTTACACACATCAAGATGAGGTGGCTTTAGAGAGAAAGTAAGATCTGGATAAACACAAGTCACTGATGTAATATGAGAGAACTGCTGGCAAGTCAATGATGCCTTTGTGAGCACTGCCTCCCTGACATAACAGATGTTGGGATAAAGAGCATCGGATGGGGACCTATAAGAATTCATCTTTAAAATAACCTGTCATTTTCCAAGGTGTTTCTACCACCTTTTTCCAAATGTTCTGTTATGAATGGTATTTGAGTGGTAGACAAATGGAGAACATATAAGGAATGAGGGAAGATAGAGAAGTAGAAGAGTAAAATACAAAAAATAAGAAATGCAAATAGACAAAAAAAAGGACAGTGAAAGCAAAATGAGATTGTGGGATTAAGATAAAGTGAGTGGAACTGCCTGGCTGTTAGTGTGAATATAAAGAGAGAGGAGAGAGAGAGGCCACTATTCTAGAAAAATCCTGATCCCCCCTTAGTTAAATGACTGCTCTTCGCAGATAACCTGTGCCTATAGCAGAGCCAAGCCCTGCTAGATCAGTACTGCCAGACCTGGGCCATGGCAGTAAACCCCCAAAATACCAAAATCATGATTACCCAGAGAAGATCCAGATCTAAGGGAATTAGACCAAAGTTCTCAATTGATACAAAACATATCGAGTACTGCACACACTACAATTACCTAGGTTTAAAAACACCTAAATGTAGCAGTAAATGAACTGAGAGAAAATACGCAGGACATTCTCTGCTATTAAAAAACAAATTCAAATACCTATTAAAATTGGTCTAAAACTAATTTAGTGTGTTATTGAACCCATTTCACTTAATGGCAGTGAGGTGTGGAGTCCACTTGCAAAACAAGATTTCACCCAATGCATGCAGAGCACACTGCATGCAGAGTTCTGTAAGATTCTCTTGCATGTCCAGAGGGGAACTACAAACATTGCATCCAGGGCAGAATTAGGCAAATATCCACTAATAATAAGAACACAGGAAGTATCAATTATGTTTTGGAAACATCTAAAATACAGTGACAATGCCAAGAGCTGAGCAACCTGTTCTACAAAAAAAAACACACACAAAAAACACGCTAAAGCCTCAGGACCAGAACATCCAATCTATCAGAATAAACCAAACTACAACCCACAAAACGACACCACTATTGGGAAACACAAGCACAAAGCAAAATGCAGTGCTATCTGGCTGTAAATTGACAGTATACTATTTGACCATGGTTACTGATCAAAACGTTTGAAAAACCTTGGCAAAGGACAGACTTAGTGAGCATAGCCTTGTCATTGAGAAGGGTAGACACAGGAAAACATGGCTGCCTGTAGAGGAAAGGCTGTGCAGCAACTACAGAACCTGAGACAGAGCAGCATACATGACAAAATGTCAAAAATGTAAAGCAATTACAGAGATTTGAAATCATTGAAGGTTTCCAAGACCTCTGATGAGAAGAGGCTTCCCGTCCTGTTGGGAGGAGGACGCAGAGAGCTGTGAGTTGGCAGCGGACTACATTACTGCCTGCCATAAAATAAGGGACAGTGTCTGACAGACCAACCATCCTGCACATGTTTTTGTGTTATTTATTTACTTATTTTCTTACACATTTCCATTTCTTAAACAACCCCATCCCCTCCACCCTTGGTCGTTGTTGATACGTATTGTCCTGTTTCTGACAATCTTGATTATTATATATTTTTTTATTATGTTGCTGTTGATATTGTAAATTAATACTTTCCACTTTGGCAATATGTATATTGTTACATCATGTCAATCAATAAAGCAATTGAAATTGAAAATGAGAGAGAGAGTTTTGTCTCAGATTCCACCGACATTTGGTCGCTTGAGAAAAAAGAGAAACACATACATGTCTGGTGTCCATGGCAACGTGATGGCTATTATCGTACCTTGCCATTCTTTGTAAAGGACTTCAGTTGACATAGAGAGAAAATAGAGAGAGAATATAGTATATATATATAAAGAGAAAGAGAGAGGTGGGGGGAATGGAGAGAGAAGGCCAGCACATTCTTCCCTAGCTCACAGCTGGGAAATGGAGTGAAATAGGGAGAGAGGGAGAGAGAGACAGTGATGAGGGGGGTGAACAGGTTGCCTTTTGTGCTCCTATTTCTCTTTGATTTGATCACGGGCCAGCTATACCTCTACTACATTAACCATTGACGGACCACAGCTCAGTTCCTGGGAATGAGGCCCTCTCTCTAATTGACAGGAAATGTCCACTTGCCTTAGCCTGGTCCCAGATCTGTTTGTGCTGTCTTGCTAGCTACTTTGGTCATTGCCATAAATTTGGTGAGGCAATGACCATAGGACTTGGTAAAACAGCACAAACAGATTAGGAACCAGATCAGACTAGCCTTTACAACGACATGTGTGTTTGTCTTAGCTTTAAGGACAATGCATCTGAAAAGACACGTATGTGTGTGTGTGTGTGTGTGTGTGTGTGTGTGTGTGCGCGTGTGTGTGTACGGTTGTTGCTGTGGTGACTCAGTGGGTAGTGATAGAGGATGGCTGAGTCATATTTCATGTCATCATCATCAGTAGAGTGGAAAGTAGAGAGTTTATTACAGGTTCTGGCAGTTGTACTACCACTGTGTGGTCTTGATGGGGCACACATTGATAGTGGCAGATTTATTAGCAGTCATATACCCTTTTCACACTATTGTGCAGATCCCAACCTGTCTGGGTTGGTTCCGTTTCTCCTTTTCAACATGGTTACAGTAACAATATTGGACATTTAACCAGTCCAGCTCAGTACAGCTTGGTAGTGTGAAAAGCCCTATATAGTCCATCCCACACCAGCCTATATAGCGGCTTACAATCAGTGCATTCAATTAAGGTGAGTAAAACAACCACATCACAATCACTGCAAGTTAAACATTCCTCTTAAAAACAGCTGCTATCTGCAAAATCATCAGTACTAGGAAGAAAATAAATGACAATTGCGAATGTGAGTGTGTGGTGCCGAAAGAAATGGCAGCAGTTTTAAGGGCGCCCAACCAATTGTGCTACTATGTGTTCTTTTTCGCGTTATTTGTAACTGATTTTGTACATAATGTTTCTGCAAACGTATCTTACGGCAAAGAAGAGCTTCTGGATATCAGGACAGCGATCACTGACCTCGGATTAGACAAAGATTTTTTTCTTCAACAAACAAGACGCACAAGACATCCTCTAAACACCCGGCAGGGCCAACATCCACGTTATTTGCAAGAGGAAGCGACGCAGGTACAGAGGACCCGGAGAAGGCGAGTGGAAAAGCTGCCGTTACCGTCAATACTACTCGCCAACGTGCAATCATTGGACAATAAACTAGACGATACGATCACGAATATCCTACCAACGGAACATCAAAAACTGTAATATCCTGTGTTTCACAGAATCGTGGCTGAATGACGACATGGATATTCAGCTAACGGGATACACGCTGCACGGGGGGGGGGGGGGGGGGCGGAGACGCGTACAAGCTCTCCCTCGTCCCCCATTTGGTAAATCCGACCACAAGTCTATCCTCCTGATTCCTGCTTACAAACAAAAATTAAAGCAGGAAGCACCAGTGACTCAGGCAATAAAAAAAGTGGTCAGATGAAGCAGATGCTAAACTACAGGACTGTCTTGCTATCACAGACTGGAACATGTTCCGGGATTCTACATCACATCAGGCACTGGCTCTATCAATAAGTGCATCGAGGACATCATCCCCACAGTGACTGTACGTACATTCCCCAACCAGAAGCCATGGATTACAGGCAACATGAGCTAAAGGGAAGAGCTGACGCTTTCAAGGTGCGGGACTCTAACCCGCAAGAAATCCTGCTATGCCCTGCGACGAACCATCAAACAGCCAAAGTGTCAATACAGGGCTAAGATTGAATCATACTACACCGGCTCCGATGCTCATCGTATGTGGCAGGGTTTGCAAACTATTACAGACTACAAAGGGAAGCACAGCCGCGAGCTGCCCAGTGACACGAGCCTACCAGATGAGCTAAATCACTTTTATGCTCACTTCGAGGCAAGCAACACTGAGGCATGCATGAGAGCATCAGCTGTTCCAGGCAACTGTGTGATCACACTCTCCGTAGCCGACGTGAGTAAGACCTTTAAACAGGTCAACATACACAAGGCTGCGGGGCCAGACGGATTACCAGGACGTGTGCTCCGGGCATGTGCTGACCAACTGGCTTCACTGATATTTTCAACATGTCCCTGATTAAATCTGTAATACCAACTTGTTTCTAGCAGACCACCATAGTCCCTGTGCCCAAGAGCGGAAAGGAAACCTGCCTATGGCTACAGACCCGTAGCACTCACGTCTGTAGCCATGAAGTGCTCTGAAAGGTTGGTAATGGCTCACATCAACACCATTATCCCAGAAACCCTAGACCCACTCCAATTTGCATACCGCCCAAACAGATCCACAGATGATGCAATCTCTATTGCACTCCACACTGCCCTTTCCCACATGGACAAAGGGAACACTTATGTGAGAATGCTATTCATTGACTACAGCTCAGCGTTCAACACCATAGTACCCTCAAAGCTCATCCCTGAGCTAAGGATCCTGGGACTAAACACCTCCCTCTGCAACTGGATCCTGGACTTCCTGATGGGCCGCCCTAGGTGGTGATGGCAGGCAGCAACACATCTGCCACGCTGATCCTCAACACTGGAGCTCCCCAGTGGTGCGTGCTCAGTCCCCTCCTGTACTCCCTGTTCACCCACAACTGCATGGCCAGGCAGGACTCCAACACCATCATTAAGTTTGCAGACGACACAACAGTGGTAGGCCTGATCACCGACAACGACCAGACAGCCTATAGGGAGGAAGTCAGAGACCTGGCCGGGTGGTGCCAGAATAACAACCCATCCCTCAACATAACCAAGACTAATGAGATCATTGTGAACTACAGGAAAAGGAGGACCAAGCATTCTCATTCTCATCGACAGGGCTGTGGTGGAGCAGGTTGAGAGCTTCAAGTTCCTTGGTGTCCACATCAACAACAAACTAGAATGTTCCAAACACACCAAGACAGTCGTGAAGAGGGCACGACAAAGCCTATTCACCGTCAGGAAATTAAAAATATTTGGCATGGGTCCTCAGATCCTCAAAAGGTTCTACAGCTGCAATATCGAGAGCATCTGACTGGTTGCATCACTGCCTAGTACGGCAACTGCTCGGCCTCTGACTGCAAGGCACTACAGAGGGTAGTGCGTAAGGCCCAGTACGTCACTGGGGCTAAGCTGCCTGCCATCCAGGACCTCTACACCAGGCGGTGTCAGAGGAAAGCCCCAAAAATGGTCAAAGACCCCAGCCACCCCAGTCATATACTGTTCTCCCTACTACCGCATGGCAAGCGGTACCGGAGTGCCAAGTCTAGGACAAAAACAGTTTTTACCCCCAAGCCATAAGACTCCTGAACAGGTAATCAAATGGCTACCCGGACTATTTGCATTGTGTGCCTCCCCACCCCAACCCCTCCTTTAATGCTGCTGCTACTCTCTGTTTATCATATATGCATAGTCACTTTAACTATACATTCATGTACATACTACCTCAATTGGGCCGACCAACCAGTGCTCCCGCACAGTGTCTAACCGGGCTATCTGCATTGTGTCCCACCCACCACCCGCCAACCCCTCTTTTACGCTACTGCTACTCTCTGTTCATCATATATGCATAGCCACTTTAACCATATCTACATGTACATGCTACCTTCAGTCAGCCTGACTAACCGGTGTCAGTATGTAGCCTCGCTACTTTTTATAGCTTGTCTTTTTATTGTTGTTTTATTTCTTTACCGACCTATTGTTCACCTAATACCTTTTTTGCACTATAGGTTAGAGCCTGTAAGTACGCATTTCACCTGTTGTATTCAGCGCACGTGACAAATAAACTTTGATTTGATTTGATTTGAAGAAAGACAAGTACAACAACTCCCTCATATAGTTCAACTTGCTCTGCTCTGTTCTCTCCCAGCGGGCACAGAGGAGCCACATTATTAACATTCTCCTCAGTAGCACCACAGGATCTAACTTCAATGCTGTCTGACCCCAAACAAAAGACATAGTGTGTGTGGCACAGAGACAGGCTGGGAGTGTGGGACTGTGTGTGAGACCCAAGAGAAAGAGACAGGGGCAGAGAGAAAGAGAGGGAAATTGGGAGAGGCAGATGGAGAGAGAGAGAGAGAGAGAGAGAAAGAGAGAGAGAGAGAAAGAGAGAGAGGGAGAAAGAGAGAGAGAGAGAGAGAGAGAGAGAGAGAGAGAGAGACACAGACAGACAGACAGACAGACAGACAGACAGACAGACAGACAGACAGACAGAGAAAGAGAGGGGTCATGAGCTCAAGGGCTCCTGAGTTCTGCAAAAAAAAACAGAATTAGAGTTGGAAAAACATAAACTCAGCAAAAAACGTCCTCTCACTGTCACCTGCGTTTATTTTCAGAAAATGTCTAAATATTTGTATGAACATAACAAGATTCAACAACTGAGGCATAAATGACTAACAAAAATTGAATAACGTACCCCTGAACAAAGAGGGGGGGGGGGGGGTTCAAAATCAAAAGCAACAGTCAGTATCTAGTGTGGCCACCAGCTGCATTTACTACAGTGCATCTCATCCTCATGGCCTGTACCAGATTTGCCAGTTCTTGCTGTGAGATGTTACCCCACTCTTCCACCAAGGCAACTGCAAGCTCAATTTCTGTGGTTGAATGGCCCTAGCCCTCACCCTCCGATCCAACAGGTCCCAGACGTGCTCAATGGGATTGAGATCCGGGCTCTCCTGTCTTGCAGGAATTCACGCACAGAACGAGAAGTATGGCTGGTGGCATTGTCATGCTGGAGGGTCATGTCAGGATGAGCCTGCAGGAAGGATACCAAATGAGGGAAGAGGATGTCATCCCTGTAACGCACAGCATTGAGATTACTTGCGATGGCAACAAGCTCAGTCCGATGATGCTGTGACACACCGCCCCAGACTATGATGGACCCTCCACCTCAAAATTGATCCTGCTCCAGAGTACCGGACTCGGTGTAACGCTCATTCCTGGGACGTTAAACGCAAATCCGACCATCACCCCTTTTTAGACAAAACCACGACTCGTCAGTGAAGAGCACTTTTTTGCCAGTCCTGTCTGGTCCAGCGAAGATGGGTTTGTGCCCATAGGCGACGTTGTGGCCAGTGATGTCTGGTCAAGACCTGCCTTACAACAGGCCTACAAGCCCTCAGTCCAGCCTCTCTTAGCCTATTGTGGACAGTCTAAGCACTGATGGGGGGATTGTGCGTTCCTGGTGTAACTCGGGCAGTTGTTGTTGCCATCCTGTGCCTGTCCAGCAAGTGTGATGATCCATTGCAGGTGTTGTTACACGTGGTCTGCCACTGCAAGGACGGTCAGCTGTCCCTCATGTCTCCCTGTAGTGCTGTCTTAGGCATCTCACAGTAAGGATATTGCAATTTATTGCCTTGGCCACATCTGCAGTCCTCATGCCTTCTTGCAGCATGCCTAAGGCATGTTCACGCAGATGAGCAGGGATACCGGTCATCTTTCTTTTGGCGTTTTTCAGAGTCAGTAGAAAGGCCTCTTTGGTGTCCTAAGTTTTCATAACTGTGACCTTAATTACCTACTGTGTGTAAGCTGTTAGTGTTTTAAAAACCTTGTGTGTGTATTTTGATGTTTGGATGAAAAACGTACCCAAATGAAACTGCCTATTGCTCAGGCCCAGAATCTAGAATATGCATATAGAAAACACTCTAAAGTTTCCAAAACGGTCAAAAACCTGAGGAAAATCCAAAGAGGAAGTGCCTTCTATTTTGAAAGCTCCCTGTTCCATTGCATGCATTCCCTCCATTTAAAGGGATATCAACCAGATTCCTTGTCCTATGGCTTCCACATGGTCTGAACAGTCTTTAGATATAGTTTCAGCTTTTTATTCTGAAAAATTAGCGAGAAAGATCACATCGCGTCAGTGGATGGCTGGGTGCCAGCAGAGTTTTGCATGCGTGAGCAGCTTGGAGCAGACATTTTCTCTCTCTCTCCTATTGAAAAAGCTACGGTCCGGTTGAAATATTTTCGATTATTTATTGTAAAAATATCCTCAGGATTGATTATAAAAAACGTTTTACATGTTTCTACGAACTTTACGGATACTATTTGGAATTTTCATTTGTTCTTTATGGAACAAAAGGAACATTTATTGTGTAACTTGGAGTCTCGTGAGTGCAATCATCCGAAGATCATCAAAGGTAAGCGATTCATTTTATTGCTTTTCTGACGTTCGCGACCAATCTACTTTGCTGCTAGCTGTTTGTAATGTAAACTTTGCCAAAATATTTCAAACTACTTTTGTAATACAACTTTAGGTATTTTTAAACGTTAATAATCGCTCAAATTGTAGACGGGTCTATCTGTGTTCAATACAGGAAGACAACAAACCATGCTAGTTTTCACATCTTGCGCAACTCTCAACAGTGTTACGCAGTTCCTAGATGTCCTACTTCTTCATTGCACAAATGAATCACCTCAACCAAATTCCAAAGACTGGTGACATCCAGTGGAAGCGGTAGGAACTGAAAACCATTCCTAAGGAATATCGTTTTTCCAACGAGAACTCACTGAACAGACAGAGACCTAAAAAAAAAAAAATTCTGAACGGTTAGTCCTCGGGGTTTTGCCTGCTACATAAGTTCTGTTATACTCACAGACATGATTCAAAAAGTTTTAGAAACCTCAGAGTGTTTTCTATCCAAATCTACTAATAATATGCATATCTTATATTCTTGGCATGAGTTGCAGGAAGTTGAAATTGGGCACGCTATTTATCCAAAAGTGAAAATGCTACCCCCTATGCCAAAGAGGTTAAAACCTCTTTAGCTAGGGGGCGGTATTTTCACGTCCGGATGAAAAGCATGCCCATGGTAAACTGCCTGTTATTCAGGCCCAGAAGCTAGGATATGCATATGCATGGTATTATTGGATAGAAAACACTCTAAAGTTTCTAAAATTGTTAAAATAATGCCTGTGAGGGGGGGATGGTAGGGGACGCCATGTGTGACTGACTTGTTCTCCGTTTTTTTCCCGTGGTATTCCTAAAGTTTATGTGAATTCTGCAGCAGAACCGTATTTATTTTCAAATATTAAATTTGGTGATCCCTTTCCGTAAAAACCAAGACTACTTTGCTTCCGAATGTCAGCATGTCGACCACACATAAGGCCAAGAGCATGACTTTGAGAAAACCCGGCCTTCAAGACCCGCTCTCATCACCGCCCTCTCCTGAGTCTGAGGGCCCGGGGACGCACACTTTACCAGGGGGCGCGGCTTGGCCTGGCGGCGCTGAAATGAACATTCGAGGCCATCAAACTACTACGCTCTGAGATAGTTGAAATGAAAACACAGGTGGTTGCTACGATTGAGGCCAGAATACAGGAGGTTTCTGATACTTTAAAAGCAGATTTAACCATCCTGCGGAACGAGACTGTGCAGGCAATTACATTACTCAAAACAACAACTGCGTCACACACTACAACGATTGCAGCACTGGAGGCCTCCGCTACTAATGTCTCCGATTTAACTACATCCCTGGAGACTGAAGTTAAACGCCTAGCTGAGGATTTGAAAAAGGTGAGGGAGAGCTGTGTGAGTTTAGAGGGATTCTCTCGCCGCAATAATCTGAGACTTGTATCAATCCCAGAGTCCGCGGAAATGCATGGCGCCACGGATTTCGTTTCAGGGCTGCTGAAGGATGTTCTTGCCTTAGATGAAAAGCCCCTGATTGATCGAGTTCACCGGTCGCTGCGCCCAAAGCCCCGGGATGGGGAGAGGCCCCGTGACATAATTCTTCGAGTGCACTTTTTTCATGAGAAGATGGAGATCCTCCGACGAGCCCGCAATACCACTCTGAGCTTTCAAGGACAGAGCTTTTCCATTTACCAGGACTACTCCCCCACTGTTTCCAGGCAGCGCGTAGCTTTCGGACAGGCCAATCGAGTACTTCGGGACCATCCAAGTGTGAAGTATGGACTGCGATTCCCGGCCCGTTTATGGATATCTCATGAGGGTAAAGACCACACATTTGAATCTCCGGATGAGGCTATGGCTCACATTCAGCGTCACATCAAGAAGTCTTGAATATGCTCACAGTGTGGATTTTAAGTACCCCACTTGTGGTACAATTATGTTTAGATATAACAGGCTAGTCTTGTATAGTTGGTGAAACTATTCAGGCTTATTTGATGTGATCTAATGTTTTGATTATCTAGTGTGCGTGCCTTATCTCGCTCACCTATTTAGTTTGTTTACACATTATCTCAGTGACTCAAAATAGTTTTGGTTATTAGTTTACTGCATCCGTTTGTATTGACCCAGTAAACAGTAAATGTCTCCCGAGGCTACACGGTTTCTGGGGCCTCACTTTAATTTTAAAAGTTTTGAGCGTCATTTATGCCCAGCAAACGTTCAACGTTGCGCACACGTAGTTTTTTGGTATTGGTTGTAAACTGTCTCAGCTTCAACTAGACTACTATTATAATTACTATTATTTTTGATTGTCTAACTATGATTTCCTTACTTCAAATTAGATTTTTGGCTGAGAGCCTTTATACATTTCATTTATTTTCTCTCTCAATGCCTGTTATAAGACGGGGAATACAATTATATACATCTACAAGTGGTGCTTTTGTCATTCCGTTTGCACAAGGGATTCGCCTTTTTTTTATTTGAAAAAATACATACAAATCTTTCTTTTTGCTGCTTGATCCACTAACAAAACGCGACTTTAAAGAGCGGGACTGTGGGTTTAGGTTTAAGACCGCACTCTCACAGACATACTGTGCGAAGAGAACATGTTCTATTTAGGCTTGTACCTCGTTTGGGGAGGTATTGTCTGGGATGGGGGGTGGGGGGGCAGGTTGAATTGTTCAGTTCTAATGTTGTCATTCTGTCTTTTTAGTTTTTTTTTCTGTTTTTTTTTCTGTACTTTTTCCAAACATTTACCACCGTACATTATTACTCTGAGACAAGTTATTCTGGGGGTTTTGGGCGCTCATTGCTTTTCCATTCTATGCTCTAATGACAGGGTTGAATAACGGGAATGCCCAGAGGGGCCGAAATAATACGATCAAGTACATTTCTTGGAATACCAAAGGGGTTAACAACCCGGTGAAGCGTAAGAGGGTGTTGACACACTTAAAGGGTTTGAATGCAAATATTGCATTTCTACAAGAGACTCACTTGAGGATTGGTGAGCATTTTAGGATGCGTAAGTACTGGGTTGGTCAAGTGTTCCACTCAAACTTTCATAGTAAATCAAGAGGTGCTGCTATTCTGGTTGATAAAGCTACTCCCTTTGTAGCTTCTGAGGTTATTGCTGATCCTAAGGGACGATACGTCATAGTAACTGGTGAACTGTTTTCTACCCCTCTTGTTTTGGCTAGTGTTTATGCTCCCAATTGGGATGACACAAGTTTCATTTCTTCCTTTCTGTCTGCTATTCCCAATTTAGATTCTCATTTGTTGATTTTAGGGGGGGATTTCAACTGTAAAATGTCCCCAGTTCTGGACAAGTCCTCACAAACAAATACAGGCCCATCTAAATGTGCCCTACTTATTCAATTCAATTCTTCAGAAATATGCGATG
The DNA here is from genome assembly GCF_013265735.2 of Oncorhynchus mykiss. Taxonomy (NCBI): domain Eukaryota; kingdom Metazoa; phylum Chordata; class Actinopteri; order Salmoniformes; family Salmonidae; genus Oncorhynchus; species Oncorhynchus mykiss. The sequence continues at coordinate 51,350,629 of NC_048574.1, forward strand.
TTTGAGGCCTGGCGTTTCCTACATCCTACAGATAGACAGTATTCCTTTTATTCCCATGTTCATCAAACATACTCCCGAATTGATTACTTCTTTTTGGACAAAAAACTTCTGCCTAACCTTCGGCAGTGTACTTACGAGAGTAGTGTTATCTCTGACCATTCACCATTAGTGCTTGAACTAGAGTTTCCCCAGCGACCTCCTAGGTGTTGTCAATGGCGTCTCAACCCCATTTTACTCTCAGATAAGGAGTTTGTCAATTTCATTTCTTCTGAATTTACCTTATTCCTAGAAACTAATTCAACACCAGGTATGTCCTGCTCTACCATATGGGAGTCTCTCAAAGCATACCTACGTGGCCAAATTATTTCTTATACAGCCAACCAAAACAGAGTTCGCTCCCAGCGACTTCGGGACCTGAGCGAGTCCATAGCCACATTGGATGAAAAGTATGCTACGGATCCTTCCTCTGATCTGCATAAAGATCGCCAACTACTCCAATCTGAATTTGATGAGCTTTCTACCAGGCAAGCTGAACAGTTACTCTTGCGAGCTCGATACAAAGTCTATGAACAAGGCGACAAGGCCAGTAAACTCCTTGCACATCGGATCCGTAAATCTGAGGCCTCACGGCTAATCCCACAAATAAGGACCCCGTCTGGTGCCACCACAGTTATACATAAAGAGATCAATTATCAATTTAACTCTGCGCTATACACCTCTGAATCCCCTCAAGACCCTTTGCTGATTGACTCCTTCTTTAATGGCTTGAATATGCCTTCAATTGATACAGACTCCCATGACTGTCTAGAAGAAGAATTTACGCTTGAGGAGATTGCAACAGCAGTGTCCGCAATGAAAAGTGGTAAATCACCGGGTCCGGACGGTTTTCCAACCGAATTTTACAGGACGTTTTCTGGTCTGCTTTGCCCATTCTTGTCCCGACTATTTGCAGAGTGCCTCAATACTTCAAAGCTGCCGCCTAGTCTTTATCAGGCTTCAATTTCATTACTACTAAAGAAAAACAAAGACCCCCTGGAATGTGGATCCTATCGCCCAATCTCGCTTTTAAACTGTGATTACAAAATCCTAGCTAAGCTTTTTGCCATCCGTATGGAAGGCTTGCTGCACCAAGTAATACACTCTGACCAGACTGGCTTTGTGAGAAATAGGCATTTATTTTTCAATATTAGGCGCCTTATGAATATACTGTACTCCCCAGCGTCGGAGGACCCGGAGGTGGTGGTCTCACTTGATGCCGAAAAAGCGTTTGACCGCGTTGAGTGGGATTACCTAACAGCTGCCCTTTACAGAATTGGCTTTGGCCCCAAATTCATTGCGTGGATAAAGATTCTTTATTTTTCCCCCATGGCTTCGGTACGGACTAATAACTTGTCCTCTGACTATTTTCCCTTGCACCGCGGATCCAGACAGGGTTGCCCACTCTCCCCCTTGTTGTTTGCTTTGGCAATCGAGCCTCTCGCCATTGCACTACGCTCTAATGATGCCATTCAAGGCATAATCAGGGCGGGCTGGGAGCAGAAAGTCTCGCTATATGCTGACGACCTCCTTTTGTTTATCTCCAATCCCGATACCTCATTGCCACGTGCCCTATCTGTTCTTAAAAAGTTTGGATCAATCTCAGTGTACAAGCTGAATCTAGGCAAGAGTGAGCTTTTTCCGGTAAACAAGGCTGCTTTAAAGTGCTCTTTCACAAGTTCTCAGTTTAGGATTGTCCGGGATCAATTCACTTACTTGGGAGTAAAAGTGACAAGGAAATATTCAAATTTGTTTTAGGAAAACTTTGTTGCTCTAGCAGACAGATTGAAACAATCTTTTACTTTTTGGAATTCGCTACCCCTTTCTCTTATCGGAAGGATTAATGTCATTAAAATGAATGTGTTGCCCAAATTTCTATATTTATTTCAATGTTTACCCATTTTTATTCCAAAATCTTTTTTTATTTCACTGGATCAAACATTCATGCATTTTATTTGGGATGGCAAGGTACCACGGATTGGTAGAAAACATTTACAGAAGCCTAGGTCATTGGGGGGTTTAGCTTTACCAAATTTTCAGACATACTACTGGGCTGCAAATTTTAGAGCCGTTCTGTACTGGCTGCAGACTGATCCTACTGGCCCTAGACCACTCTGGGTCCAGATGGAGTCTGAATCGTGTAAACCTGCAGCACTTTCCTCTGTGCTGTGCTCGTCTCTCCCAGTGTCCCTAGGCAAAAGGTGTGCCAACCCAATTGTAAAGCAGTCTCTTAAAATTTGGAATCAGTTCCGTTTAGCCTTTAGCCTCCGAGGCTTTTCTCTATCAGGCCCAATCAATCAGAACATTTGATTTCCTCCATCTTTGAATGATGGGGCTTTTGGCATTTGGCACTCACTAGGCCTTTCCTCGCTAGCCCAATTATTCTTTGATGGTACATTTGCCTCTTTTTCTCAGCTGCAGGAAAAGTTCAATCTCCCCAATCCCACTTTTTCCGCTATCTCCAGACTAGAAACTTTGTCAGGGCTAACACACCTGGATTTCCCAATAGGCCTGCGAATACAGCTATAGAGAGCATCTTGGAGCTGAACAAGCTTCCTAGGGGCGCAATTTCAGATGTATATGCAATCATTCATGACTTACAGAACCCTTCTTTGGTGCCTTTAAAGACTCGAAGGGAAAAGGATTTGGGGGAGGAACTTGGGGAAGACGCCTGGGAATCTGTGCTGCACAGGGTGCACTCGTCTTCTTTTAGCACTAGACACAGCCTCATTCAATTCAAGGTGGTTCACCGTATCCACTGGTCGGGGGCCAAACTTGGAAGAATATTCTCTGATTTTGATCCTACCTGTGTCAGATGTAAGGTGGAACCAGCCACACTGTTGCATATGTTTTGGGGCTGTCATAAACTGTCAGGTTTCTGGGAATTAATATTTAAATGTTTCTCTGATATATATGACACTGTTATAGATCCGTCTCCCCTTACAGCCCTTTTTGGAGTATTGCCCATGGGTACCCCCCTATCAAGAATCCAGTCGGACACTGTTGCTTATACAACTCTTTTAGCTAGACGGCTAATACTACAGAACTGGAAGATGGCAGCTCCCCCATCTTATAAATATTGGGTGAGGGATGTGTTGTGCTCTCTGAAACTAGAAAAAATTCAATTCAATTCACGTGGGAACCCCAAACTGTTTGATGAGGCTTGGGCTCCATTCCGGTCTTACTTTAAACAGTCCTTCCTCTGATGGCATTCCAATTAATACTAAAAAAGGTCTGTGACTTAAGGGTTGGAGGAGTTTCTCTCTGTTTTTGTTGGGGGGGGGGCATTAAGATCCATGTGCTTATTGATTGTGGTCCGCAGATGCCTTGTTAATCTTGCCCAGGCAGAGACTGAAGTGTGAGCTTGTTTTTCCCAGTTATTTTTACATTTTGTTCATGCCTACATGAATAATCATTTTATTTTTTTTATTTTAAAGCATTGTAAACTTTTTTTTTTTGTCCAGTGGATGGTCGGTCTGTGACCATGACTCTCTGTGAGTGGTTGCATTTCTCCACCCTTATCCCTCGACTGTTTAAAGGAACAATGGTGAGATGTTTGCCCTGTCCCTGTACTACAGATTGCCCTTTAACCTCTGTAGCCTTCTGCCCGGTGTGTTTAACTTGTCTAAAGTATGGTATCTTTAAAGCTATTTTTTTATTTGTATTTTTATTTGTATTTTTTTTTCTAGTTGAGTATATTATTTATATTGCTTTGTCTTGTCTGTGTGTGTGTATGTTCAAAACTTAATAAACAGAGTTTAAAAAAAATAATAATAAAAATGCCTGTGAGTATAACAGAACTGATTTTGGCAGGCCAAGCACAATCGATGCAGGGAATTTTTTTTGAGGTCCTTTGGTGTGCGTGAACAAAAGCGCGCTCCCTGTTGTTTTTCTTTGGTATTGGAAACTGTTTATCCCGTCTTAAATTTTAGCGATTATTTACATTTTAACGTAGCTGAGGTTGGATTAGAAATTATGTTTGAAATGTTTGGACCAAGTTTACAGGTAACTTATTAGATACTATGTAGTCATGTTGGAACCGGTGTATTTCTGAATCAATTGCGCCAAATAAATTAACATTTTGGGGATATAAAGAAGGAATTTATCGAACAAAACGACCATTCATTGTGTCACTGAGACATTTGGGATCGCAAAAAGATGAATATCTTCAAATGTAAGGCATTTATTATATTGCTATTTCTGTCTTTCGTGTCGTACCTGCCTGGTTGCAAAATGTTTTTTACGTTTTTGTATGCGGGGCGTTGTCCTCAGATAATCGCATGATGTGCTTTCGCCGTAAAGCCTTTTTGAAATCTGACACAGCGGCTGGATTAAGCCTTATTTTGATGTACTATACTGCATTTATATGAATTTTAAATATTTATATGTCTGTAGTTTGAATTTGGCGCCCTGCAATTTCACCGGATGTTGTCAAATCTATCCTGGTAACGGGATTCGAGCGGTATTCGAGCTTAAGGGATCCCTATGAAGTTGAACCCTTTATAATGAAGATCTGTTATTTGGATTTTTACGAATTATATTTGAAAGACAGGGTCCTGAAAAAGGGACGTTTCTTTTGTTGCTGAGTTTAGATCAATGTGGATTATACAGGATACTACCCTCTTCATCAAAACTTTCACTCCAAACCCAAATATTAAACCTACAACCTTGATTTTGGACAAAATTACCTGGAAGGATTCTTACTACCAAGGACTATCAATAATAAACACCTAGCAAACCAAAACCTGCTGAAGAAATACTGCAGAAACCTGGAAATACCATCCAACCCAAAACGGGGTGGGTAATGTTCAGTGTCAAGCTACTTCTGAAGCCAAAAAGTTAAAGAAAATAATCTCTAGGTAATTTTGTTATATACAGTGCCTTGGGAAAGTATTCGGCCCCCTTGAACTTTGCGACCTTTTACCACATTTCAGGCTTCAGACATAAAGATATAAAACTGTCTTTTTTTGTGAAGAATCAACAACAAGTGGGACACAATCATGAAGTGGAACGACATTTATTGGATATTTCAAACTTTTTTAACAAATCAAAAACTGAAAAATTGGGCGTGCAAAATGATTCAGCCCCTTTACTTTCAGTGCAGCAAACTCTCTCCAGAAGTTCAGTGAGGATCTCTGAATGATCCAATGTTGACCTAAATCACTAATGATGATAAATACAATCCACCTGTGTGTAATCAAGTCTCCGTATAAATGCACCTGCACTGTGATAGTCTCAGAGGTCCGTTAAAAGTGCAGAGAGCATCATGAAGAACAAGGAACACACCAGGCAGGTCCGAGATACTGTTGTGAAGAAGTTTAAAGCCGGATTTGGATACAAAAAGATTTCCCAAGCTTTAAACATCCCAAGGAGCACTGTGCAAGCGATAATATTGAAATGGAAGGAGTATCAGACCACTGCAAATCTACCAAGACCTGGCCGTCCCTCTAAACTTTCAGCTCATACAAGGAGAAGACTGATCAGAGATGCAGCCAAGAGGCCCATGATCACTCTGGATGAACTGCAGAGATCTACAGCTGAGGTGGGAGACTCTGTCCATAGGACAACACTCAGTCGTATATTGCACACATCTGGCCTTTATGGAAGAGTGGCAAGAAGAAAGCCATTTCTTAAAGATATCCATAAAAAGTGTTGTTTAAAGTTTGCCACAAGCCACCTGGGAGACACACCAAACATGTGGAAGAAGGTGCTCTGGTCAGATGAAACCAAAATTGAACTTTTTGGCAACAATGCAAAACGTTATGTTTGGCGTAAAAGCAACACAGCTGAACACACCATCCCCACTGTCAAACATGGTGGTGGCAGCATCATGGTTTGGGCCTGCTTTTCTTCAGCAGGGACAGGGAAGATGGTTAAAATTGATGGGAAGATGGATGGAGCCAAATACAGGACCATTCTGGAAGAAAACCTGATGGAGTCTGCAAAAGACCTGAGACTGGGACAGAGATTTGTCTTCCAACAAGACAATGATCCAAAACATAAAGCAAAATCTACAATGGAATGGTTCAAAAATAAACATATCCAGGTGTTAGAATGGCCAAGTCAAAGTCCAGACCTGAATCCAATCGATAATCTGTGGAAAGAACTGAAAACTGCTGTTCACAAATGCTCTCCATCCAACCTCACTGAGCTCCAGCTGTTTTGCAAGGAGGAATGGGAAAAAAATTCAGTCTCTCGATGTGCAAAACTGATAGAGACATACCCCAAGCGACATCTCCTGACCCCTCCTGTCTCAGCCTCCAGTATTTATGCTGCAGTAGTTTATGTGTCGGGGGGCTAGGGTCAGTTTGTTATATCTGGAGTACTTCTCCTGTCCTATTCGGTGTCCTGTGTGAATCTAAGTGTGCGTTCTCTAATTCTCTCCTTCTCTCTTTCTCTCTCTCGGAGGACCTGAGCCCTAGGACCATGCCCCAGGACTACCTGACATGATGACTCCTTGCTGTCCCCAGTCCACCTGGCTGTGCTGCTGCTCCAGTTTCAACTGTTCTGCCTTATTATTATTCGACCATGCTGATCATTTATGAACATTTGAACATCTTGGCCATGTTCTGTTATAATCTCCACCCGGCACAGCCAGAAGAGGACTGGCCATCCCACATATGCTCTCTCTAATTCTCTCTTTCTTTCTCTCTCTCGGAGGACCTGAGCCCTAGGACCATGCCCCAGGAATACCTGACATGATGACTCCTTGCTGTCCCCAGTCCACCTGACTGTGCTGCTGCTCCAGTTTCAACTATTCTGCCTTATTATTATTCGACCATGCTGGTCATTTATGAACATTTGAACATCTTGACCATGTTTTGTTATAATCTCCACCCGGCACAGCCAGAAGAGGACTGGCCACCCCACATAGCCTGGTTCCTCTCTAGGTTTCTTCCTAGGTTTTGGCCTTTCTAGGGAGTTTTTCCTAGCCACCGTGCTTCTTCACCTGCATTGCTTGCTGTTTGGGGTTTTAGGCTGGGTTTCTGTACAGCACTTTGAGATATCAGCTGATGTACGAAGGGCTATATATAATAAATTTGATTGATTGATTGACTTACAGCTGTAATCGCAGCAAAAGGTGGCGCTACAAAGTATTAACTTAAGGGGGCTGAATAATTTTGCACGCCCAATTTTTCAGTTTTTGATTTGTTAAAAAAGTTTGAAATATCCAATAAATGTCGCTCCACTTCATGATTGTGTCCCACTTGTTGTTGATTCTTCACAAAAAATACAGTTTTATATCTTTATGTTTGAAGCCTGAAATGTGGCAAAAGGTCGCAAAGTTCAAGGGGGCCGAATACTTTCGCAAGGCACTGTATATCTAAGTAAGAAAAGGCTACTAAGCTACCAAGCTTCTAGGACAGAACAGACCTTGCTGCAACTTCAGATTAAGATGGCACCAATAGACATGGCAACTGCTTCTAGCGGCTAAGCAACTTTGCAGTATTTAGTTTTTTTGTCTGCTATTTCTTACATTATTAGCTCAGAAAGTTGTGTCATTACATACAGTGGGGCAAAAAAGTATTTAGTCAGCCACCAAAAAAGATGAGAGGCCTGTAATACTTATTTTTCACCATCATTTGGAAATAAATTCATTAAAAATCCTAAAATGTGATTTTCTGGATTTCTTTTCTCATTTTGTCTGTCATAGTTGAAGTGTACCTATGACGAAAATTACAGGCCTCTCTCATATTTTTAAGTGGGAGAACTTGCACAATTGGTGAATGACTAAATACTTTTTTGCCCCACTGTACATCGCAAAAAACTTTTGGATATAAGATCGATGGGAACTCACTTGCATTATGACCAGGAATACGATCTTCCTAAATTGCATCTTTTGTTCGTACCCCCCAGGGCAATCAAACTTATTCCAGAGGCATCTCCAAGGCACCGCCGGCGGTGAAGAGGTATTCAGAGTGGACTTCTATTCCGACTCAAGAGGCGTACACACCATCCACCGCTTCTGAGTTTATTACTCGCTAATGTTCAGTCTCTGGACAATAAAATAATTGATTCAGGGTGAGGGTCTCCTTCCAGAGAGACACCAGGGACTGTAACATACTTTGTTTCACGGAATCATGGCTATTTATAATGTCTCCGTCCATACGTTGCAAGTTCAAACCCCCGAGCTGACAAGGTACAAATCTGTCGTTCTGCCCCTGAACAGGCAGTTAACCCACTGTTCCTAGGCTGTCATTGAAAATAAGAATTTGTTCTTAACTGAATTGAAAATTGAAAATAAGAATTTGTTCTTAACTGACTTGCCTAGTTAAATAAAGGTAAAAAAAATACAAAAAATAAAATAAAAATACAGCCAGCTGGGTTCTCAGTACATAGCACAGACAGAAATAAAAACCTCTCCAGGAAGAAGAAAGGCAGTGATGTATGTTTCATGATTAACTACTTATGGTGTAATTGTGATAAAGTAGAGAAAATCAAGTATTTTTGTTCACCCAACCTAGAATACCGCACATTCAAATGCCGACCGTAATACCTCCCCAGAGAATTCTCTACGGTTATAGTCACAGCCGTGTATATTCCCGCTCAAGCCGATCCCACAACGGCTCTCAAGAAACTTCAGTGGACCACATATTCTGAGGCTGCATTTATTGTAGCTGGGGATTTTAACAAAGCAAATTTGAGGAAAACGCTACCAAACACATTGACTGTAGAACTTGCGCTGCTAAAACGCTAGACCATTGCTACTCCCCCTTCCGGGAATGCCTACAATGCCCTCCCCCGCCCTCCCTTTGGCAAATCAGATCACGACTCCATTTTGCTTCTCCCTTCCTATAGGCGGAAACTCAAACGGGAAGTACCTGTGCTAAGGTCTATACAATGCTGGTCTGACCAATTGGAATCCATGCTTCATGATTGTTTTGATCAAGCGGATTGGGATATGTTAAGGGTAGCCTTTGAGAATAATGTTGACGTTTACACAGACTGAAGTGTTTAGGGGATGTTGTTCCCACTGTGACTATTAAAACCTACCCAAACCTGAAACCATGGCTAGATGGCAAAATCCACACAAAACTGGAAGCGTGAACCACAACATTTAACCATGGCAAGGTGACAGGAAATAGGGTTGAAGACAAACAGTGTAGTTATTCCCTCCATAAGACAATCAAACAGGAAAAACATCATTACAGATACAAAACGAAGTCGCAATTCAACGGCTCAGACATGAGACATTTGTATCAGGGTCTACAGACCATCACGGATTACAAAGGGAAAACCACCCACAAAATAAACACCTTCATTGCCCGCTTTGAGGATAACACAGTGCCACCAAAGCAGCCTGCTCCCAAGGACTGTGGGCTGTTCTTCTCTGTGGCCGACATGAGTAAGACATTTAAGCGTGTTAACACTCACAAGGCTTACGGCCCAGTCGGCATCCCTAGTCACATCCTCTGAGTATGTGCAGACAAGCAGGCTGGAGTGTTAACGGACATATACAATCTCTCCCTATCCTAATCTGCTGTCCCCACTTGTTTCAAGAGGTCCACCATTGTTCCTGTAAGAAAGCAAAGGTAACTGAACTAAATGACTATCGTCCCGTAGCACTCACTTCTGTCATCATGAAGTGCTTTGAGAGGCTAGTTAAAGAATCATATCACCTCTACCTTACCTGACACTTTAGACCCACTTGAATTTTCATACCGCACCAACAGATCCACAGATGATGCAATCGCCATCGCACTGCACACTGCCCTATCCCATCTGGACAAGAGGAATACCTGTGTAAGAAAGCTGTTAATTGACTATAGCTCAGCCGTCAACACCATAGTACCCGCCAAGCTCATCATTAAGATCGGGACCCTGGGTCTGAACAACGCACTGTGCAACTGGGTCCTGGACTTCCTGACGGGCCGCACCCAGGTTGTGAAGGTAGGAAACAACACCTCCATCCTCAACACAGGGGCCCCACAAAGGTGTGTGTTCAGTCCACTCCTGTACTCCCTGTTCACCCATGACTGCATGGCCACACACGCCTCCAACTCAATCATCAAGTTTGCAGATGACACAACAGTAGTAGGCCGCAACAATGACGAGACAGCCTACAGGGATGACGTGAAGACCCTCGCGGGGTGGTGCCAGGAAAATAACCTCTCCCTCAACATCAACAAAATTAGGGGCTGATCGTGGACTTTAGGAAACAGCACACCCCTATCTACATCAACTGGACCGCAATGGAGAAGTTAAAAGCTTCAAGTTCCTCGGTGTACACATCACTGACAATCTGAAATGGTCCATCCACACAAACAGTGTGGTGAAGAAGGCGCAACAGCGCTTTTTCAACATCAGGAAGCTGAAGAAATTTGGCTTGGCCCCTAAGACCCTCACAAACTTTTACAGATGCACAATTGAGATCTCCGCCCGGTACTGCAACTCCTCAGCCCGCAACCGCAAGGCTCTCAAGATGGTGGTGCGGTGTGCCCAACACGTCATCGGGGGCACATTGCCTGCCCCCCAGGACACCTACAGCATCCGATGTCACAGAAAGGCCAAAAAGATCATCAAAGATATCGACCACCCGAGGCGAGGTCAGTACAGGTGCATCAAAGCTGGGACCGCGAGACTGAAAAAACGCTTCTTTCTCAAGGCCATCAGACTGTTAAATAGCCATCACTAGCTGGCTACCTCCTGGTTACTCAGCCCTGCACCTTAGAGGCTTCTGCCCTATATACATACACATGGAATCACTGGTCACTTTCATAATGGAACAGTAGTCTGACTAGGGGGCAGTATTTTCATTTTGGGAAAAATAACATTCCCAAAGTAAATGGGATATTTTGTCAGGACAAGATGCTAGAATATGCATATAATTTACAGCTTAGGATAGAAAACACTCTAAAGTTTCCAAAACTGTAAAAATATTGTCTGTGAGCATAACAGAACTGATATTACAGGCGAAAGCCTGAGAAAAATCCAATCAGGAAGTGCCTCATGTTTTGAAAGCTCTGCGTTCCAATGCGTCCCTATTGAGCAGTGAATGGGCTATCAACCAGATTACTTTTTCTACGTATTCCCCAAGGTGTCTACAGCATTGTGACGTAGTTTTACGCATTTATGTTGAAGAATACCCGTAAGCGGCTACATTGTGTAAGTGGTCACCTGATGGCTCTCAGAGAGATTCTCGCGCAATATAAACAACGTTTGCCATGTTTCTGTCAATATTATGGAGCTAATTTTGAATATTTTTTCGGTGTTTTCGTGACCACAATTTCCGGTCGATTTCTCAGCCAAAGGTAAAGAATAAACAGAGCTATTTCGCCTACAAAAATAATATTTTTTGAAAAAAGGAACATTGGCTATCTAACTGGGAGTCTCGTGCGTGAAAACATCCGAAGCTCATCAAAGGTAAACAATTTAATTTGATTGCTTTTCTGATTTTCGTGACCAAGTTACCTGCTGCTAGCTGGACATATTGCTATGCTAGGCTATCGATAAACTTACACAAATGCTTGTCTTGCTTTGGCTGTAAAGCATATTTTGAAAATCTGAGATGACAGGGTGATTAACAAAAGGCTAAGCTGTGTCTCAATATATTTCACTTGTGATTTTCATGAATAGGAATATTTTCTAGTAATATTTATGTCCGTTGCGTTATGCTAATTAGTGTCAGTCGATGATTACGCTCCCGGACCCGGGATGGGGTGTCACTAGAGGTTATTAATAATGTTTACATACTGTTTTACTCATTTTATATGTATATAGTATACTGTATGCTGTTCTACCATATTTTAGTTAATGCCACTCCGACATTGCTCGTTCTAATATTTATATATTTCTTAATTCCATTGTTTTACTTTTATATTTCTGTGTATTGTTGTGAATTGTTCGATTCTACTGCACTGTTGGAGCTAGGAACACAAGCATTTCACTACACCCGCAATAACATCTATTAAATATGTGCATTTGACCAATAAAATTAGATTTGATTTGACTTAGCACTGAAGTGTGAGCCCAACAATGGCAGCAGAGTTTCACAGCCTCCCCCACCCAAATGCAGAGGCCTTTGAAGCTCCCTACTCCATGGCTTCCTGCTGTGCAGAGGTCACCACAGTACAGTGCCCCATGGATATAAAAAATAACACTGCATTCAATAAGTACAAAAAAAGCTCCTCAAATACAATCCAGAGACACTATTTGCTGGCTGATAAAATGAGGGGAATGTAAGTAACTTCATTGTCCACACAGACCATCCCCTGGCATGGCACAGTGCTATAAGAGCACACTATCCCTATGTTAAGAGAGAGGGTATTGGCCCTGGGTGGAAATTCAGAATACTAGACACTGAGGAAATCGACACAACCTCCGTCAACATGTACAAGTCTTAGACAGTAATGGTGCAGGGCATCCTCATGCATTTTCAGCAGGACTTTTATGGAATCAAAGAGAGAGCACAGCAGGAAAAGCTCTCCCTCGGTGATGAGTCTGATCACACCTCATCCTCCAACTGCCCTACAGATGAGAAGCCACAAGAGGAGAATCAGCCCCTCAGCGCTGAACAGGCCCAGGTCCCACAACCGCACTGCTCATCCATTGTTGAGAGAGAGATGGTGGAGGTTAAAGAGCTAGTCCAAACACTCCAGACAGAAAAGACCCACAAAACAGACCTGCACAACAACACCCCCCTCCCCTCCAACAAGACCCGGGGGGCTGAAGGTGGAGATAGACGGCTGTTTGAGAGAACTGGGTGCATTCTGGACTGAGGGGAGAGAACTCAAGCAAGAGAGAGAGGAGCAAACAGCCCACCTAACAGCACCGAAGGAGGAGAGAGAGGAATACACAGTCCAGCTAACAGCACTGAAGGAGGAGGGAGAGGAACACGTGGCACAGCTAATAGCACTGAAGGAGGAGGTGAGAAAGCTGAGCAGAACAGCCCACCTCAGACCCGGGCCACAGCCTTAATACCACAATGGGAAAGACAACACAGGACCCACCAACCCAACAAACGCCACCCCCTCCTAACAGCCCCCTGTCAGTTCCCCCAATAGCCCCCCTGACAACTCAGATTGTGCTCCTCATTGACTGAAATGGGTAAATACATTCAAGAGAATAAACTTTTTCCCAAACAAAAGTGGCTAAAATCTGGTGCCCAAACACTAGGCATGCCATGGAGCCACATCCTAATTCACATGGGCACAAATGACCTCAGGGCCCAGCAGAAAAGTCTGGCCAAAGCACTCAAGTGAGTGATTGCAAAAGCTTCCCCAACGCACAAGTGGTCATCTCTACCCTGCTACCATGAAAAGTATTTCACCCTGCCACCATACAGTGGGTGAACGCAAGCATTTTCCGGAACTGTGCCTCAAAACCTAATGTCTAGCTGGCCCACCACTCCACCCTGGACTTGAACAGCGTTTACCACCAGGTCCACCTCTATAAGGCAGCAGTCCCAACTTTTGCCAGGACCCTGAAGGACATCACCCTCAACTGCAGCCAAGCACCTCACACAGGAGCAACAGATCAACAGACACCCTGCCCAGACCAACAAATCACCCTCTCAGACCTGCGAGACTCTCGGATCTACACCGAGAGAACCCACGCCAAGAGTACCTACACCCAGACCACAGCATCACCAGCCACATCCCCACCCCAACCAGCAGAGACCCCCTCAAACAAAAAACAAACCCCGGCCACAACCAATATACAATAGGTTCCCCCAGATGAGAACATTGCTCCTTCTGCCCCCCCCCACCCATGCTCCTCGCCCATGCAACAAGTACCTCAACATGACAGCCGCACATACAGTGGGGCAAAAAAGTATTTAGTCAGCCACCAATTGTGCAAGTTCTCCCACTTAAAATGGTGAGAGAGGCCTGTAATTTTCATCATAGGTACACTTCAACTATGACAGACAAAATCACATTGTAGGATTTTTTATGAATTTATTTGCAAATTATGGTGGAAAATAAGTATTTGGTCAATAACAAAAGTTTATCTCAATACTTTGTTTTATACCCTTTGTTGGCAATGACAGAGGTCAAACGTTTTCTGTAAGTCTTCACAAGGTTTTCACACACTGTTGCTGGTATTTTGGCCCATTCCTCCATGCAGATCTCCTCTAGAGCAGTGATGTTTTGGGGCTGTTGCTGGGCAACACAGACTTTCAACTCCCTCCAAAGACTTTCTAGAGAGTTGAGATCTGGAGACTGGATAGGCCACTCTAGGACCTTGAAATGCTTCTTACGAAGCCACTCCTTCATTGCCCGGGCGGTGTGTTTGCGATCATTGTCATGCTGAAAGACCCAGCCACGTTTCATCTTCAATGCCCTTGCTGATGGAAGGAGGTTTTCACTCAAAATCTCACGATACATGGCCCCATTCATTCTTTCCTTTACACGGATCAGTCGTCCTGGTCCCTTTGCAGAAAAACAGCCCCAAAGCATGATGTTTCCACCCCCATGCTTCACAGTAGGTATGGTGTTCTTTGGATGCAACTCAGCATTCTTTGTCCTCCAAACACGCCGAGTTGAGTTTTTACCATAAAGTTATATTTTGGTTTCATCTGACCATATGACATTCTCCCAATCTTCTTCTGGATCATCCAAATGCTCTCTAGCAAACTTCAGATGGGCCTGGATATGTACTGGCTTAAGCAGGGGGACACGTCTGGCACCGCAGGATTTGAGTCCCTGGTGGCGTAGTGTGTTACTGATGGTAGGCTTTGTTACTTTGGTCCCAGCTCTCTGCAGGTCATTCACTAGGTCCCCCCCGCGTGGTTCTAGGATTTTTGCTTGTGATCATTTTGACCCCACGTGGTGAGATCTTACGTGGAGCCCCAGATCGAGGGAGATTATCAGTGGTCTTGTATGTCTTCCTAATAATTGCTCCCACAGTTGATTTCTTCAAACCAAGCTGCTTACCTATTGCAGATTCAGTCTTCCCAGCTTGGTGCAGGTCTACAATTTTGTTTCTGGTGTCCTTTGACAGCTCTTTGGTCTTGGCCATAGTGGAGTTTGGAGTGTGACTGTTTGAGGTTGTGGACAGGTGTCTTTTATACTGATAACAAGTTCAAACAGGTACCATTAATACAGGTAACGAGTGGAGTACAGAGGAGCCTCTTAAAGAAGAAGTTACAGGTCTGTGAGAGCCAGAAATCTTGCGTGTTTATAGGTGAACAAACACTTATTTTCCACCATAGTTTGCAAATAAATTCATTAAAAATCATACAATGTGATTTTCTGGATTGTTTTCCCTCATTTTGTCTGTCATAGTTGAAATGTACCTATGATGAAAATTACAGGCCTCTCTCATCTTTTTAAGTGGGAGAACTTGCGCAATTGGTGGTTGACTAAATACTTTTTTGCCCCACTGTATGCCCAGACCGTGAGCAGAGCAACAGGCCCAACCCTCACTAAAACACCTGCCCAAGCCCCATCCTGCAACCTAAAAGGTATGTATCAGATGCTTAACATGCTCTGCTCACACCTACTGTAATCGTCTAAACCTAAACCACACAAAAACAACACTGGAAACTATGGAACATAAAGCTTTTACTATCTCATACTGGAATATTCAAGGCCTGAGGTCATCTGCCTTTGGCCTAAAGAGCTGGAACACAGACTTCATCAAAAAAATTGGAAATACAGATATTGTCATCCTACAAGAAACATGGTATAGAGGAGACGGACTCACTGGTTGCCCTCTAGGTTACAGAGAGCTGGTAGTCCCATCCACCAATCTACCAGGTGTGAAACAGAGTCTCAGGGGGGTATGCTAATTTGATATAGAGCAGACCTAACCCACTCTATTAAATTAGTCAAAACAGGAACATTTTACATATTATCTGGCTAAACATTTATTAGGAAATTGTCTCAGAGAAAAATGTCCTCATGTGTGCTTCATGTATAAATCATGAATCAAAATGTTGTTGATGTTGTAAAAATGTATTGTAATTTCACAACACCATACCACAAGGTAGCTAGCTACTCTACCTGCTTCATTCAAATCTCAACACACACACACAATAGCTTGACATCATACCTGTCTCAAGCGAGACTGCACCCTATAGAGTTCACCCCACACCGCTCTCACTCTCTCCCCCAAACCACCCATAGTCCATGACGTTACCTCCACCCCATCATCGTCACCAGTCATCTCATCACCTCACACCAAATCATATAACCAAGTCACCATGTCAGCCTCGTCTTTTCAAACCTACAGATTATAAAGCTCCATCACTCTGTTGGGAATAAAGGCAGATCTGGACACATCTAGCTCAGTGGCTGTTTGTCTTGTTTATGTTTTGCCAGTCTCTATGTCTAAGCCTTAAACTCACGGTCACTCAATGTGTCTTATACTCCAGTGTCCTCACACGCGCCGATACACAAATGCACGCACACACACATGCACGGACGGATAAGCACACACAGTGTTCACCCTTCAGTGCTAGTCTTAATCCTCTTGCCATGCAGGTACGTACATCACATCACCTTTCCACTGGAATACACTTCTTATCTGCTAATCAGAGGACATTTCCATGGAGGTAGGCTCCTCTCGACGAACCCTCTCTTGGCCTTGCCTGGTTTCAGAATAAATGAAAGAAGGCACAATGGCATTGCCTTTTGACCAAAAATGTCTGGTAGACACAGCTCTGTGCTTATTGGTATGTCAGCCACTATAATATTCCCTGCAGGAGAGAGACGATGATGATTGTAATAATTCTGAACCGTGACACAATTTACACCATGCTGAGAGGAGTCATCACTGGTATTTTTGCTAAACATTCACAATTTGATGCTTATTATCTGATACCTGGCTGAACTGGAAGAAGCATTAATCCTGCTAGCAGTCTGTCATCAATGACATTTGACTGTATTGTAAAAAGTAATTTAGCTTTTTAGTTGTTTCAGCTCATTTTCCAACATCAGCTCAACTGAAAAATTCTGAAGATGTTTAGATGTTGACTGAAGGAGTAATGTTGCCCAGTGAATTAACCAATAATTGTTGACTGAACTTCAATGAAATCTCTGAATATCTTGCTAGTGGATGCTCAAAACTATCCGTATGTGGAATTCAAATTTGAAATTTGAGGTTATCCACCATCTTTGTTTCTCGGGTTCACTGTGGTCTGATTCCGTGGCGATTTAACCATGAATTTCAGCATTTGGTGAGTACATTACCAATAACACACTGTGTCATTTTT
The DNA here is from genome assembly GCF_013265735.2 of Oncorhynchus mykiss. Lineage (NCBI taxonomy): Eukaryota > Metazoa > Chordata > Actinopteri > Salmoniformes > Salmonidae > Oncorhynchus > Oncorhynchus mykiss. The sequence continues at coordinate 51,367,823 of NC_048574.1, forward strand.
TGTTGTTGTTGAAACAGTTTCCATCAATATATGACTTTAACTCTTTCTTTGCTAACGTTGGCCAAGGCTAGCTAACATTAGCTATCTAGACGTATCTCATCAGTCAGCCACGTTTAGATAGCTAACGTATGCAGCCATGTGTGAAATATTTGTTGTTTTAAAACTGTGTATTTTTATAGCTTTTATCAAATGAATGTAAACCTAACCAGGACTCAGCAGGCACTAGGCTAGTAAAGTCATGGTTCTGGGCCGGACAGCAATATCGAGGCCTTTAACTTTTGAATGCATTTTGACGCTTGATCACAAGCTTTCCGTGCTGTCTGCCATTGAAAATTAGTTCTGCTGCACCGCAGTCATTACTGCATTTTGTGCTCCATAGCGGCGTTTCTGCAGCCCCCAACAGCTGTGTGTGTGTGTCTTGACCAGTGTTGTAGTGGTAAAACAATAGGTGGGTAAACTCTGATTGCTGGTTGTGGTGAAAAAAGTAACACTCCCAATACTCCCTAACTTACTCCTCAGCCTGAAATGTCCCCACTTGTTCAAGCGGTTAGCTAGCTTTTAGTGTGGCACCGACGAGTAAGACGCTTCAGGAGGGTGGTCACTTGTGCTAGCAAGTCCCGTGTGCTAAGTCGAGGTCCCGAGTTCGTGCCAGGTATGGGCCGAATCGGGAGGATGTGGTACTCACTAAGCAAGCAGAGTGAAGTCCTTCACACATACAGAGAGCAAAGCGCCTTTTCTCTGGAAGAGCTTTCCTCCTGTATTTTTTGCTAGTTAGAAAACTTGTCAATTCGGCAAAACGTCAAGGCAAAAACATTAGAGAAAAGCAGTACCCATCCTCTTTTCTATCAACATGTTTTTATAAACTCCTAATATGGGATGCAAATGAGACAATTTTCAGTAAGACCAACTGTGCTGCTGTCCATCAAATAATCCAACCATAGCTTCAGGTATAGAGACACACACAATGGTAACATCATAAACCTAACTTTAATGTGTCTGATTTAATGGCTTTTCCCTGTATTTCACATGGACAAATGTTGAAAAAAATTGTAATTAACCATTGTTTTATGATTTTTTTAAATGAAAGAAGTGATTACTAGCAAGTGAATAAATACTGATGTTCAAGCAGTGACATGCAGTCAGTGTAGGCAGGGTAGGCAATGATGACCCTGTGATAATCTAACAATAAAAAGCTGTTGTGAAAAGCCAAATGTTTTTTCTCAAAAATTCTGGGGTTTTTTATGCTCAAAACCTAAAAACTGCCTCAGAACCTCAGTTAAGAGCCCAGGGTATTCATGCCTTTCGTTCCATCCATTCCAATCAATTAAAATCTATGATGCGCGCTGCCTTTCCTGACTCCAGTCATTGTTAATGGACAGGGTTAGTGTCCCTTCATTGCACTGCTTTGCCTAGCTTGATGTATCTTCATTGCATTGAGACGACTTCATATTTTGCTAAACATCTTGTGTGGGTATTGCCTAGGGTAAGCTGTGCACATTTGGGAATGTCTACATAAATTGGGGCTTGCGTCCCTTGAACTAAATAAAGCTAGCTAGCTAGAAAAAAACAAAAACAATTACACTACTGCACCTCAAAATAAATTCAAAGTTGAAATAATGTAACAAATTTGCTATTTGGACGGTTTGAAGAGTTAATGACAGGCAAGGCAACCACCATCTCCCTCACTGCCAGCTGTCAGGCAGGCTGAACATGATTACTTGACTGTCCAGTGTCTGAAATGTCATTACCAATGAGTACTTTTTACCCAGACTTTTACACATCTTGGATTTACTTTTGCTTTGTGGATGTAATGGGAATGGGGCTTTTCTCGCCACTCAATGCCTTGGCTTCTACAAGATGGTGCTACTAACTACTCTACAGTCATTCTACTTTGGTGGCTGCCCTGCTGTGTGCATGCAGAAAACAAATCTTATTCTACAACGCTGTCACTGAGAAGTTCACAAGACAAATGGAATTAATTTACAAGTAAAGGTAAGCCTAAATGTATTTCCCTTTGAAATGTGCGGGTTAGGCTACTGTTGAATCATGAGAATAAACAGCATCCCATTGAATGCATTTGATTTATCAAGCAAGAATTTTGTTTTAATGAGACACTTTTTAAAAATTTCATTATGACCTTATTATACACTACAAAACATTATTAACACCTGCTTTTGGACCCAGAGAAGGGTCAATCCAGACCGGACAACATCGCATTTTGTTATATAAAAGTAAATTATTTTTAGACAGCTTTAAAAAATCAACCCGGGCGCAGCGGCCTCTTTAACTCAGGAACCTCTCATTCTCACGCTCTCTCAAAGCAATGCCCACCTCTACTAATGCCCCGTCTAATCCAATTGCGTGGTTATATGCAAATACAAGTGGCCGTGCCTTACCCAATCACATCAATCTAAATATCCTCTCCGGAGCCTTGGGACAAGAAGGCAGAAAGAAATATAAATATTTGACCGCGGTTCAACTGTTAATATCTGACATAGAAGGAGCTTAGTAACAATATCTTTGTTAATATGTGACTCATTCAGTCTTAAGTAGCCACATTTGAATATCTGTTTTTTACATTGGATAAAAGTAGAGACTCAGAACTACAAAATGGTATATCATACACTGCATTTGAGGAAATAATGGGAAAGTAATTCTGCTTTGAATGCTGATCAACTTGTAAACTCATTTTTGAGAAAACCGTCTTTCAATGTTTTGGTACTACTATTTGGGTACTGCAAAGGGTTGCAAAGGGACGGAATTCCATGGGAAGTGAAGCCTGGGAATTTGGGGAATTTTGCTTAAATTCATCAAAATAGTTAGCTTATAACAGTGAACCTTCTTTGTGGGATAAACATAAGGCAATTCTAAATCTTGTGGGATATTTTGGTTAAACTATCCCCAATTCAATGGAATCATCATCACATGTTCAGTGCACTCTTCCATCACTTGTACAACTGATTCTCAAGATCTTGAGATGCTATTGGGATGCTATTGAGCCCACACTACAACACTGTCTGAGCCAAGGACTACAGGCTTTCTGGTACGTTTTGATTACAATACTGGGTGGGGTGAATATATTTTATATGACATACAGGAGTTTTTGTTAACTAGTAAATAGTAGCCTACAGCAAAGCATTTTAAAATAATTTCTAACTTGTTAATAACAATTTCTGCTAGCTATTTTTGCTACCATGAAGGGTTTAGCTTGCTTGAGCCTGCTAACTGAGGATTGTTAATTCACCTGTTTCCATACATGTTTCATTTTAAAACATTTATCTTACAACAGAGTTGTTTAATCTAACTGCTTAACTATTTATCTGTACGTGGAATTGTATAATTTTTTTTTTTACTCATTTGTTTTCTAATCTTTACAGGAAAATGCCACGGGCACTATCTGATGTGTGGAGACATTTCACTACAGCTAATGTAGAAGGAAAAGCTTTGTACATTTGCAAATACTGTGCCAAATCATATGTGAAGAATGCAACACAGATGCAGAATCATCATTTACTATGGTGTTGTCTTGGGTCTCTGTTTATGTTGTGTTGTCTCTTTTGTCGTGATATGTGTTTTGTATTTATATGTTATTTTTATTTTTAATCCCAGCCCCTGTCCCCGCAGGAGGTCTTTTGCCTTTTGGTAGGCCGTCATTGTAAATAAGAATTTTTCTTAATTAACTGACTTGCTAGTTAAGTAAAGGTTAATTTAAAATATATATATATATAAATAAATAATACATCTGGCCAAGTTCCCTCAGCACTCACAACAAGCAACCTCTGACAAAACCACTACTTCTATTCGAGTTGAAAATGATGGATCAGACACCTTATCGATAGCAACAGCTCATGATACTCCTGGAATCAGAAGTTTTTTTGACTCAATGGAGGAACATGGTCAGAGAAATGCTGACGAATGTCTTGCTCGAGCTGTGTATGCAACTGGTTCACCTCTGATGCTCACAGGCAATATGTATTGGAATAGATTTCTGAATGTTCTTTGCCCAGCATACACCCCTCCAACCAGACATGCTTTATCTACTCATTTGCTGGATGCAGAGTTCAAAAGAGTTCAAGTGAATGTCTAGCAAACCATAGAGAAAGCATTCTGTATTGCAATCATCTCTGATGGGTGGTCGAATGTTTGTGGGCAAGGAATAATTAACTACATCATCTCCACCCCTCAGCCAGTATTTTACAAGAGCACAGACACCAGGGACAGACACACTGGTTTTTACATTCCAGAGAGAGCTGAAGGCAGTCATCAATAACCTTGGACCACAGAAGGTATTTGCACTGGTGACAGACAATTCTGCGAACATGAAGGCTGCTTGGTCTAAAGTGGAGGAGTCCTACCCTCGCATCACACCCATTGGCTGTGCTGCTAATACATTGAATCTTCTCCTCAAGGACATCATGGCACTGAAAACAATGGAAACACTCTACAAGAGAGCCAAGGAAATGGTAAAGTATGTGAAGGGTCATCAAGTTATAGCAGCAATCTACCTCACCAAGCAAAGTGAGAAGAATAAGAGCACCACATCAAAGCTGCCCACCAACACCCATTGGGGTTTTGTTGTCATCATGTTTCACAGTTTCCTGGAGGGGAAGGAGTCTCTCCAAGAAATGGCCATATCACAATCTTCCGATATGGACAGCCCATCAAAAGGATTCTCCTGGACGATGTATTTTGGGAGAGAGTGGTAAGCAACCTGAAACTCCTGAAACCTATAACAGTAGCCATTGCATAGATTGAGGGAGACAATGCCATCCTGTCTGATGTTAAGACTCTGCTTGCAGATGTAAGAGAAGAAATCCATACTGCCCTGCCCAATTCACTTTTTCTCCAAGCAGAGGAAGCTGCAGTTCTGAAATACATCAACAAGCGTGAAGACTTCTGCCTGAAGTCCATACATGCCGCAGCATACATGTTGGACCCCAAATAGGCTGGCAAGAGCATCCTGTCTGGTGCAGAAATCAACAAGACCTATGGTGTCATCACTACCTTGTCTCGTCACCTTGGCCTGGACGAGGGCAAGGTTCTTGGTAGTCTGGCGAAGTACACTTCCTAGTAAGGGCGTTCGTATGGCAGTCGTGCCAACATATCTCATCAGCCACCTGGTGGAAGGGACTTTGTGGATCTGAGGCTCTTTCCCCTGTTGCCTCCATCATCCTCCAAATCCCACCAACATCAGCCGCCTCAGAGAGCAACTGGTCCTTGTTTGGGAACACACACACCAAAGCATGCAACAGGCTGACCAATACAAGAGTTGAAAAATGTGTTGCCATCCAGGCAAATTTGGGCTTTTTGAGCCTGACAACGAGCCATCCTCAACAAGGTTGGAAGGTGACAGTGAAGATGAGGCCTCAGAGTCTGATGTTCAAGACATTGAGGAGGTCCAGGGAGGAGGTCCAGTGAGAACACATGGAAGCCTGAGAAGAAGACAACCAATGCTTTAGTTTCTAGACAGATGTACAATATGTTGAAACAGATGTATGTTTTACAGATGTATGTTGACAATGTTTTTGGGAGATGCGATGGATCATTGGGGATCATTCAATATTCCCTTTATTTTGTTGTTCAGCGAGATCATCCCATGTGAAGAGTCAACTCATTTAATTAAAGTTCAATTCGTAACTAAAATATATATTTTTTCTATTGGAATGATTTAATAATTTGCCTTTTGTCTACTTATGATAAGGTAAAAGGTCTATTTTTCTGTCTCCATATGATATGGTAAATATATCCAACACAAAAAAACATCTACTTTTAAATGGTATTAACATTCATTTGCATATATTTCCGTGAATTCCCATATAATCCCTTTAATTCCCACTGAAAGTTGCCACCTCTGAATATTTCCCAAAATGTGCAAACCTAGCAAAAACACAAGGATAACCCCGATGAAAAAGTTTCAAGACAAAGTTTCATACTTCTAAACATCTTGAAGGATGAAACTACATGAGTTTTCATAGCCTACTGCTATATTACACAAAGACAAACCCAGTTGGTCAGAGGATCATAATTTTTCTCTGGATGATGCAAAGCACACATTGTGAGCAGTCTTGTTTCGCATTGAAGACTGTAAAAAAAGAGGACCACATTTTTATGCATTGTTGACACATTTAAAGACGCTTTTTGGAACCCATAGTTCTAAAGGTTGTGTTTCAAAGACAAAATCTGCCCCTCCCAGTTGCATACTAAATTGTTCTGTCACTGTCTGTGCTTTTCCCCCTTCCCACATCCTGTAGCAAAGGTTTCCCCCAAAGATCGTTTTCTGCTTTACACGACCCATTGGAGCCAAAAGTTTACCTCGAAAACACCTAGTCAACCTTGTTGTAAGCTAATGTAAGTCTGAGTACTCCCTGCTTTTTTCTGTATTTCCTGTTAGCCTAATGCAGAAAAAAAAGCACCTCCCCTCATGGCTAAGACATAAAAAGAGCAAGGTTCCATGAGATCACCTTGTGGGATTTAGAAATATATGTAACACGAATTACAATAACGACAGTAGGTACATCAAACTGACGTCAAAGTACATAAAACCTACCAAAATGTATTTTCCAGTATCAGTATTTCATTTTTCAGTATAAAAAAAGATGCACACGGAAAATAACCTCATACCTACTGTAAAATAGTAGGTTAAAAGGTCAGAGGCATCATGAACTTGACCAAGTACCATGACATTTTAGCTTAAAAAAACTTGGCCACAAGTCAATCTTCCAGCAAGACAATATCCCCACAACCAGCCTTGATCGGCAGTCCCAAAGGGCGGAACACAATTAAAATGTATTGGTCACATACACGTGTATAGCAGATGTTATTGCAGGTGTAGCGAAATGCTTGTGGTGTAGCGAAATGCTTGTTAAAACTGTTTTCAAAGAACACTGCTGGGTTATGGGCCCAGCACTCCTACACACTGCTATCAACCACCCCAGATGATACTTGAACCAATCCCTGGCTAAGAAGTCCAGAGCCTTATCCGTTAGGCTATTGTGGCACTGTCTAATCAGTATGAACTATGAACAATTGGCCCAACATCGTCCGAGTTAGGCAAAAAGTGATTTAACCTTTATTTAACCTCTCTACGCACCAAACCCGTTAGCGGGATTAAATTCGACAACATAAGGTGATCGCTACATAAATAGTAATATTAAACATTCATGAAAATACAAGTGTCTCACATGTTTCGAAAGCCTAGAATCTTGCTAATCCAACTGCGTTGTCAGATTTAAAAAATGATTTACTGCAAAAGAATATGATGCTATTATCTGAGGACAGAGCCCCATAAATTAAAAAAAATTCAACCAGCACAGGCGTAACAAAATCACAAATTGCAAAAAAATGAATTGTTTACCTTTGACGATCTTCCTCTGTTTGCAATCCCAATGCTCATTGTTACACAAGGAATGGTCTTTTGTTTGAAAAAATCCATTTTTATAGCCTGACACGAAACATTTTGTGAACCGCTTGTGTCGTGAATTCGGACTCATTCAATTTTCAACGACACATTCGATGTAAATACACACGCTAAACGTGACTTTTCCAGTCATGTTTGGTTTCATTGCATTCAACTGGTTGTTTGTAACACAACCAAACGTGATGGGTCATTTCGCGGGACATATTGACTGAAAGAAACCGATTTGAAGGCAACAAGTAATGACATCATTGTGCACCATCATTGGCCGCTGTTTCGTTGATTGACTGTATTTTAACCCAATGACCCCGGATCGTCTTGAAATCTAGCTTGGTCGATAGCCAATGAGCTGAGATAAATGGCGATATGTAATGGTTATGTGTTGGAAGACCAACCCATGTAGTAAACTCCGGCGTAAATAAGGTCATTCACCATTGAAAATTCATACTGGAAGGAGCCACGCGTGTTACGGACAGCACTATTTTGGTAAAGCGCATCTTCAGCTGTTTATATATCAATCAGTATGGTAACTAAGTCAGGGAAAGCTAAATCTAAGTCTAGATATACAGATGTACACACAATTTTAGAAGAAATTGATCGGGAAAGTGAGAGAGATTGTTGGAGGACGATTAATTTAGCTAGCATAGCTTTGATTCCCAAATGGAGGAATATTTTTTGAACTGAGAGGACACATGTTTTGGACTCGTAAGTTCTTCTCATTCTAATGCCGTTGTTTGAAATTGATCATCTAAAATATTATTTGTGATTTTTTTAAATTTTAGTAGCAATATATAAAAATGTAATGACATGTGTAAGGTACACGTTGGCTATACATTGTGGGTGGGGGTATGTTTGTATGTAGAATCAACAACAAGTGGGACACAATCATGAAGTGGAACAACATTTATTGGATATTTCAAACTTTTTTAACAAATCAAAAACTGAAAAATTGGGCGTGCAAAATTATTCAGCCCCTTTACTTTCTGTGCAGCAAACTCTCTCCAGAAGTTCAGTGAGGATCTCTGAATGATCCAATGTTGACCTGATAAATACAATCCACCTGTGCGTAATCAAGTCTCCGTATAAATGCACCTGCACTGTGATAGTCTCCGAGGTCCGTTAAAAGCATCATGAAGAACAAGGAACACACCAGGCAGGTCCGAGATACTGTTGTGAAGAAGTTTAAAGCCGGATTTGGATACAAAAATATTTCCCAAGCTTTAAACATCCCAAGGAGCACTGTGCAAGCGATAATATTGAAATGGAAGGAGTATCAGACCACTGCAAATCTACCAAGACCTGGCCGTCCCTCTAAACTTTCAGCTCATACAAGGAGAAGACTGATCAGAGATGCAGCCAAGAGGCCCATGATCACTCTGGATGAACTGGAGAGATCTACAGCTGAGGTGGGAGACTCTGTCCATAGGACAACAATCAGTCGTATATTTCACAAATCTGGCCTTTATGGAAGAGTGGCAAGAAGAAAGCCATTTCTTAAAGATATCCATAAAAAGTGTCGTTTAAAGTTTGCCACAAGCCACCTGGGAGACACACCAAACATGTGGAAGTGCTCTGGACAGATGAAACCAAAATTGAACTTTTTGGCAACAATGCAAAACGTTATGTTTGGCGTAAAAGCAACACAGCTGAACACAGCGCAGCAAAAGGTGGCGCTACAAAGTATTAACTTAAGGGGGCTGCACGCCCAATTTTTCAGTTTAAGATTTGTTAAAAAAGTTTGAAATATCCAATAAATGTCGTTCCACTTCACGATTGTTTCCCACTTGTTGTTGATTCTTCACAAAAAAATACAGTTTTATATCTTTATGTTTGAAGCCTGAAATGTGGCAAAAGGTCGCAAAGTTCAAGGGGGCCGAATACTTTCGCAAGGCACTGTATATGACTTTTTATATGAATTTTTCCCTCATCAATCTACACATACCCTATAATGACCAGGCCAACAACAATGGCCAAAGTGAAATGGAGACAATAGATCTAGCTGGTCTGTCATAATATAATAGAGACAGTAAATCTAGCTGAAATGTCATAATATAAAATAGACAGTAGATCTAGCTGGTCTGTCATAATATAAATGAGACAGTAAATCTAGCAGGTCTATAATAATATATTCAACCTTATGTTCTCTGTACTCTATATGTATCTGTTTATTATACCTGTTGATACAGGGCTCATATGTGAAACTATTCTAACTGAACATTTTCTTTCACAGTGACACTCCGAATGGGAGCCCCCAGTGCCAAGGTGTCCATCCCCCACTGAAGCTGGTTCATCCAGCCGGACACCTGTTGTCTCAGCGCTACTGGGGCATGGACCGCAAAGAAATGTCCCCATTCCAACTGCAATAAAGGACTACAACAAGAGCATGGGCGGTGTGGACCTATCAGATGCTATAGGCTATTGCAATATTATCCATAAGACGATGAAATGGTACAAGACCTTCTTCTATAATTTCATCGACATTGCTGTGGTGAATGCATTCATCCTAAACAAGGAAATGGCTAAGAGCTGTGGAAAGCCCCCCATCTCAAAGCTAGCCTTCAGAGAGCTGCTCATCATGGAGCTTGCTGGCTACAGCCATACGTACTTGGGTACGTATGTTTTTTTCATTGTATTATCTAAACCAGATCTATTGTGTTATATTCTCCAACTTTCACATTTACACAAACTTCAGAGTGTTTTCTTTCAAATGAAACCAAGAATATGCATGTCCTTGGTTCTGAGCCTGAGCTACAGGCAGTTAGATTAGGGTATGTCTTCAGGCGGGAAATTGAAAAAAAGTAGGGGGGTAGCTGTAAGAGGTTTTAACCAGGTAGGCCAGTTGAGAACAAGTTCTCATTTACAACTGCGACCTGGCCAAGATAAAGCATAGCAGTGCGACAAAAACAACATAGTGTTACACATAAACAAATGTACAGTCAATAACACAAAACAAAAGAAAAATAGAAAGAATCTATGTACAGTGTGTGCAAATGTAAAAGAGTTGGGAGGTCGGCAATAAATAGGCCATAGAGGTGAAAATAATTACAACTTAGTATTAATACTGGAGTGATATGTGCAGATTATGTTCAAGTAGAGATACTGGGGTGCAGAGCTGTTGGCCGTGGTAGGGGTAGCCAGGTGGAAAGCATGGCGCAGCCATGGAAAAATTCTTATGGAAATGATCGATTATCGTAGGTTTATCGGTGGTGACAGTGTTTCCCATCCTCAGTGAAGTGGGCAGCTCGGAAGAGGTGCTCTTATTCTCCATGGACTTTACAGTGTACCAAAACTTTTGGGAATTAGTTGTACAGGATGCAAATTTCTGTTTGAAAAAGCTAGCCTTAGCTTTCCTAACTGACTGAGTATATTGGTTCCTGACTTCCCTGAAAAGTTTAATATGGCAGGGGCTATTCGATGCTAATGCCGAACGCCACAGGATGTTTTTGTGCTGGTCAAGCGTAGTCAAGTCTGGGGTGAACCAAGGGCTGTATCTGTTCTTAGTTCTACAATTTTTTAAATGGGGCATGCTTATTTAAGATGGAGAGGAAAGCACTTTTGAAGAGCAACCAGGCATCCTCTACAGACGGGATGAGGTTTGAACGGTGTAGGCCGTCATTGTAAAATAAGAATTTCTTCTTAAATGACTTGCATAGTTAAATAACGGTAAAATAATAAAGAAATAAAATACTTCAAAATCAAAAGACATCAAAATCCACTAATAAATGTTCTCTAATCTCTCTTTTTTTTTTACAAAGAGCATCAATGCTGTTATTCTTGAAAGGGGAGGGTGGCGGAGTATTGATAGCAGGGTTGCCAATAATTTTGACCCCTATCTTTTTAAGGTATTTTTTGACTCCATGTCAAAGAGGGACGAGTGTGTGAGTGTACAGTAAAGTTAGAGTGAACTGCTGTAGCTGTGGGGCGCCAGGCTTTACTAGAGTGGAGTGGGAGTATGTGCTATGTGTGTCCCAGACAGACAGTGATCTGATTCTGGACACAACTGACTGGGTCTGTCACACACACACACACACACACACACACACACACACACACACACACACACACACACTCACAGAAATACGCACACACACACACAAACAGACAGACACACATACACTCCAACCAAAACAGTGGCACGTACACACACAGATACACACACACACACACACACACACACACACACAGAGAGGTGGCAGCCTGATCCTGCTGCTATGACACACATACAGCCTAATCCTCATATGGGATTATACAAAGATGATGGAAAATACAACAACAAATACATAACTCCTCCACAAAGCTGGTACTACACCAGCAGATCATATTCTCAGTCACCTCAACCTCGCACTGGATGGAAAAACCCTTTCAAAACTCCCAACAATAGGGAGTTTATCCATACTCCATTCAGGATGATAAGAAAAATATAAACACAACATGTGTTGGTTTGTACCATGTTTCATGCGCAGAAATAAAATATACTAGAAATTGTCCATATGCACAAAAACTTATTTCTCTCAAATTTTGCAAATTTTGCACAAAGCGAGGTCCATACAGAAACAGTTTGTTGAGATCGGTGTGGAAGAACTTGACTGGCCTGTTCAGAGCCCTGACCTCAATCCCATCGAACACCTTTGGGATGAATTGAAACGCTGACTGTGAGCCAGGCCTAATAGCCAAACATCAGCACCCGACCTCACTAATGCTCTTGTGGCTGAATGAAAGCAAGTCCCTGCAGCAATGTTCCAACAGTGGAACGCCTTCCCAGAAGGGTGGAGGCTGTTATATCAGGAAAGGGGGACCGACACCCTATTAATACCCATGATTTTGGAACGAGATGTTCGACGAGCAGGTGTCCACATATTTATGGCCATGTAGTGTAGGTATTCCTCTTGTCCAGGTGGGATAGGTCAGTTTACAGTGCAATGGTTATTGTGTCATCTGTGAATCTGTTGCAGTGGTATGTAAAATGTAGTAGATCTACGTTTTTATGTATGGTAGAGGTGATAGGGTCCTTTCAAAGCACCCGCGAGCTGTCTGATACGCCTTGTCTCCAGCCAGCCTAACTACTCACTAGACCCCTATGATCACTCGGCTACGCATGCCTCTCCCTAATGTCAATATGCCTTGTCCACTATTGTTCTGGTTAGTGATTATTGTCTTATTTAACTGTAGAGCCTCTAGCCCTGCTCAATATGCCTTAGCTAACCCTTTAGTTGCACCTACCACACATGCGGTGACATCACCTGGTTTAAATGATGTTTCTAGAGACAATATCTCTCTCATCATCACTCAATGCCTAGGTTTACCTCCATTGTATTCACATCCTACCATACCTTTGTCTGTACATTATGCCTTGAATCTATTCTATCGCGCCCACAAAACTGCTCCTTTTACTCTCTGTTCCGAACGTAATAGACAACCATTTCTTATAGCCTTTAGCCATACCCTTATCCTACTCCTCCTCTGTTCCTCTGGTGATGTAGAAGTTAATCCAGGCCCTGCAGTGCCTAGCTCCACTCCTATTCCCCAGGTGCTCTCATTTGTTGACTTCTGTAACCGCAAAAGCCTTGGTTTCATGCATATTAACATTAGAAGCCTCCTCCCTAAGTTTGTTTTATTCACTGCTTTAGCACACTTTGCCAACCCGGATGTCCTAGCCGTGTCTGAATCCTGGCTTAGGAAGCCCACCAAAAACTCTGAAATTTCCATCCCTATCTATAACATTTTCAGACAAGATAGAACTGCCAAAGGGGGTGTTGCAATCTACTGCAGAGATAGCCTGCAGAGTTCTGTCTTACTATCCAGGTCTGTAGCCAACCAATTCAAAATTCTACTTTTAAAAATCCACCTTCCCTGAAACAAGTCTCTCACCGTTGCCGCTTTCTATAGACCACTCTCTGCCCCCAGCAGTGCCCTGGACACCATATGTGAAATGATTGCCCCCCATCTATCTTCAGAGCTCGTGCTGCAAGGTGACATGAACTGGGACATGCTTAACACCACGGCCATCCTACAATCTAAGCTTGATACCTTCAATCTCACACAAATTATCAATGAACCTACCAGGTACAATCCCAAATCCGTAAACACGGGCACCCTCATACATATCATCCTAACCAACTTGCCCTCCAAATACACCCCTGCTGTCTTCAACCAAGATCTCAGCGATCACTGCCTCATTGCCTGCATCCGTGGGTCTGCAGTCATACAGTCATACGACCACTCCTCATTACTGTCAAACGCTCCCTAAAACTCTTCAGCGAGCATGCCTTTCTAATTGACCCGGCCATGGAAGGATATTGACCTCATCCCGTCAGTAGAGGATGCCTGGTTATTCTTTAAAAGTGCCATCCTCACCATCTTAAATAAGTATGCCCCATTCAAAAGACGTAGATCCAGGAACAGATATAGCCCTTGGTTCACTCCAGACCTGACTGCCCTTGACCAGCACAATAGCCCCCGTGATTTGCAACTTTTCAGGGAAGTCAGGAACCAATATAAACAGGCAGTTAGGCAAGCTAAGGCTAGCTTTTTCAAACCGAAATTTGCATCCTGTAGCACAAACTCAAAAGAGTTCTGGGACACTGTAAAGTTCATGGAGAATAAGATCACCTCCTCCCAGCTGCCCACTGTACTGAGGCTAGGAAACAATGTCACCACCGATAAATCAACTATAATTGAGAATTTCAATAAGCATTGTTTTCCACCTGGCTACCCCTACCACGGTCAACAGTCCTGCACCCCCAACAGCAACTCGGCCAAGCCTCCCCATTTCTCCTTCACCCAAAAGCAGATAGCTGAAAGAGCTGCAAAATATGGACCCCTACAAATCAGCTGGGCTAGACAATCTGGACCCTCTCTTTCTAAAAGTATCTGCCGAAATTGTTGCAACCCGTATTACTAGCCTGTTCAACCTTTCTTTCGTATCGTCTGAGATGCCCAAAGATTGGAATGCTGCCACGGTCATCCCCCTCTTCAAAGGGGGAGACACTCTAGACCCAAATTGGTACTGCTTCGAAAGTCAAATTAACAAACAGATTACCGAACATTTCGAATCCCACCATACATTCTCTGCTATGCAATCTGGTTTCAGAGCTGGTCATGAGTGCACCTCAGCCACGCTCAAAGTCCTAAACGATATCATAACCGCCATCAATAAGAGACAACACTATGCAGCCGTATTCACCGACCTGGCCAAGGCTTTCGACTCTGTCAATCACTGCATTCTTATCGGCAGATTCAATAGCCTTGGCTTCTCGACTGCCTCGCCTGGTTCACCAACTTCTTCTCTGATAGAGTTCAGTGTGTCAAATCAGAGGGCCTGTTGTCCGGACCTGTGGCAGTCTCTATGGTAGTGCCACAGGGTTCAAATCTAGGTCAGACTCTTTTCTCTTTATACATCAATTATGTCGCTCTTCCTGTTGGTGATTCTCTGATCCACCTCTACGCAGACCATACCATTCTGTATACTTCTGGCCCTTCTTTGGACACTGTGTTAACTTCTTATGGGCAGGTGGGACGGTAGCGTCCCACCTGGCCAACATCCGGTGAAATTGCAGAGCGCGAAATACAAACTACAGAATTATAAATATTTGACTTTCATAAAATCACAAGTGTAATACATCAAAATAAAGCTTACCTTCTTGTTAATCCAGACGCGGTGTCAGATTTTAAAAAGGTTTTACGGTGAAAGCACAACAAGCGATTATCTGAGGACAGTGCCCTGCATACAAAACCATGAAAACATATTTCAACCAGGCAGGTGCGACACGAAAGTCCGAAATAGCTTTATAATAATTGATGATCTTCTTCTGTTGGCACTCCAAAAGGTCCCAGTTACATCACAAATGGTCCTTTTGTTCGATAATGTCCTTCTTTATATCCATAAAACTCTGTTTAGCTGGCGCGCTTCAGTCAATAATCCACCCAGTTTCCCTCCATCAAAATGCATACAAAATGAATCCCAAACGTTACTAATAAACTTTTCCAAACAAGTCAAAATACGTTTATAATCAAACCTTAGGTACCCAAATTTAAGACGGAGAATCGTTATTGTCTTTACCGGAGAAAAATACCAAAGAACGCGCTCTCTTCCATGCGCTTGGAAACACTACAGCCAAAATGGGAGCCACCTAGAAAAACTAAAATTTCTGGCAAATTTTTCCAAAAACCAGCCTGAAACTCTTTCTAAAGACTGTTGACATCTAGTGGAAGCCCTAGGAACTGCAATCTGGGAGGACTTTGCCTTAATATAAAAGTGACAGCCATTGAAAATAGTGGTATGCCGAATTTATTTTTTTGGGGGGGGTTCGTTTGTCCTCTGGGTTTCGCCTGCCATATCAGTTCTGTTATACTCACAGACATTATTTTATATGCATATCCTAGCTTCTGAGCCTGAGTAACAGGCAGTTTACTTTGGGCACGCTTTTCATCCAGACGTGAAAATACTGCCCCTTACCCAAGAGAGGTTAACTAAACTCCAGTTTAGCTTCAATGCCATACAACTCTCTTTCCGTGGCTTCCAACTGCTCTTAAATGCAAGTAAAATGAAATGCTTGCTCTTCAACCGATCGCTGCCCGCACCTGCCCACCTGTCCAGCATCACTTCTCTTGGCGGTTCTGACTTAGAATATGTGGACAACTACAAATGCATTGGTGTCTGGTTAGACTGTAAACTCTCCTTCCAGACTCACATTAATCATCTCCAATCCAAAATGAAATCTGGAATCGGATTCCCATTTCACAACAAAGCATCCTTCACTCATGCTACCATACATACCCTCGTAAAACTGACCATCCTACCGATCCTCGATTTCAGCGATGTCATTTACAAAATAGCCTCCAACACGCTGTTTATTCCATGTGTATCTCTGTGTTGTTGTATGTGTCAAACTGCTTTGCTTTATCTTGGCCAGGTCGCAGTTGTTAATGAACATTTATTTTTAACTAGCCTACCTGGTTAAATAAAGGTGAATTAAAAAATAAATAAAATGGTAAGTGCTATGGGGTGATAGTTATTTAGTTCAGTTACAATGGCTTGCTTGGGTACAAAACCAATGGTGGCCATCTTGAAGCAAGTGGAGACAACATTCTGTGATAGAACACTCCTGCCAGCTGGTCTGCGCATGCTCCGAGGATGCAGCTTGGGATGTTGTCTGGGCTGGTAGCCTTGCGAGGGATAACATGCTTGAATGTCTTACTCATTTTGGCTACAGAAATTGGGAGCCAGCAGTCCTCGTGAGCAGAGGGGGCCCATGTCGGTGGCTCTATGTTGTCCCTGCCACATCTCTCGTGCCTGAGCTGTTGAATTGTGAATCCACTTTGTCCCTGTACTGTCTTTTTTTGCCTCTTTGATTGTCTTGCGGAGGTCATAGGCAGTCTGTTTGTAACACGTCCATGTTTCCAGTCACTTTACCGTGGTTAAATGTGGTGGTTTACGCTTTCCATTTTGCACGAATGTTGCCATCTGACCTTCATGTCTTAATTTAATGATGGACTGTCATTTCTCTTTGCTTATTTTAGCTGTTCTTGCCATAATATGGATTTGGTCAGGTTACTACATGATTCAAAGTGTTATTTCAAAGTGTTGATGTCTTCACTATTATTCTACAATTTAGAAAAGAGTAAAAATAAAGAAAAACCCTTGAATGAGTAGGTGTGTCCAAACATTTGACTGGTACTGTTTATCTGTAAAAAATAATGGTTTACACATATTTAACCACTTTTCTTGTGTAGGCACAAAACTATCTTCATATTTCCATTCATTTTTATAAACCGGTACTGGTTACCTTCAGATGAGTCTGTGTGGGGGTCGTAGAGCAAAAACCATCGTGTTCATGAGTCTCCCCTTTCCATAGATTAGTCATAATATTTTTCTGGTCAAACCGTTTGGAAGCGACAGAAGTTGTCGTGAGAAGACCGATTCTCATGGTCTGACAAACTGCTCTAGCTCTGCCACCTTTCACCACAGATGCGGAAGTGTGACAGGAGGATGCGGTAGATTGATATGCATCCAGTGCAATCAAGTTATATCTCTAGTCTAAACTAATGGATTTTGATGGGCATTATTGTATTATGTTACTTAGACTGACACATGGGTGCGTCAATCAACTCTACAGGGTTTAAATGTGCTGGAAATGTTCCAAAACCAATTAACCCCCATAGAGACTGACAGAGGTCCGGACAACAGGCCCTCTGATTTGACACACTGAACTCTATCAGAGAAGAGGTTGGTGAACCATTTCCAGAAAGATGCAGGAATGTTGTATGCAAATAACCATAAGACAACCATTCGTCACCAAGCTCCATGCAATGAATGGTTCTTAGAACATTATGTTCTAGCTGGGTCAGCAACTAGCTGTCTGTTAAGGTTTTCTTGCGGTGAAGGAGAGGAGGACCAAAATGCAGCGTGGTTATTTGTATACATCTTTAATAAAGATCAAAACGCAAACAATACAAAACAACAAATGTAACGTGAAAACCTAAACAGCCTATCTGGCGCAAACAAACACAGAGACAGGAACAATCACCCACCAAACACGCTAAGAATATGGCTGCCTAAATATGGTTCCCAATCAGAGACAATGATAAACACCTGCCTCTGATTGAGAACCACTCCAGACAGCCATAGACTATTCTAGATAACCCCACTATACCACAATCCCAATACCTACAAAACCCCAAGACAAAACACACCACATAATAAGCCCATGTCACACCCTGGCCTGACCAAAATAATAAAGAAAACACAAAATACTAAGACCAGGGCGTGACACTGTCCTATGTTGAATTATAAAATACATTTTCATTCAAAAGGTTGCAAAAGTAAACAGTTAGCCAGCTAACATCTCCAGGAAAGTTTGCAAGTAAGTGCACGTAAGTGTTTTTGGCAGTAGTAGGCTACACCACTGGTATGCACATTTAGCAATTGGTATGAGAATCTATCAACAGCCAGAGCCAATATATAAACCTTTACCACAAGCATTTGTCAGCTAAATTACACTTTTATTCTGTATAACTCAACTCTCATTTATAATGAGTCTTGTTTATAATGCAAGGGATAAAGATAGGCCTATTTGTATTGTTGATGTGTTGCTGTAGCTGTGGATGGATCAGAGGAACTGATAGGCCTACAAAATGCGTGTCAAAAATTATCAATAAAAACCTAGTGAAATCTGACATGCAATTTGTAAACAAAGCTACTGTATTTATGACTTGTAAAAACATAGTTGTTATCACTTTGAAGTGACACAAATAGCAAATTAATATTTTTATCTATTCATTTTCCAATTTAAAAAATATATATATTATATTTTATTTGGAACTTACCGGGTCTGGTTTAAAAGTAATGAAATACCAAGAATATATACTTTTTTTCTGTTTTTGTCAAGTTTCTTAAATGTGATGAGAATGCTCCAAGCCAAGCAACTATCCTGCACCATTCACAGAAAGTTGTGGGAAGGTTGTATGCAAAATAACCACAGGACAACATGCACTGACACGCTCTGACCAAGAAACATATGGTTCTCAGAACGTTATGTGCTAGCTGGATTGTGAGTTTGTGTATCCTTGCTTTGTATTTAAAAAAATACCAGAAACCGTAATAGATGAACCCAGTACCCCGAGCGCTATAATTAAAATACAATGATAACTATATCATGGCAAGACGGTTATATTAAAACTCCCCACGGCCACTCTTTCTTTTGATACCCATCCTCTTACGATTGTACCACTGTCACAAAGCGCTCAGCTTCAAAAACAGATTTAGATTAATAATAAAAATACAATTGTAATAGTACTAGAAGAATTGTCTGATGTAACAAATTAAGAAACATTGAAATTAATAAGTGATCCACAAGGCTCAAGGTCTTGTTCTTATTTTGGATGTAATGTGGCATTGCTAATTGCTTTGTATGTATGTGCGTGTGTGTGCGTGTGTTCATTCGTGTGTGAGTTCATACTTGTGCACTTTGACATGCATGTGTTGTTATGTTCAAAAGAAAAGGTCCATCCATGAAAGTGTTCAATATTTAATTCCTTTCTTCCTCCTTCCAGAGAAGTGGGCAGTGGGACAGAGCGAGAGAAAGAGAGAGAGAGAGAGAGAGCGAGAGAGAGGAGGCTCCTGCTGCTGGTTTTCTGACAGACACAGAAACATTTTTCCCCAGGAGAATGTGTATGTGTTTGTGTGTGTGTGTGTTTGTGTGTGTGTGTGTGTGTGTGTGTGAAGGCAAAAAAGTCTAATTTTTCTGCCTCATTTTTGGTATTTAAAAACCATACAAAATATTGAATGTTAAATATGTTAAATGAAATAAAGTAATATTCTAAATTAAATTAAGTATAAAGAACGTTTTTTAATAATTCAGAATTTGTTACTGTGTTCGTCCTAAATTATGTTTGTTCTTTCCTAGATTATACTCCAAGCATCTGTGTCTTACCTTAGAATACAGTATGTCAAGGTACTCAAACAATAGTTTTATCTCAAGTTCAAGGGCAAACTCTTTCATGCCCCTTCCTTTACACACGGTCAGGGTACACACACAAACACACACACACACACACACGCACATACACATACACAGACTATACATTCTTAGAGTCTCAAATGAAGGGAGAGCACCACCTAAAATAAAGTGATTCCCAAACCTTCCATAACAAAACCATCACCTACAGAGAAATTAACCTGGAGAAGAGTCCCCTAAGCAAGCTGGTCCTGGAGCTCTGTTCACAAACACAAACAGAGCCTACAGAGCTCCAGGACAGCAACATAATTAGACCCAACTAAATCACGAGAAAACAAAAAGAGAATTAGTTGACACATTGGAAAGAATTAACAAAAATAACTGAGCAAACTAGCATGCTATGTAGCCCTCAACAGAGTACACAGTGGCAGAATATCTGACCACTGCACACTGCCAACAAAATGAAGTGGAAACTGAACTTCCTAACCTCCTGCCAAATGTATGACCATATTAGAGACACATATTTCCCTCAGATTACACAGACACACAAAGGATTAGAAAACAAATCAAATTTGAATAAACTCCAATATCTATTGGGTGAAATAAAGTTTGCAATCACAGCAGCAAGGTTTGTGACCTGTTGCCTCAAGAAACGGGCAACCAGTGAAGAACAAACACCATTGTAAATACAATATTTTACCTTTTTAAATGTTACTATTTGCACATCGTTACAACACTGTATATGGAGACAATATGATCTTTTAAATGTCTTTATTCTTTTAGAACTTCCGTGAGTGTAATATTTACTGTTCACTTTATTATTTCACTTTTGTTTATCCATTTCACTTGCTTTGGCAATGTAAACATATGTTTCCCATAGCAATAAAGCTCCTTGAATTGAACTGAATTGAGAGAGGAGGAGAGAGAGGGAGAGTGGTGTCCACTTACAGTTTTTTTTCTCACTTAGGTACTATTTTCACAAGTATGTGGTGAATTTTCAAAACTCTTAGTACAAACCTCCAAACTAGTCACACATGTAACACAGCCAGTCTTATGTTCAAAACCTGTGCATTCATTTTTTTTGTAGACACCTTTCCCCACACAACCATTGATCCAAAAAATAAATTGACTGTGAAATATAATGAATACATTGGTTTAATCACTAAAACACAACATAAGGAAATCTTCCAAGTTTAGAAGTGTTAACAACCAGTTAATCAAATAGTAAAAAATGCAAGATACATGTTTCAAAATTGCCCTGTGAAGTGATGAAAGTAAGTTTAAATTATGTATTTTACATTACACTGTTTTCACATTAGGCTTTAAAACTTCCACTGCTACCCATGAAAATGTACTGAATTTTCTTTTGTGATCATTGGTGTGCTCATTGAAAACATCTTCCGCAATCATTGATGCAAATAAATAATATATTTTTCAGATTTAATTACAATATAGGAGTACCCTCAATGTAGGGTAAGAGATTAAATTAAACAAAGGACATTCATGAATGAAATAAACTAGATAGCCGGCAGGAGTTTAAATGGAGACTGTCTTGAGCATTTGGTCAAAGGTTCTTATCCATTATAGGTGAATGTCCTTATTGTTTTTTATTTGATTTAACTAGGCAAGTCAGTTAAGAACAACTTCTTACTTACAATGGCAGCCTAGGAACAGTGGGTTAACTACCTTGTTCAGGGGCAGAACCACAGATTTGTACCTTGTCAGCTCAGGGATTCGATCTAGAAACCTTTCAGTTACTGGCCCAACACTCTAACCACTAGGCTACCTGCTGCCTGGGGAGAAACCTTTTGGCATGGTAATTCCAAACCTGACATGCAGGACCAGTCAAAAGTTTGGATACACCTACTCATTCAAGGGTTTTAATTAATTGTTTTATATTTTCTAATAGTGAAGACATCACAACTATGAAATAACACATATGGAATCATGTAGTAATAAGCAAGCAAGTGTTACACAAATAACATATATTTTAGATTCTTCAAAGTAGCCACCCTTTGCCTTGATGACAGCTTTGCACACTCTTGGCATTCTCTCAACAAGCTTCATGAGGTTGTCACCTGGAATGCTTTTCCAACAGTCTTGAAGGAGTTCCCACATATGCTGAGCACTTGTTGGCTGCTTTTCCTTCACTCTGCGGTCCAACTCATCCCAAATCATCTCAATTGGGATGAGGTTGGGTGATTTTGGAGGCCAGGTCATCTGATGCAGCACTCCATCACTCATCTTCTTGGTCAAATAGTTCTTACTGTAATGGTTCTCCTCGTTATCTGAGGAAGAGTAGTCAAGATCAGACCGATGCGCAGCGTGGTATGTGTCCATGTTAATATTTTATAAATCAACTGAACACTGAATAAGAAAACAACAAAGACCGTGAACGAAACAGTCCTGTAAGGTGCAAACACACAAAACAGAAAACAACTACCCACAAACACAGGTGGGAACAGGCTAGCAAAGTATGGTTCTCAATCAGAGACAACGATTGCCAGCTGCCTCTGATTGGTAACCATAGCAGGCCAAACACATAGAAATACAAAACCTAGACTACAAAACATAGAATGCCCACCCCAATTCACGCCCTGACAAACCTAAACAAGAAACATAACAAAGGAACTAAGGTCAGGACGTGACACTTACACGGCCTTGAGGTGTGTTTTGGGTCATTGTCTTGTTGAAAAATAAATTATAGTCCCACTAAAAGAAAACCAGATGGGATAATAATTACTTAATTGACATAGTGAAAGGAAGTAAGCCTGTACAGAATACAAATATTCCAAAATCTGCATCCTGTTTGCAACAAGCCACTAAATAAGAAGCCACTTTCAGTGAAATTGCAGAGCGCAAAATTCAAAATACAACATTTGTAATATTAAACATTCATGAAAATACAAGTGTTATACATCAGTTAAAAGCTTAACTTCTTGTTAACTTGTTGAGTGTAGGGGGCAGTATTTAGTCTCTCCCTCTCCTATTGAAAAAGCGATTGTCCCGGTTGATATATTATCGATTATATATTTTAAAAACAACCTGAGGATTGATTATAAAAAACATTTGACATGTTTCTGTGGACATTATGGATACTATTTGGAATTTTCGTCTGCAATGTCGTGATCACTCGAGCCTGTGGATTTCTGAACATAACGCGCCAAACAAATGGAGGTATTTTGGATATAAAAATAATCTTCATGGAACAAAAGGAACATTTATTGTGTAACTGGGAGTCTCCTGAGTGAAAACATCCGAAGATCATCAAAGGTAAGCGATTAATTGTATTGCTTTTCTGATTTTCGTGACCAAGCTACTTTGATGCTAGGTGTTCATAATGTTTTGTCTAGTGATCGATAAACTCACACAAACGCTTGGATTGCTTTCGCTGTAAAGCATATTTTCAAAATCTGACGCGACAGGTGGATTAACAACAAACTAAACTGTGTTTTGCTATATTGCACTTGTGATTTCATGAAAATTAAATAATTTTAGTAATTTTATTTGAATATGGCGCGCTGCAATTCCGAGGGTGTTGATGGAAATTTCGGGTGTTGATGAAAATGATCCCGCTAACGGGATAGGGTGCGTCAAGAAGTTAATCCAGCCGTGGTTTCAGATCTCAAAAAGGCTTTACAGCGAAAGTATACCATGTGATTATCTGAGGACAGCGCCCCGCATACAAAAGCATTAAAAACATTTTCCAACCAAGCAGAGGCATCACGAAAGTCAGAAATAGCGATAAAATAAATCAATTACCTTTGAAGATCTTCCTCTGTTTGAAATCCAAAGGCTCCCAGCTACATCACAAATTGTCATTTTGTTCGATAAAGTCCTTCTTTATATCCCTAAAATATCGGTCTATTTGGCGCGCTTCATTCAATAATCCACCGATTTCCCTCGTTCAAAATGCATACAAAATGAATCCCAAACGTTACCAATAAACTTCGTCCAAACAAGTCAAACAACGTTTCCAATCAATCCTCAGGTACCCTAATATGTAAATAAATGATAACATTTAAGACAGAGAATAGTATGTTAATTACCGGAGATAATTAACAAAGTACGCACTCTCATCCATGCATGTCATAACACTAAAGCCAAAATGGGAGCCACTTAGGAAAACTACAAATTCTAGCTCATTTTTTCAAAAAACAAGCCTGAAACTCTTTCTAAAGACTGTTGACATCTACTAGAATCCATAGGAACTGCATTCTGGGAGGAGTACCATTGATTTCCCCATAGACAGGCATTTTAAATGTTGTCACCTCAAAAATAATTGTTGGATGGATTCTCCTCAGGTTTCCGCCTGCTATATCAGTTTTGTTATACTCTCACATACATTATTTTAACAGTTTTGGAAATGTTAGAGTGTTTTCTATCCAATACTACCAATTAAATGCATATCCTAGCTTCTTGGCCTGAGTGACAGGCAGTTTACTTTGACCACCTCATTCATCCAAACTTTCGAATAATGCCCCCTATCCCTAAGAAGCTAGCAATAATCAACAACCAATTTGCCAGAGCTTGAAGAATTTTGAAAAGATTAACGGGCAAATGTAGCACAATTCAGTTGTGGACAGCTTTTAGAGACTTACTCAGAAGGACTCCCAGCTGTAATCGCTGCAAAAGGTGATTCTAACATTGACTCAGGGATGTGAATGAGATATTCCTGTATTTAATTTTCAATACATTTGCAAACATTTAAAAAAACGTTTTCACTTTGTCATTATGGGGTGTTGTGTGTAGATGGGTGAGAAAAAATACATTTAATTGATTTTGTAATCCCTCTAGCCCAGCAGACAGATGAGAACACAGTAACACCCCTGCTGCAGGGGCCTCTGTGTGTGTGAGTGCAGGTGTGGTATTTGCTCTGCGTATAGCGTAACACACTTAAACATGCAGACAAAATCACTAGCATACACACTTGAGCACAGATTTAGTGTTTCTAGAGTTGGGAAGGTATGTGAATGTCAACAAGCTCGCACAGTCTCACTGCAAAACTAGATGACGTTTGTCCACATTTATCCAAAAACAAATACCTACTGCAAAATTTGACTTTTGTCTATATCTCTCCAAATGTCAACTTTCAAATTTGCTCCAAACATTACATTTTGAAGTGTTTGTTGACACCGGAGTGTCACTAGGATAGAACACACAACCGGTTTACACTAGATAACACAGCCACGAAGTTGGATTCCACAACCACAAAGTCAAAATTGTCTGTTTGGTCTTCATTTCAAGTTAGAGTTAGGCATAAGGTTAGCAGTCTGGTTAAGGTTAGGGTTAAGGTTATGGTTAGACCTTCTTTGGCCTTTGGCCTCAAGTAAGTAACAAGAACATTTCCCAGGATATAGACATATCTTACATGGGCAGAAAGATTACATTATTGTTAATCTAACTGCACTGTCCAATTTACAGTAGCTATTACAGTAACAAAAAAACATGCTATTGTTTGAGGCAGTACATAACAACATGCTATTATCTGAGGACAGCACCCCATCAAACAAACACATGAAAATCACATTTCAACCCGCCAAGCGCAACACAAAAGTCAGAAATAACGATATAATTCATGCCTTACCTTTGAAGATCTTCTGTTGGCACTCCAATATGTCCATTAAACATCACAAATGGTACTTTCGATAAATTCTGTCGTTATATCTCCAAAATGTCCATTTATTTGGCGCGTTTGATCCTGAAAAACACTGGTTCCAACTCATGCAACATGACTACAAAATATCTAATATACTTACCTGTAAACTTGATCCAAACATTTCAAACAACTTTCCTAATACAACTTTAGGTATTTTTAAACATAAATAATCAATACAATTTTAGACGGGATAAACTGTGTTCAATACCGGACAAAAACAAAGTGGAGCGAGCGTTCAGGTCGTGCGCCCCAACCACAACAGTACACTAGACTCGACCCTCGTTCTGAACAGCCATACTTCTTCATTTCTCAAAGGAAAAACATCAACCAATTTCTAAAGACTGTTGACATCTAGTGGAAGCGATAGGAACTGCAAGCAAGTGCCTTAGCAATCTAGATCCACATAGAAAACCCATTGAAAGGAGAGTGACCCCCAAAATAAATAATTCCTGGATGGTTTGACCTCTGGGTTTTGCCTGCCAAATAAGTTATGTTATACTGACAGACACAATTTTAACAGTTTTAGAAACTTTAGAGTGTTTTCTATCCACATCTACCAATTATATGCATATCCTAGCTTCTGGGCCTGAGTTGCAGGCAGTTTCATTTGGGCACACCTTTCATCCGGACGTGAAAATAGTGCCTCCTAGCCTTAAGAAGTTTTAACCATATCAACTTTTTCAGTAGCAGTAGGAATACATCCACATTGATGGAAGTAGGAGAACAAAAGCTTCCCAGACAGACTTGAAACATCTTGAGTGGTAGGCTGCAGGCGAAAGGTAGACCAGAAAGGTGTGCAGTCAAGACTGTCCAGAGTTGGAATGCATTCTGGACACAGAGGAGCGCGGGCCCTTGTAGAAAGACTGGAAATCAAATTTCTCGAGCAGTACATACACAATTATGAAGGACACTATCTACTGGAAAGATTAGAATCAATGCATGTTCATAGCAACATTTTTTTTAAATGTGTTCCGGCTGGTGAAATAATACATGGGTCAATGTCAGAGGAGGCTGGTGGGAGAACGGGCTCATTGTAATGGCTGGAATGAATTAATGGAACAGTATCAAAAGTATACAAACCACTTGTTTAACTCTGTTCCATTAATTCCATTCCAGCCATTACAATGTGTCCGTCCTCCTATAAGTCATCCCACCAGCCTCCAGTGATTACTGTATATACGCCTAGAACCTATGAGACTAGCTAACTAGGCTACATACCAGATCAAGATGAAAGTTTCATTCACTGTACATTTACATACTCAAACATTTCTTACAGTACTCCTCACTTCAAACTTTTCCAAAGTTCCTTAGGCCAATCAATACCAGTTGTAACCAGTGGTAACCCGTCATTCAGGGCAGGTGGGGTAGAGCCATTGTCCATGCTGTCAAGTCAGCATGATTTCTGCCACGCTCAAGTGAGTATTCTTTGTTTTCTTTATTGTTTTGGTTAGGTCAGGGTGTGACATGGGTGATGTATGTGTTTTTGTACTGTCTAGGGGTTTTGTAGGTTTATGGGGTTGTTTATCATCTAGGTGTTTATATATGTCTATGGTTGCCTAGATTGGTTCTCAATTAGAGGCAGGTGTTTATTGTTGTCTCTGATTGGGAACCATATTTAGGCAGCCATCTTTGGGTATTTCATGGGTTATTGTCTATGTCTAGTTGCCTGTGTCTGCACATTTTGTAGTATAGCTTCACGTTAGTTTGGTTGTTTTTGTAGTTTGTTTAGTGTTCGTCTTTATTAAACATGTAACATGTATTCAAATCACGCTGCGCCTTGGTCTCCTCCATTCGACGAACGTGACAGACCACGGCACCCCTTGGGAGCCAATAGAAGTTGTTACCAACATTGGAGTTACTTAAGAAGTGATATACCAATTTCCACATAAGTAATGACTTAATAAAACAAAAATTATATACAATGTAGACAAATAGTCCTATGTGATAATATCTGTAAATACATTTGCATTCCTACAGTTATACCTGATGCATTAATATAATTGTCCTTAGAAGTATTATACAGTGTTGCACTTGTAATAGCTATAGCTAGAATGAATACCTGCAATTAGATAAAAGTACATTTTAGTACCTTTTTAGATGAGAGCTCACTTGACCCTTAGTGAGTATGAAAACCATGTTTGTATGTCCCACACATTTATAATGGGTTCCTTTTGGAGTGCAAGAGACATTTTTCAACAGCACTTTGGTTTACACTGAAAATGTGTTCTTTGTTCATCCATAGAATTTTGTCAATGCAGTAATAATCAACAAGTAATCTAACCTAACAAT
The DNA here is from genome assembly GCF_013265735.2 of Oncorhynchus mykiss. Taxonomy (NCBI): domain Eukaryota; kingdom Metazoa; phylum Chordata; class Actinopteri; order Salmoniformes; family Salmonidae; genus Oncorhynchus; species Oncorhynchus mykiss. Next base: position 51,395,640 of record NC_048574.1, read on the forward strand.
TCCAAAACTACTACCTTATACACACAAGTGTAAAGGGATAAAGAATATGTACATAAAGATATATGAATGAGTGATGGTACAGAACGGCATAGGCAAGATGTAGTAGATGGTATCGAGAACAGTATATACATATGATATGAGAAATGTAGGGTATGTAAACAAAGTGGCATAGTTTAAAGTGGCTAGTGATACATGTATTACATAAAGATGCAGTAGATGATATAGAAAACAATATATACATATACATATGAGATGAGTAATGTAGGGTATGTAAACATTATATTAAGTAGCATTGTTTAAAGTGGCTAGTGATATATTTTACATCCATTTCCATCAATTCCCATTATTAAAGTGGCTGGAGTTGAGTCAGTGTGTTGGCAGCAGCCACTCAATGTTAGTGGTGGCTGTTTAACAGTCTGATGGCCTTGAGATAGAAGCTGTTTTTCCCTGCTTTGATGCACCTGTACTGACCTCGCCTTCTGGATGATAGCGGGGTGAACAGGCAGTGGCTCGGGTGGTTGTTGTCCTTGATGATCTTTAAGGCCTACCTGTGACATCGGGTGATGTAGGTGTCCTGGAGGGCAGGTAGTTTTCCCCCGGTGATGCATTGTGCAGACCTCACTACCCTCTGGAAAGCCTTACGGTTGTGGGTGGAGCAGTTGCCGTACAAGGCGGTGATACAGCCCGACAGGATGCTCTCGATTGTGCATCTGTAGAAGTTTGTGCTTTTGGTGACAAGCCAAATTTCTTCAGCCTCCTGAGGTTGAAGAGGCGCTGCTGCGCCTTCTTCACGATGCTGTCTGTGTGGGTGGACCATTTGGAAGACCCATTTGCGACCAAGTTTTAACTTCCTGCTGATGTCTTGAGATATTGCTTCAATATATCCACATAATTTTGACTCCTCATGATGCCATCTATTTTGTGAAGTGCTCCAGTCCCTCCTGCAGCAAAGCACCTCCACAACATGATGCTGCCAACCCTGTGCTTCATGGTTGGGATGGTGTTCTTCAGCTTGCAAGCCTCCCACTTTTTCCTCAAAACATAAAGATGGTCATTATGACCAAACAGTTCTATTTTTGTTTCATCAGACCAGAGGACATTTCTCCAAAAAGTACGATCTTTGTTCCCAAGTGCAGTTGCAAACCGTAGTCTGGCTTTTTTATGGTGGTTTTGGAGCAGTGGCTTCTTCCTTGCTGAGTGGCCTTTCAGGTTACGTCGACATAGGACTCGTTTTATTGTGGATATAGATACTTTTGTACCTGTTTCCTCCATCATCTTCACAAGATCCTTTGCTGTTGTTCTGGGATTGATTTGCACTTTTCGCACCAAGTATGTTCATCTCTAGGAGACGGGATGCGTCTCCTTCTTGAGCGTTATTACGGCTGTGTGGTCCCATGGTGTTTATACTTGCGTACTATTGTTTGTACAGATGAACGTGGTACCTTCAGACATTTGGAAATTGCTCCCAAGGATGAACCAGACTTGTGGAGGTCTACAATTTTCTTTCTGAGGTCTTGGCTGATTTCTTTTGATTTTCCCGTGATGTCAAGCAAAGAGGCACTGAGTTTGAAGTTAGGCCTTGAAATACATCCACAGGTACACCTCCAATGGACTCAATGATGTCAATTAGTTTATCAGAAGTTTCTAAAGCCATGAAACTTTTTTCTGGAATTTTCCAAGCTGTTGAAAGGCACATTCAACTTAGTGTATGTTAACTTTGACCAAATAGAATTGCGATACAGTGAATTATAAGTTAAATAATCTGTCTGTAAACAATTGTTGGAAAAATTATTTGTCATGCACAAAGTAGATGTCCTAACTGACTTGCCAAAACTATAGTTTGTAATTTGTGGTGGTTGAAAAACAAGTTAATTACTCCAACCTAAGTGTATGTAAACTTCCGACTTCAACTGTAATTGCAAAAGGGTTTTCTAATGATCAATTTGCCTTTTAAATTATTAACTTGGATTAGCTAACACAACGTGCCATTGGAACACAGGAGTGATGGTTGCTGATAATGGGCCTCTGTACACCTATGTAGATATTCTATTAAAAATCAGCCATTTCCAGCTGCAATTGTAATTTACAACATTAACAATGGCAACACTGTATTTCTGATTCATTATGTTATTATGTTATTTTAATTGACAAAAAAAAAATATTTCAAAAACAAGGACATTTCTAGGTGACACCTAATATATTTTTAAATGCTTGTAAGACTATTCTTTGACACATTTTCTCTTACTTTGAAATTCTTATAGGACAGAACATGGACACAATGCAATTGGGATCAAGAAGAATAGAAGGATATGTTGTAGGACTGCTGCATTTGAAGTGTCCATTTAACCTACAAACTATTGCAGTCAATACAAACTGAAATCTATTAGCATACAAATAAATGTGTGTAAATTATCCAATTCTTCTTGGGTATGATGTGACAAGCATGCCACACCTGCATTTGGGGAGTTGCTCCCATTCTTCACTGCACACCTATTTTCAGGTCTCTCCAAAGATGTTTGATCGGGTTCAAGTCTGGGCTCTGGCTGGGCCACTCATGGACATTCAGAGACGTATCTGCCACTCCTGCATTGTCTTGGATGTGTGTTTAGGTTCATTGTCCTGTTGGAAAGTGAAGTTTCGCCCCAGTCTGAGGTCCTGAGCGTTCAAAACAGGTTTTCATCAAGGATCTCTCTGTACTTTGCTCTTTTCATCTTTCCCTCGATCCTGACTCGTCTCCCATTACCTGCAGCTGAAATACATCCCCACAGGATGATGCTGCCACCACCATGCTTCACCTAAGGGATGGTGCCAGGTTTCCTCCAGACTTGATCCTTGGCATTCAAGCCAAAGAGTTCAGTCTTGGTTTCATCAGACCAGATATTCTTGTTTCTCATGGTCTGAGAGTCCTTTAGGTGCCTTTTGGCAAACCCCAAGCAGGCTGAAATGTGCCTTTTACTGAGGAGTGACTTCCGTCTGGCCACTGTACCATAAAGGCCTGATTAGTGGAGTGCTGTAGAGATGGTTGTCCTTCTAGAAGGTTCTTCCATTTCCACAGAGAAACTCTGGAGCTCTGTCAGAGTGACCATCGGGTTCTTGGTCACCTCCTTGACCAAGGCCCTTCTCCCCCGATTGTTCAGTTTGGCTGGGCGGCCAGCTCTAGGAAGAGTGTTAGGGGTTCAAAACTTCTGCCAGTTAAGAATGATGGAGGCCAATGTTTTCTTGGGGGCCTTCAATGCTGTAAAAAAATTTGGTACCCTTCTCCATATCTGTGCCTCAACACAATCCTGTCTCGGAGGTCTGCTGTGGGACCTTGGGACTGTATATAGACAGGTGTGTGCCTTTCCAAATCATGTCTAATCAATTGAATTTACCACAGATGGACTCCAATCAAGTTGTAGAAACATCTCAAAGATGATCAATGGAAACAGGGTGCCTGATGTAACGGCTTTCTTCCGCTTAAGGAGAGGAGGACCAAAATGCAGCATGGTTAGAGTGCAACATGTTTAATAAAGACCATGCACGAGAACACTACAAAATACAAAACAACAAATGTGAAAACCGAAACAGTCCCATCTGGTGCAATGACACAAAGACAGAAGACAATCACCCACAAAATACCCAAATAACATGGCTGCCTAAATATGGTTCCCAATCAGAGACAACGATAAACACCTGCCTCTAATTGAGAACCAATCTAGGTGATCATAGACTTCCATAAACACCTAGACTAGGGAACACCCCATAAACAAACAAAACCCCTAGACCAGACAAAACACATAAATCCCCCATGTCACACCCTGACCTAACCAAAATAATAAAGAAAACAAAGATAACTAACGCCAGGGCGTGACACCTGAGCTCAATTTCGAGCTATATATCAAAGGGTCTGAATACTTATGTACGTTTTTTAGAAATTTTCAGAATTGTATAAAAACATGTTTTCGATTTGTCATTATGGGGTATTGTGTATAGATTGATGTGCATTTCTATTTATATATTACTTTAGAATAAGGCTGTAATGTACCAAAATGTGTAAAAAGTCAAGGGGTCTGAATACTTTCCGAATGCACTGTACGTGCCAGTTATGAATATTAATATGCCCATTTTCATTTAAATAAAAATGTGTTAGTTTCACAAAATAATTGTCATTTGGTTAATCATACAAATCTGAAGTAAAATGACAAAAACAAAACATAAATTCACTTTAGGGTGATTCAGCATCCAACTTTCTTTTCCAATCACAAGTGGTTTAAACCATAAATCTGTATGTAATGAGAAGACTCTAATGTCTCCACCCTAACAATGGTAGTCCTGTCCCAAAGGCAGGAGGAGGCGACAAGCTTAGATCTGCATATTATTCCCATAGAAACAGATTAGGCTTATTCTAGACAGATTTGGGCGAGAGCCTTATCGCTTCGCCTCTTCCTCTCCACTGAAACTTAACACCAGAGAAATCATCCAAGTGAGCAAAACAGTGCCCCTCTACATGTATCTCATGCTGTCTGGCCAGAAATAATATGACATGCCATACTTGTTCGGTCCAGACAATATCAGATACATGGTCTACACATACTGAGACAGATAGGCATTGTTTCGCTAGGATGCTTTAACTGAGATTGATGCATCTTTCTGTCAGCACGTGTCTCGGTCAAATCTTTCACGATTCTGATGAGTCCGAGGCAGAGGATATATACTGCTCCCTCAGGAACAGGCCCAGAGACCCGTGACCTGCGTGAAGAGGAGGCGGAGACAGAGAGGCCGGAGAGCGGGCTGCCTGCTGAGAAGTCGTAGACTATCAAATAACCCACTTCCCTCAATTCTGCAAGGAAACATGCAATCTTTGGACAATAAAATGGACAAGTTTTTGGGAAGATTAAACTACCAATGGGACATTAAAAACTGTAACATCTTATGCTTCACGGAGTCGTTGCTGAACGACAACAACATCAACATACAGCTGGCTGGTTATACGATGTACCGGCAGGATAGAACAGCGGCGTCTAGTAAAAAAAGGGACGGCGGTCTATGTAGTTTTGTAAACAACAGCTGGTGCACGATATCTAAGGAAATCTCGAGCTATTGCTCACCTGAGGTAGTTTCTCATGATAAGCTGCAGACCACATTACCAATCGAGCGAGTTTTCATCTATATTCTTTATAGCTGCGTACATACCACCACAGTCAAAGGCTGGCAGTAAGATAGCACTGAATGAGCTATATTCCGCTATAAGCAAACAAGAAAACGCTCTCACAGAAGCGGTGCTCCTAGTAGCCAGGGACTTTAATGCAGGGAAACTTAAATCAGTTTTACCAAATTTCTATCAGCATGTTAAATGTGCAACCAGAGGGAAAATAACTCTGGACCACCTATACTCCACACACAGAGATGCACACAAAGCTCTCCCTCCATTTGGCAAATCTGACCATAATTCCACCCTCCTCACTCCTGAGGAGTGCAAGCAAAAAAAAAGCAAAAAAAAGCACCAGTGACTAGATCAATAACAAATTGGTCAGATGCTAAGCTTAGTAGATAATAAGCTACAGGACTGTTTTGCTAGCACAGACTGGAATATGTCCTGGGATTCCTCCAATGGCATTGAGGAGTACACCACATCTGTCATTGGCTTCATCAATAAGTCAATTGATGACTTCATCCCCACAGTGACCGTAAGTACATACCCAACCAGAAGCCATGGATTACAGGCAGCATCCGCACTGAGCTAAAGGCTAGAGCTGCCACTGTCAAGGAGCAGGACTCTAACCTGGAAGCTTATAAGAAATCCCGCTATGCCCTCCGATGAACCATCAAACAGGAAAAGCGTCAATACAGGACTAAGATCGAGTAGTACTACACCAGCTCTGATGCTCGTCGGATGTGGCAGGGCCTGCAAACCATTACAGACTATAAAGGAAAGCACAGCCAAGAGCTGCCAAGTGACACAAGCCTACCGGACTAGCTAAACTACTTCTATGCTCACTTCGAGGCAAATAACACTGAAATATGCATGAGCGCACCAGCTGTACTGGAAGACTGTGTGATCACCCTCTCCGCAGCCAATGTGAGTTAGACCTTTTGACAACATTCAGGGCCAGACGGATTACCAGGACGTGTACTGCGAGCATACGCTGACCAACTAGCAAGTGTCCTCACTGACATTTTCAACCTCTCCCTGTCCGAGTCTGTAATACCAACATGTTTTACGCAGACCACCATAGTATCTGTGCCCAAGAACACTAAGGTAACCTTCCTAAATGACTACTGACCCGTAGTTCTTACGTCTGTAGCCATGAAGTGCTTTGAAAGGTTGGTTATGGCTCACATCAACACCATCATCCCAGAAACCCTAGACCCACTCCAAATTGCATACCGCCCCAACAAATCCACAGATGATGCAGTCTTTATTGCACTCCACACTGCCCTTTCCCACCTGGACAAAAGGAACACCTATGTGAGAATGCTATTCATTGACTACAGCTCAGTGTTCAACACCATAGTGCCCTCAAAGCTCATCAATAAGCTAAGGACCCTGGGACTAAACACCTCCTTCTGGAACTTGATTCTGGACTTCCTGGCGGGCTGCCCCGAGAGAGTAGGCAACAACACAGGGGCCCATCAGGGGTGCGTGCTCAGCCCCCTCTGTACTCCCTGTTCACTCATGACTGCACGGCTCTGACTGCACGGATTTGTTGATGACACAAGTGGTAGGCCTGATCACCGACAACAACGAGACAGCCTGTAGGGAGGAGGTCAGAGACCTGGCTGGATGATGCCAGGACAACAACCTCTCCCTCAATGTGATCAAGACAAAGGAGATGATTGTGGACTACAGGAAAAAGAGGACCGAGCACACCCCCAATCTCATTGACGGGGCTTTAGTGGAGCAGGTTGAGAGCGTCAAGTTCCTTCGTGTCCACATCAACAAACTAACATGGTCCAAGCACACCATGACAGTTGTGAAGTGCGCACGACAAAACCTATTCCCCCTCAGGAGACTGAAAAGATTTGGCATGGGTCCTCAGATCCTCAAAAGGTTCTACAGCTGCCCTATCGAGAGCATACAGCTGGCTGGTTGCATCACTGCCTGGTATGGCAACTGCTCGGCCTCAGACCACAAGGCACTACAGAGGGTAGTGCGAACGGCCCAGTACATCACTGGGGACAAGCTTCCTGCCATCCAGGACCTCTATACCAGGCGGTATCAGAGGAAGGCCCTAAAAATTGTTAAAGACACCAGCCACCGTAGTCATAGACTGTTCTTTCTGCTACCACACGGAAAGCGGTAAGTCTAGGGCCAAGTCTAGGTCCAAGAGGTCCAACAGCTTCTACCACCAAGCCATAAGACTCCTGAATATCTAGTCAAATTGTCACGGACGTTGTCGTGGAAATGACCGGACCAAGGTGCAGCCTGATGAGCGTACATTTTCCTTTTATTTATATAATTGTCACCAACTAATCAAGAAACATAGAGCCGACCATGAAGCTTACTAGGGCTATAGTGCCACTAACAGGGTCAACTACCCACAAAATACAAAGGCGGCCAATCTTCCTAAGTGTGATTCCCAATCAGAGACAACAATAGACAGTTGTCCCAGATTGAGAACCATACCCGGCCAAAACATAGAAACAGAAAACATAGAAATAAAGAAACTTGAATGCCCACCCTAGTCACACCCTGGCCTACCCAAAATAGAGAATAAAAGCCTCTCTATGGCCAGGGCGTGACACAAATGGCTATCCAGACTATTTGCATTGCCCCCCCCCCCACACTCACACACACCACTGCCACTCTCTGTTGTCATCCATGCCTAGTCACTTTAACTCTACCTACATGTACATACTACCTAAAATCAAATCCAACATCAAATCAAATGTATTTATATAGCCCTTCGTACATCAGCTGATATCTCAAAGTGCTGTACATAAACCAGCCTAAAACCCCAAACAGCAAGCAATGCAGGTATAGAAGCATGGTGGCTAGGAAAAGCTCCCTAGAAAGGCCAAAACCTAGGAAGAAACCTAGAGAGGAACCAGGCTATGTGGGGTGGCCAGTCCTCTTCTGGCTGTGCCGGGTGGAGATTATAACAGAACATGGCCAGCATGGTCAAATTATAATAATCACAGGCAGAACAGTTGAAACTGGAGCAGCTGCACGGCCAGGTGGTCTGGGGTTAGCAAGGTGTCATCATGCCAGGTAGTCCTGAGGCATGGTCCTAAGGCTCAGGTCCTCCGAGAGAGATAAAGAAAGAGAGAGAGAGAGAGAATTAGACAGAGCATAGTTAAATTCACACAGGACACCGGATAGGACAGGAGAAGTACTCCAGATATAACAAACTGACCCTAGCCCCCCGACACATAAACTACTGCAGCATAAATACTGGAGATTGAGACAGGAGGGGTCAGGAGACACTGTGGCCCCATCCGATGATACCCCCGGACAGGGCCAAACAGGAAGGGTATAACCCCACCCACTTTGCCAAAGCACAGCCCCCACACCACTAGAGGGATATCTTCAACCACCAACTTACCAACTGAGACAAGGCCGAGTATAGACCACAAAGATCTCTCCCACGGCACAACCCGGGGGGGGGGGGCAACCCAGACAGGAAGATCACATCAGTGACTCAACCCACTCAAGTGGCGCACCCCTCCCAGGGACGGCATGGAGGAGCACCAGTAAGCCAGTGACTCAGCAACTGTAATAGGGTTAGAGGCAGAGAATCCCAGTGGAAAGAGGGGAACCGGCCAGGCAGAGACAGGAAGTGCGGTTCGTTGCTCCAGAGCCTTTCCGTTCACCTTCACTCTCCTGGGCCAGACAACACTCAATCATATGACCCACTGAAGAGATGATTCTTCAGTAAAGACTTAAAGGTTGAGACCGAGTTTGCGTCTCTCACATGGGTAGAGACATGGGTACCTCAACTAACTGGTGCCCCCGCACTGTACAGGCCTGTATGTATTGTTATTTTTTACTGCTTCTCTTTAATTACGTGTTACTTTCTTTTATTCTTATCCATATTTTTTTAAACTGCACTGTTGGTTAGGGGCTCGTAAGTAAGCATTTCACTGTAAGATCTTCCCCTGTTGTATTTGGCGCATTTGACTAATAAAATTTGATTTGATTTGATATTATAAATATTTAAATATTTTATTTTGACAGGCAAGCAGGTGCGATAGGGTATTCCAGGCCCCCCTGTACACCTGGTGGCCAGAAAAGGGAGGAGAAGGTGGGGATTCCCAAATGGGGGAAAAAATCGTATTGAAATCATACTTTATAAACATATTTTAATTATATAAACAGCTATTTAATGTAAATGTTATTTGTATTTTATTTGAATTTAAGTATACTACATACACTTAAAATCATCTAAATTGGGACACTTTTTAAAACCTGTTATGGCAAGGGAACTCCACCCCCCATTCAGCTGAAAAGGTGGCGCAGGGAATTAAAAAATATTCTTTAGAACTATTTAACTTTCACACATTAACAAGTCCAATGCCTCAAATGAAAGATAAACATCGTGTTCATCTACCCATCATGTCAGATTTTTAAAATGTTTTACAGCGAAAACACAACATATATTTACGTTAGACCACCACCAAATCAAAGGGAAAACGCAGCCATTTTTTCCAGCCAAAGATAGTCACAAAAGCAGGATTAGAGATAAAATGAATCACTAACCTTTTGAAAATCTTCATCAGATGACACTCATATGACATGTTACACAGTACATGTATGTTTTGTTCGATAATATGCATATTTATATCCACAAATCTTGGTTAAATTGACGCCATGTTCAGAACTGCCTCCAAAATATCCGGAGGAATTATAGAAAGCTACGCCAGATAACAGAAATACTCATCATAAACTTTGACTAAAGATACATGTTCTACATATAATTAAATATACACTGGTTCTTAATGCAACCGCTGTGTCAGATTTTTTAAAACGTTACGGAAAAAGCCTAACATTGCAATAATCTGAGACAGCGCTCAGACGTAAAAGTATTTCTCCGCCATGTTGGAGTTAACAGAAAAACGAAAATACAACATAAATATTCCCTTACCTTTGATGATCTTTCATCAGAATGTAGTGCAAGGAGTCCTAGTTCCACAATAAATTGTTGTTTTGTTCCATAATGTCCAATACTAGTGTCCAATTAGCTGCATTTCCTATCACTTTCAGCTCACATGCCCAAAAACTGACTGCTGGTCCAGGACAACTAGCACGAAAACTTCAAAAATATATATTCCAGGTCGAATAAACTGGTCAAACTAAGTAGAGAATCAATCTTCAGGATGCTATTATGATATATATCCAATAACGTTCCAACCGGATCATACGTTTTCAGCTGCAGCCAAATGGAACGACGGTAGCACCCACAGAGAAATGCGCCACAGGAAAATGGCATTCTGTCGGGACACTGACTATTTCCCCTCCCATTCGGTCAAAGTTCACAGCAAATGCTCCATTCCACTTTCTAGTGGAAGGCGTAGGAAGTGCTACCAGATCCATATCTTGTTGGGAAGGAGGGGGCGATGGACGTCAAAGTTGCCCCACATTCAGAATTTCACTTCTTGTTTGGAAGATTGCCTGCCCTATGAGTTCTGTTATACTCACAGACATAATTCAAACAGTTTTAGAAACAGAGTGTCAGAGTGTTTTCTATCCAATAGTAATAATAAAATGCATATGTTAGCAATCTAGGACAGTGTAGGATGCAGTTCACTATGGGCACGCAATTCATCCAAAGTGAAAATACTTCCCCCTATCCTCAACAAGTTTTAAAGTATATTCTTAGTATATTGGTGTCCCCCCGTGGGACGGTTGAGCTAACGTAGGCTAATGTGATCAGCATGAGGTTGTAAGTAACAAGAACATTTCCCAGGACATAGACATATCTGATATGGGCAGAAAGATTACATTTTTGTTAATCGAACTGCACTGTCCAATTTACAGTAGCTATTAGAGTGAAATAATACCATTGCTATTGTTTGAGGAGAGTGCACAGTTATGAATTTGTAAATGTGTCAATAACCCAATTAGGCACATTTGGGCAGACTTGAAACAAATTTTGAAGAGAAATGCAACGGTTCATTGGATCAGTCTAAAACTTTGCACATACACTGTTGCCATCTATTGGTCAAAAAAATAAATTGTGCCTAACATGGAAAAATACAGATGATGGGTGGGTGAAGATGATAGAACAAAAAATATTTTTCTTAGAATTATCTTTTACCAGATCTAATGTGTTATATTATCTTACATTACTTTCACATTTCCACAAACTTCAAAGTGTTTCCTATCAAGAATAGGCATATCCTTGCTTCAGGTCCTGAGCTACAGGCAGTTAAATTTGGGTATGTCATTTTAGGCGAAAATTGAAAAAACGGGTAAGATCCTTAGTAAGTGTGTTTGAGTGTAATGATATTATACTTAAAGTACACTTCAGATATACTAGAAAAATACATCTTATATTTGACAGAACCAATCAAAAGTTTGGACACCTACTCATTCAAGGGTTTTTCTCTTTTTTTATAATTTTCTACATTGTAGAATAATAGTGAAGACATCAAAACTATGAAATTACACATATGGAATCATGTAAAAAACAAAAAATATATTGTATATTTGAGATTCTTCAAAGCAATCACCCTTTACCTGGAATGACAGATTTGCACACTCTTGGAATTCTCTCAACCAACTTCACCTGGAATGCTTTTCCAACAGTCTTGAAAGAGTTCCCACACATGTTGAGTACTTGTTGGCTGCTTTTCCTACACTCAACTCATACCAAACCATCCCAATTGGGTTGAGGTCGGGTGATTGTGGAGGCCAGGACATCTGATGCAGCACTCCATCACTCTCCTTCTTGGTCAAACAGCCCTTAAACAGTCTTGAGGTGTGTTGAGTCATTGTCCTGTTGAAAAACAAATGATAGTCCCACTAAGCGCAAACCAGATGGGATGGCGTATCACTGCAGAATGCTGTGGTAGCCATGCTGGTTAAGTGTGCCTTGAATTCTAAATAAATCTCAGACAGTGTCACCAGCAAAGCACCCCACATCCTCCACCATGCTTCACGGTGGGAACTACACATGCGGAGATCATCCGTTCACCAACTCTGCATCTCACAAACACACGGCGGCTGGAACCAAAAATCGCAAATTTGGACTCTTCAGACCAAAGGACAGATTTCCACCAGTCTAATGTCCATTGCTCATATTTCTTGGCCCTAGCAAGTCTTTTATTATTGGTGTCCTTTAGTAGTTGTTTCTTTGCAGATATTTGACCATGAAGGCCTAATTCACGCAGTCTCCTCTGAACAGTTGATGGTGAGATGTGTCTGTTACTTGAAGCATTTATTTGGCTGGTAACTCGAACTTATCCTCTGTAGCAGACGTAACTCTGTGTCTTCCTTTCCTATGGCGGTCCTCATGAGAGCCTGTTTCATCATAAGCGCTTGATGGTTTTTGCGACTGCACTTCAAGAAACGTTGAAAGTTCTTGAAATTTTCCGGATTGACTGACCTTCATGTCTTAAAGTCATGATGGACTGTCGTTTCTCTTTGCTTATTTGAGCTTACAATAATATGGACTTGGTCTTTTACCAAATAGGGATATCTTCTGTATACCACCCCTACCTTTTCACAACACAACTGAATGGCTCAAACTCATGAATGAAGAAAAGTAATTCCATAAATTAACTTTTAACAAGGCACACCTGTTATTTGAAGAAGAGTGAAGTGACAGATTGAGATTAGCGAGTGAGAATAAAACTGTGAAACTGATACCCTCAAATAAAACTGTATAGTATTACTTGTGCCTGCCCATTTCCTCAAGCAGCAAGGCCCTTTCTGTCATCATATATTCATCTTAACATCCACCATCCCTCCCTCTCCATGAACTGGACTATGCGAGCGGAGTTTGTGGTCAGTGGCAGCGACTGAGCTATTTGTTTTTTCGTGATGCCTGTGCTGGTTTGGAAAATATGCTAATGTGAGGCACTGTCCTCAGAAAATCTAATGCTATGCTTTTGCCGTAAAGCCTTTTTGAAATCTGACAACACAGTTCGATTACCAAGATTCTAAGCTAAAGGATCATGTATGACACTTGTATTTTCATGAATGTTTAATATTACGATTTTGTATTTTGAATTTGGCGCGCTCAGATTTCACCGGACGTTGTCGAATTTGATCCCGCTAGCGGGATCTCTGCGCTAAGAGGCTAAACAAATGTGGTTTCTACAGACGTATGAGGTGTATAAACCATGGCAAAAGGTGACGACAAGTGGATGAGGCAATCCGTCATAGAACACTATTTGACACATCAAATAACACAATTCTATTATATCATTTGTGTGTGCTGAATTTGCACGTGCATGCCAAGCACCACAACTACTATCAGTAGCACTGTCAAAGCTGTACAAAAAAAAGTAGCCAAACACCCAGCCACAAATGATGTGTTTACAATATACCATGTTGGTGAAAATAGACCACATTTTTAGGGTGAGGCACATGGGCTACTAACAACATACACTTAGTACTTTCTTAGCCACAATATACATTTCTCCCTTGCATAGTACATAATTACAAACAGACATTTTTGGACTCACCTTGTGAAGGTGGCGAAGCGGTCCTTTGTTTGCAAATTTTGTCATTAAACACTGTCATCAAAGTCTGGCATTCTATGGATTCATGGTGAGAACTCTGGAAAAAAGCACAGCCACTCCATTGACTAGCAGGCTAACGTTAGTGGTTTCTTTGCAACGCTTGCAGTTAGCCACTGATTCCTTCCAAACGACTCATTGTTGAATTTGCGATTTCCAACTTGTTGTGTAATCTTTATGTACAATGGTCGATGAGCACCGATATGTTTTGTATATAATTTCTCTTCATTATTTCTCATCATATGACAAGAATTAAAAATAATTTGCCATTAGATTGTCGACTTGATGACAACTGATGATGACTGAAAGTAAGATGTTGACGTGATCAGTCCAATCAAAGCTACTGTAGATATAATGTGATTTCATGTCATTCAATCTGTGGCCAATGACCTTTTTACCAACTGTTTACCAACTGCGCTTCAGAGGACCAGGTATAGGCTTGAATTTACCCATAATCTGAATGGTTTGTCCTCTGGGTTTCGCCTGCTACATATGTTCTGTTACAGTGCCTTGCGAAAGTATTCGGCCCCCTTAAGTTAATACTTTGTAGCGCCACCTTTTGCTGTGATTACAGCTGTAAGTCGCTTGGGGTATGTCTCTATCAGTTTTGCACATCGAGAGACTGACATTTTTTCCCATTCCTCCTTGCAAAACAGCTCGAGCTCAGTGAGGTTGGATGGAGAGCAGTTTTCAGTTCTTTCCACAGTTTCTCGATTGGATTCAGGTCTGGACTTTGACTTGGCCATTCTAACACCTGGTTATGTTTATTTTTGAACCATTCCATTGTAGATTTTGCTTTATGTTTTGGATCAATGTCTTGTTGGAAGACAAATCTCCGTCCCAGTCTCAGGTCTTTTGCAGACTCCATCAGGTTTTCTTCCAGAATTGTCCTGTATTTGGCTCCATCCATCTTCCCATCAATTTTAACCATCTTCCCTGTTCCTGCTGAAGAAAAGCAGGCCCAAACCATGATGCTGCCACCACCATGTTTGACAGTGGGGATGGTGTGTTCAGCTGTGTTGCTTTTACGCCAAACATAACGTTTTGAATTGTTGCCAAAAAGTTCAATTTTGGTTTCATCTGACCAGAGCACCTTCTTCCACATGTTTGGTGTGTCTCCCAGGTGGCTTGTGGCAAACTTTAAACAGCACTTTTTATGGATATCTTTAAGAAATGGCTTTCTTCTTGCCGCTCTTCCATAAAGGCCAGATGTGTGCAATATACGACTGATTGTTGTCCTATGGACAGAGTCTCCCACCTCAGCTGTAGATCTCTGCAGTTCATCCAGAGTGATCATGGGCCTCTTGGCTGCATCTTTGATCAGTCTTCTCCTTGTATGAGCTGAAAGTTTAGAGGGACGGCCAGGTCTTGGTAGATTTGCAGTGGTCTGATACTCCTTCCATTTCAATATTATCGCTTGCACAGTGCTCCTTGGGATGTTTAAAGCTTGGGAAATCTTTTTGTATCCAAATCCGGCTTTAAACTTCTTCACAACAGTATCTCGGACCTGCCTGGTGTGTTCCTTGTTCTTCATGATGCTCTCTGCGCTTTTGACGGACCTCTGAGACTATCACAGTGCAGGTGCATTTATACGGAGACTTGATTACACACAGGTGGATTGTATTTATCATCATTAGTCATTTAGGTCAACATTGGATCATTCAGAGATCCTCACTGAACTTCTGGAGAGAGTTTGCTGCACTGAAAGTAAAGGGGCTGAATAATTTTTCCGTTTTTGATTTGTTAAAAAAGTTTGAAATATCCAATAAATGTCGTTCCACTTCATGATTGTGTCCCACTTGTTGTTGATTCTTCAAAAAAAAATACAGTTTTATATCTTTATGTTTGAAGCCTGAAATGTGGCAAAAGGTCGCAAAGTTCAAGGGGGCAGAATACTTTCGCAAGGCACTGTAGGTTGTAGCAACCATACATTGAACTGGGTGAATGGAATATGAATGACAGTCATCCAACATGGCGTAATAGAAATAAGGCCAAGCTCATTAAAAAAATGATCATCCTCCCTTATCTTAAACGGCACTGACCGCCACTGACCTTTTGTCACCAAAGCCCCATATACTACCCACCACTGCTACCAGTATGCTCTCGTTGGTTGGTCCTCGCTACATATTCGTCGCCAAACCCACTGGCTCCAGGTCATCTATAAGTCTTTTCTAGGTAAAGCTCCGCCTTATCTCAGGTCACTGGTCACCATAGTAACACCCAACCGAAGCATGCGCTCCAGCATGTATATTTCACTGGTCATCCCCAAAGCCAACACCTACTTTGGCCGCCTTTCCTTCTAGTTCTCTGCTGCCAATGACTGTAACGAATTGCAAAAATCACTGAAGTTGGAGACTTATATCTCCCTCACTAACTTTAAGCATCAGCTGTCAGAGCAGCTTACCGATCGCTGCAGCTGTACACAGCCCATCTGTAAACAGCCCATCTGTAAATAAAAATGTTCTATTGTGTTATTGACTGTACATTTGTTTATCCCATGTGTTGTTGTTTTTGTCGCACTGCTTTGCTTTATCTTGGCCAGGTCGCAGTTGTAAATGAGAACTTGTTCTCAACTGGCCTACCTGGTTAAATAAAGGTGAAATAAAAAAAATAAAAAACACAGTTAAAGGACAATGTTAGCTAGTTATAATCATTTAGCTCAAGGGAACAACAAACACAACAAATGTAACAAACTGCCTGTTTTTTGTGTCTGCCTGGATGTTTTCCTTGGCTGGTTGGGAGAGAGCGTATCACTGCATTGCAGCTCTCATTCTCCCATCTCTCCCACCTTTGAGGTCTCTCTTTCCTCTTTCCTCTCTCTGGCCCCCTCAATTCTATTTTTCCTCTTCTCCCACCGTTTTTTCCTTCCTTTCTTTTCTCCCACTTCTTTCATCTAGTTGAACTCGATTGCCTTCTCTTTTCATTACTCTCCAAAATCCGCAAACCGCTTCCGTTCTTCCTCCTCCCCAGTCTCCACCCCCTCCGCCCCCGCCCCCCCACCATGTTCTCACAATGCCCTCCCTACCTTATTCCCGCCCTCCCCACACCCCTTTAACACTTCTGTGCCCACCTATTTTTATTTCATTACTGTACCTTTCCATCAATCCATCATTTCTTCCTCTCCTGTTACTCTATACTCCCATACATGATTCCTCCTATTTCTCCTATTTCTCCTATTCCTCCTATTTCCTCCTCCTCCTTCTCTTCCGCATCAAATAAAACAATGAAGAGGTAAACTCTGTTTCTCTTGCAGGTGCTGTAAATGCTCTATACACAATAGACACCTGTGCAAAAAGAGAGAGTCAACAGATGAACAGATGTAAATACACTACCCAAGTGTCAGTTGTGCAGAGGTGAGGACGGAGTCAGGCGCAGGACACAGAACTGAGTAAAATAATACTTTACTCTGAAAAGTAATCAGCCAATAAATCCACGCAGTGATAACCAACCCTAACACAAAAGACTAACACAAAACCAGGAACAATCACGCACAAAACATAATGAGAACCAGAGGGTTAAATAGGTAAATAATAATGTAATGAGAACCAGGTGTGTACAATCAAGACATAACAAATAGAAAAAGAAACGTGGATCGGTGGCAGCTAGAAAGCCAATGACGACGACCCCCGAAGCTGCCTGAACAAGGAGAGGCACCAACTTCGGTGGAAGTCGTGTCACAAAGTCTAAGGACACCTGCTTGTTGACCATCTCATTCCAAAATCATGGGCATTAATATGGAGTTGATACCCCCCGCTAAAACAGCGTCCACTCTTCTGGGAAGGCTTTCCACTAGATGGAACATTGCTGCGAGGTCTTGCTCCACTCAGCCACAAGAGCATTAGTGAGGTTGGAAATTCATCCCAAAGTTGTTCGATGGGGTTAAGGTCAGGACCGATCTCGACAAACCATTTCCAATGGAGGTAAGCTTAACACCATTCCAGCCCACTCTTGGCATTGCCCATGGTGATCTTAGGTTTGTGACCGGCTGCTCGGCCATGGAATCCCATTTCATGAAGCTCCCAACGAACAGTTCTTGTGCTGACAATGCTTCCAGGGCAGTTTGAAACTCAGTATTGAGTGCTGCAACCGAGGAGAGACAATTTTTACGTTCTACGCTTTTCATCACTCAGCGGCCCCGTTATGTGAGCTTGTGTGGCCTACCACTTCTCGGCTGAGCAGTTGTTTCTCCTAGACTTTTCCACTTCACAATAACAGCACTTACAGTTGACCGGGGAAGCTCTAGCAGGGCAGGAATTTCACAAGCTGACATGTTGTAAAGGTGGCATCCTATGACGGTGCCACTTTGAGTTCTTCAGTAAAGCCATTCTACTGCCAATGTTTCTCTATGGAGATTGCATGGCTATGTTCTCAATTTTATACACCTGTCAGCAACGGGTGTGGCTGATATAGGCAAATCCACTCATTTTAAGGGGGGGGGGGTACCAGTTCCAGACTTGCATATGTGCAGGCTACCGCAGTGCTTTTCATAGTGGACTTTGCTAGAGTGTTTTATTGCGCTATCATGTGCGAACTTCTGGAAGCTTCGAGAAAGGTTTCAATGATGGTTCTCAGGAGTTTGCATGCACAGAGGGATTTATGACTCTGTCATGTTGCACCCAGGCAGATCAGATAAGATCTCAGCCAGGCAGATTCAGAGCTGCACCCGGTCGGAGGGAGAGACTGTCATAAATCTTCTCTTGTCTATCTCAGTAATACGTTTTTCTCTCTTCAGCGAGATGTGAATGTTTAGGTTAATGTTTATGCTGCTGTGTTTATAGCCCTTTATATTTGTGTTATAACTGTAATGCCATATGCCATTATTTCATGCAAATAAGCTATTTATTTTGCAGTTATAACACCGTACTAATACTGTTTGTATGCTGTGCATATCTTTGCCATATAGAACCACAACAGTTTACTACTGCTATTCCAAGTCCAATTATCAATCCAATCAAGATCCATTGTATATAACAAAAGTGTGTGTGAGTGTGTGCTTAATGTGTGGTGGTGGGGGTGAAGAAGAAAAAGGTATAAAAACCCTGAAAGGAGAAGCATCCACCTTGTTCTAATCAGATATCCTGTAGGGTCAGAACCCAAGTCAGAGTCAGCATAAGTGTACTAGCGGGTGAGGGCATACTAGCCAACCTGTTTTCATGGTCCTTCAAGATGGATTCATGACCAACTACAGGTAGGATGGTTTCATATCTGTTTAACTTCTTAAGGTATAGAGGGCAGCACTTTCAGTTTTGGATAAATAGCGTGCCCAATTTCAACTTCCTGCTACTCATGCCAGGAATATAAGATATGCATATTATTAGTAGATTTGGATAGAAAACACTCTGAAGTTTCTAAAACTGTTTGAGTCATGTCTGCGAGTAT
Source organism: Oncorhynchus mykiss (assembly GCF_013265735.2). NCBI lineage: Eukaryota > Metazoa > Chordata > Actinopteri > Salmoniformes > Salmonidae > Oncorhynchus > Oncorhynchus mykiss. The sequence goes on from NC_048574.1 coordinate 51,414,684, forward strand.
AACAGGACTTATGTAGCAGGCAAAACCCTGAGGACTAACCGTTCAGAATTTTTTTGTTTTAGGTCTCTGTCTGTTCACTGAATTCTCATTGGCAAATGATACCGCTTCCACTGGATGTCACCAGTCTTTGGAATTTGGTTGAGGTTATTCATTTGTGCAATGAAGAAGTATGCCATCTAGGAACTGAGTAACACTGTTGAGAGTTGGCCAAGACATTAAAAGTAGCATTAGTTTCCTCTCGTCCTCTATTGAAAACAGATAGACCCGTATTCAATTTGATCGATTATTAACTTTTAAAAATACATAAAGTTCTATTACAAAAGTAGTTTGAAATATTTTGGCAAAGTTTATAGGCAATTTTTTAAACATTTTGTAGTATTTTGTATTTTCTGGATCAAACGTGTCAAATTGACATTTTGGATATATATGGACGGAATTAATCGAACAAAAGGACCAATTGGGATGTTTATGGGACATATTGGAGTGCCAACAAAAGAAGCTCGTCAAAGGTAAGGAATGTTTTATATTTTATTTCTACGTTTTGTGTAGCACCTGCAGGGTTGAAATATGCTACCCTCTTTGTTTACTTATGTGCTATCATCAGATAATAGCTTCTTATGCTTTCGCATGTTGGCTGGATTCACAACGAGTGTAGCTTTAATTGAGTATTTTACATGTGTGATTTAATAAAAGTTAGATTTTTATATCAATTTATTTGAATTTGCCGTGCTGCATTTCCCTGGTTTTTGGCCAAGTAGGACGCGAGCGTCCCCTATCCTAAAAAGGTTACTGAGCCTTCTCTCTTGCCCCAGGAGGCAGAGGACTCTTCCTGCACACCTTTCAGTGTATAACCTTACAGACCAGAGCCGCACGAGGGGGAGGACAGCCCCAGAAGCAATGTCGATGCCTAGAACTGCCACCTTCACCATCAGGGTCGTCTTCCCTCCAAAAAGCTCAAGAGGAGAGCTCGGAGGAGGAGCCCAGGTGGCAGGTAAGCCTGGAGGAGACCGAGCATCCGGCTTGATTTTCTTGGATCCTGGTCGGTAGGAGAGGGAGAAGTTAAACCGGGTGAAAAGCAGGGCCCATCTAGCTTGCCTGGAATTGAGACACTTGGCGGTGCGGAGATATTCCAGGTTCTTGTGATCTTTCCACACAATGAACGGATGTTCTACCCCCTCCAACCAGTGTCTCCATTCCTCCAATACCTTCTTCACCGCGAGAAGCTCACGATTCCCCACCTCGTAGTTCCTCTCTGTGGCTTTGAGGCGATGGGAGAAGGTGGTGCAGAGTTGTAACTTGAGGTCCAGGGCAGAACGCTGGGACAGGACAGCCCACACTCTGACATCGGAAGCATCAGCCTCTACCACAAACTGATGGGACAGGTCAGGATGAACCAATATGGGAGCAGTGGTGAAGCGGTGCTTGATGTTCATAAACGCCCGGTCAGCAGCTGGGGACCATGTGAATGGAACCTTGGGAGAGGTGAGTGCAGACAGGGGGGAAGCCAGGGTGCTGTAACCCCGGATAAAGTGGAAATAGAAGTCGGAAAATCCCAGTAAACGTTGCAGCTGTACTCTGGACATAGGCTGGGGCCAATACACCACTGCTCTCACCTGGAGCAAGGGAATTTGCATTTTTCAGCATTCACAAAAAAAGCTGGTTCTCCAGGAGGTGCTGGATTACTCGTCGGACATGAAGAACGTGTTCTTGGGCTGAGCGGGAGAAAATGAGGATGTCATCGAGGTAGACAAAAACACACCGGTTCAACATATCACGTAGAACGTCATTAACCAAGGCCTGGAACACAGCAGGGGCGTTGGTAAGTCCAAATGGCATGACCAGGTATTAGTAGTGGCCGCTTGAAGACAGACTTCCACTCGTCCCCATGCCCATAATGGCACCAGCAGTCCAGTCTATGATGGGATTGTGTCGCTGGGGCCAAGCGAATCCCAATGCCATGGGAACCTGGAGAGACTTAATAAGCATAAATTGGATTGCCTCACTGTTCCCTGACAATTGTAGGTTGATGAGAGTGGTATTGTGACTGACCTGGCCTATAGAGCGCCCGTCCAGCGCTCTAACATCCTTGGGAATGGAGAGGGGCTGGAGTGGGGATGCCCAGCTCGGACACCAGGGTAGCTTCCAAAAAACTCTCATCGTCCCCAGAGTCGATGAGTACTCAGAGAGATTTCGATTGGTTCCCCCAAAGCAGGATGGCATGGAAAAGGGTGTGAATAAGGGACATGTAGACTCGGACATGTAGACTTTGCGGGTCTCCTGCAGGGCACAGATTCCCTCTCCCTCCTATGTTCTCGAAGCTGCCCATCGATCCAGATGGTCAAAGCTATGAGGGAGTCAAGGTACATGGGCAGCTCCCGGGCTGGGAGTTCATATTTGAACACCTCCAATAACCCGTTAAGGAACATGTCGAACAATGCTTCCGAGTTTCAGCCTCTCTTAGCCGCCAATGTGTGAAAATCCAGTGCATAGTCTGCCACACTACACACACTCTTGACGTAGCTGGAACAGCTTACGAGCAGCCTCTCTCCCGGACAATGGAGAATCAAACACCTTCCGAACTTCCTCCATGAACTCCTCCAAACCGAGGCTCCCTGTTGCACCCACACCACTGTGGCCCAGGCAGGTGCCCTCCTGGACATCAGCGTTACGATGTACGGTATCTTCGAGCGGTCCAAAGGGAACGAGAAATGCTGCAGCTCAAAAATGAGGGACCACTAGGAGAGAAAAGCCCGGCATGTTCCGGAATCCACAGCGTAGCGCTCCGGAGGCGGTAAGCAGGGTTCTTGGGACAGTGGCGTAGGCTGGGAGATTATGGGGGTGACCCGCTATCCATTGGGGAATCCGTGGAATTGCTCCAGCAATGTATCGGACTCCTGGTCATGGCATTCTGCCAAGGTATGGAGTCCCTCCATAAGACATTGCAGTAACTCCTTGTGTCTTCCAATGGTGACTCCTTGCAGGGAGACAGCATTGTGGAGCTGGTCTGAGTCTGCTGGGTCAGTCGTGACCAGTTCGTACTATCAGAACTCAGAAAAAGACCCGGGTGCTGACAGCTAGAGTCACAGATGTTTATTTATCCAAACAGGGGGAGTCAAAAGACAGGTCAAAGGCAGGCAGAGGTCCACAATCCAGGGCAGAGTCAATAAGGTACAGAACTGCAGGCAGGCTTGGGGTCAGGGCAGGCAGAATGGTCAGAACCGGGGAAACAAAGAAACAGAACTTAAGAAAGCAGAGAGACCGGAAAACACTGGTAAGACCTGACAAGACAAGACAAAGTGGCAACAGACAAACAGAGAACACAGGTATAAATACACTGGGAATAATGAGGAAGATGGGCGACACCTGAAGGGGGATGGAGACAAGCACAAGACAGGTGAAACAGATCAGGGTGTGACACTCAGTCCACATGACACATAATGGCAAAACGTGTGTGGTGTTCAACTGCTTGTTCCAGTAGAAAGGGGACACACACTGGGCCCCTATCTGCTTGCAGTACTCCTGAAAAACTACCAACCCCTACAAAAATGTTCACTAATTATAATCACATAATTCTTCACAGTTCCTGCTGCTACAGGACTTTTTTCTGTTGTAGCAAACTGGCTCAAATTTAGATCCTACATCTGTTGTTGTCACTCACCTATTATCCCAGCAAACATGGGATGTCCTAAGGACATTAGGCAATATTCCCATTAGGTCAATTTAAGGGTTTCGGTGAGATGTTATACCGAAGACGTTCTCAGAACATTCTAGGAACATTAAAACATGACGTTAACTTCTGTACCATAAGAGGACGTTCAGTACAGGTCCCGATCTGGTCGCAATATAACGTTATAATAAAGTATTTTGATATCCATTAAGGAACGTTACTTTAATAAAACGTTATTTTATTGAACCTTTATTTAACTAGGCAAGTCATATATAGTTTTAATAGGATGTTATCCATGGGACATTCAATGACCACAAGGGGAAGTTTCATGATGGTCCCAAGGGAACATTCTCTGGGGGACCTTGTAAGGACCTTTTTATAACGTTCTAAGGACTTTAATTTTGCTAGTCTTCAGGACATTGTGTCATGGGGGTTTTAAGGTAACTGTTAAGCTGGTAATCTGAAATAGTGTAAAAACCTTTAACCTCGTAAGGATTCGTACTTTTTTTTTTCAATTTTAGCCTAAAATGACATACGCAAATCTAACTGCCTGTAGCTCAGGCCCTGAATCAAGGATATGCATATTCTTGGTACCATTTGAAAGGACACACTTTGGAGTTTGTGGAAATGTGAATGTAGGAAAATATAACAGAATAGATCTGGTAAAAGATAATACCTTGACAACAGCCAGAGAAATTGCAGGGCACCAAATTCAAAACAACAGAAATCCCATAATTAAAATTCCTCAAACATACAAGTATTTTACAACACTTTAAAGATAAACTTGTTGTCAATCCCACCACAGTGTCCGATTTCAAAAAGGCTTTACGACGAAAGCACACCAAACGATTCTGTTAGGTCAGTACCCACAGTGCCTTGCGAAAGTATTCGTCCCCCTTGAACTTTGCAACCTTTTGCCACATTTCAGGCTTCAAACATAAAGATATAAAACTGTATTTTTTTGTGAAGAATCAACAACAAGTGGGACACAATCATGAAGTGGAACGACATTTATTGGATATTTCAAACTTTTTTAACAAATCAAAAACTGAAAAATTGGGCGTGCAAAATTATTCAGCCCCTTTACTTTCAGTGCAGCAAAGTCTCTCCAGAAGTTCAGTGAGGATCTCTGAATGATCCAATGTTGACCTAAATGACTAATGAGGATAAATACAATCCACCTGTGTGTAATCAAGTCTCTGTATAAATGCACCTGCACTGTGATAGTCTCAGAGGTCCGTCAAAAGCGCAGAGAGCATCATGAAGAACAAGGAACACACCAGGCAGGTCCGAGATACTGTTGTGAAGAAGTTTAAAGCCGGATTTGTATACAAAAATATTTCCCAAGCTTTAAACATCCCAAGGAGCACTGTGCAAGCGATAATATTGAAATGGAAGGAGTATCAGACCACTGCAAATCTACCAAGACCTGGCCGTCCCTCTAAACTTTCAGCTCATACAAGGAGAAGACTGATCAGAGATGCAGCCAAGAGGCCCATGATCACTCTGGATGAACTGCAGAGATCGACAGCTGAGGTGGGAGACTCTGTCCATAGGACAACAATCAGTTGTATATTGCACACATCTGGCCTTTATGGAAGAGTGGCAAGAAGAAAGCCATTTCTTAAAGATATCCATAAAAAGTGTCGTTTAAAGTTTGCCAAAAGCCACCTGGGAGACACACCAAACATGTGGAAGAAGGTGCTCTGGTCAGATGAAACCAAAATTGAACTTTTTGGCAACAATTCAAAACGTTATGTTTGGCGTAAAAGCAACACAGCTGAACACACCATCCCCACTGTCAAACATGGTGGTGGCAGCATCATGGTTTGGGCCTGCTTTTCTTCAGCAGGGACAGGGAAGATGGTTAAAATTGATGGGAAGATGGATGGAGCCAAATACAGGACCATTCTGGAAGAAAACCTGATGGAGTCTGCAAAAGAGACCTGAGACTGGGACGGAGATTTGTCTTCCAACAAGACAATGATCCAAAACATAAAGCAAAATCTACAATGGAATGGTTCAAAAATAAACATATCCAGGTGTTAGAATGGCCAAGTCAAAGTCCAGACCTGAATCCAATCGAGAATCTGTGTAAAGAACTGAAAACTGCTGTTCACAAATGCTCTCCATCCAACCTCACTGAGCTCGAGCTGTTTTGCAAGGAGGAATGGGAAAAAATGTCAGTCTCTCGATGTGCAAAACTGATAGAGACATACCCCAAGCGACTTACAAAGTATTAACTTAAGGGGGCTGAATAATTTTGAACGCCCAATTTTTCAGTTTTTGATTTGTTAAAAAAGTTTGAAATATCCAATAAATGTCGTTCCACTTCATGATTGTGTCCCACTTGTTGTTGATTCTTCACAAAAAATACAGTTTTATATCTTTATGTTTGAAGCCTGAAATGTGGCAAAAGGTCGCAAAGTTCAAGGGGGCCGAATACTTTGGCAAGGCACTGTAGTCACAGAAAAACAGCCATTTTTCCAGCCAAAGAAAAAGCAGAACTAGAGATAAAATTAATCACTGACCTTTGATGATCTTCATCAAATGACACTCATAGGACTTCATGTTACACAATACATGTATGTTTTGTTCGATAAAGTTCATATTTATATCCCAAAATCTCAGTTTACATTGGCGCGTTATGGTCAGAAATTCTCTCAAACAAACATCCGGTGAAAGTGCAGAGGGCCACATCAAATTAATGAAATACTCATGATAAACATTGAAAAACGATACAAGTGTTAAACATACGAATACAGATAAACTTCTCCTTAATGCAACCGCTGTGTCAGATTTCAAAAAGGCTTCACGGAGAAAGCACACTTTGCGATTATGTTAGGTCTGCACTAGCCACAGAAACCCATACAGCCATTTTCCAGCCAAGGAGAGTGTCACAAAAGTCAGAAATAGCATTAAAATGAATCACTTACCTTTGATGATCTTTTTCTGGTGGCACTCCCAGGTCTCCATGTCTGACAATAAATGTTTGTTTTGTTCGATAATGTCTCTCTTTATGACCAAAAACCTCAGTTTTCTTCCCACGTTTTGTCCAGTAATCCGAATGCTTAAGGCGCGTGCACTAATAAGTTCAGACGAAAAGTTTTTAAAAAGTATAATAAAAGTTAGTAGAGACATGCCAAACAATGTTTCAAATCAATCCTCCGGTTGTTTTTGTCATAAATAATAAATAATATTTCAACCGGACAAAAGCTTCGTCAATAGGAAAGGAGAAACAAGAAAGGCGCGTTCCTGATCACGCATGGCTGATGAATGGAAATTTCCACTGGCCACTGACTGAAAGTGCTGTATCTCCCTCATTTCTCAGAGTAAAAGCCTGAAACAATGCCTAAAGACTGGCCACATGTAGAGGAAGACACAGAGCTCGTGAACTGGGTCCTAAGTCTTTGTATGGTGGATGGGCTTTCAATGGAAAAACAGCCTTTCAAAATAATAGTACTTCCTGGTTGGATTTTCCTCTGGTTTTCGCCTGCCATATTTTTTTATTTTTTTATTTTTATTTCACCTTTATTTAACCAGGTAGGCTAGTTGAGAACAAGTTCTCATTTGCAACTGCGACCTGGCCAAGATAAAGCATAGCAGTATGAGCAGACAACACAGAGTTACACATGGAGTAAACAATTAACAAGTCAATAACACAGTAGAAAACAAAGGGGGAGTCTATATACAATGTGTGCAAAAGGCATGAGGTAGGCGAATAATTACAATTTTGCAGATTAACACTGGAGTGATAAATGATCAGATGGTCATGTACAGGTAGAGATATTGGTGTGCAAAAGAGCAGAAAAATAAATAAATAAAAACAGTATGGGGATGAGGTAGGTGAAAATGGGTGGGCTATTTACCAATAGACTATGTACAGCTGCAGCGATCGGTTAGCTGCTCAGATAGCAGATGTTTGAAGTTGGTGAGGGAGATAAAAGTCTCCAACTTCAGCGATTTTTGCAATTCGTTCCAGTCACAGGCAGCAGAGTACTGGAACGAAAGGCGGCCAAATGAGGTGTTGGCTTTAGGGATGATCAGTGAGATACACCTGCTGGAGCGCGTGCTACGGATGGGTGTTGCCATCGTGACCAGTGAGCTGAGATAAGGCGGAGCTTTACCTAGCATGGACTTGTAGATGACCTGGAGCCAGTGGGTCTGGCGACGAATATGTAGCGAGGGCCAGCCGACTAGCGCATACAAGTCGCAGTGGTGGGTGGTATAAGGTGCTTTAGTGACAAAACGGATGGCACTGTGATAGACTGCATCCAGTTTGCTGAGTAGAGTGTTGGAAGCCATTTTGTAGATGACATCGCCGAAGTCGAGGATCGGTAGGATAGTCAGTTTTACTAGGGTAAGCTTGGCGGCGTGAGTGAAGGAGGCTTTGTTGCGGAATAGAAAGCCGACTCTTGATTTGATTTTCGATTGGAGATGTTTGATATGAGTCTGGAAGGAGAGTTTGCAGTCTAGCCAGACACCTAGGTACTTATAGATGTCCACATATTCTAGGTCGGAACCATCCAGGGTGGTGATGCTAGGCGGGCATGCGGGTGCAGGCAGCGATCGGTTGAAAAGCATGCATTTGGTTTTACTAGCGTTTAAGAGCAGTCGGAGGCCACGGAAGGAGTGTTGTATGGCATTGAAGCTTGTTTGGAGGTTAGATAGCACAGTGTCCAATGACGGGCCGAAAGTATATAGAATGGTGTCGTCTGCGTAGAGGTGGATCAGGGAATCGCCCGCAGCAAGAGCAACATCATTGATGTATACAGAGAAAAGAGTCGGCCCGAGAATTGAACCCTGTGGCACCCCCATAGAGACTGCCAGAGGACCGGACAGCATGCCCTCCGATTTGACACACTGAACTCTGTCTGCAAAGTAATTGGTGAACCAGGCAAGGCAGTCATCCGAAAAACCGAGGCTACTGAGTCTGCCGATAAGAATATGGTGATTGACAGAGTCGAAAGCCTTGGCAAGGTCGATGAAGACGGCTGCACAGTACTGTCTTTTATCGATGGCGGTTATGATATCGTTTAGTACCTTGAGTGTGGCTGAGGTGCACCCGTGACCGGCTCGGAAACCAGATTGCACAGCGGAGAAGGTACAGTGGGATTCGAGATGGTCAGTGACCTGTTTGTTGACTTGGCTTTCGAAGACCTTAGATAGGCAGGGCAGGATGGATATAGGTCTGTAACAGTTTGGGTCCAGGGTGTCTCCCCCTTTGAAGAGGGGGATGACTGCGGCAGCTTTCCAATCCTTGGTGATCTCAGACGATATGAAAGAGAGGTTGAACAGGCTGGTAATAGGGGTTGCGACAATGGTGGCGGATAGTTTCAGAAATAGAGGGTCCAGATTGTCAAGCCCAGCTGATTTGTACGGGTCCAGGTTTTGCAGCTCTTTCAGAACATCTGCTATCTGGATTTGGGTAAAGGAGAACCTGGAGAGGCTTGGGCGAGGAGCAGCGGGGGGGGGCGGGGCTGTTGGCCGAGGTTGAAGTAGCCAGGCGGAAGGCATGGCCAGCCGTTGAGAAATGCTCATTGAAGTTTTCGATAATCATGGATTTATCGGTGGTGACCGTGTTACCTAGCCTCAGTGCAGTGGGCAGCTGGGAGGAGGTGCTCTTGTTCTCCATTGACTTCACAGTGTCCCAGAACTTTTTGGAGTTGGAGCTACAGGATGCAAATTCCTGCCTGAAGAAGCTGGCCTTAGCTTTCCTGACTGACTGCGTGTATTGGTTCCGGACTTCCCTGAACAGTTGCATATCACGGGGACTATTCGATGCTATTGCAGTCCGCCACAGGATGTTTTTGTGCTGGTCGAGGGCAGTCAGGTCTGGGGTGAACCAAGGGCTGTATCTGTTCTTAGTTCTGCATTTTTTGAACGGAGCATGCTTATCTAAAATGGTGAGGAAGTTACTTTTAAAGAATGACCAGGCATCCTCAACTGACGGGATGAGGTCAATGTCCTTCCAGGATACCCGGGCCAGGTCGATTAGAAAGGCCTGCTCACAGAAGTGTTTTAGGGAGCGTTTGACAGTGATGAGGGGTGGTCGTTTGACTGCGGCTCCGTAGCGGATACAGGCAATGAGGCAGTGATCGCTGAGATCCTGGTTGAAGACAGCGGAGGTGTATTTGGAGGGCCAGTTGGTCAGGATGACGTCTATGAGGGTGCCCTTGTTTACAGAGTTAGGGTTGTACCTGGTGGGTTCCTTGATGATTTGTGTGAGATTGAGGGCATCTAGCTTAGATTGTAGGACTGCCGGGGTGTTAAGCATATCCCAGTTTAGGTCACCTAACAGAACAAACTCTGAAGCTAGATGGGGGGCGATCAATTCACAAATGGTGTCCAGGGCACAGCTGGGAGCTGAGGTAGGCCGGTAGCAGGCGGCAACAGTGAGAGACTTATTTCTGGAGAGAGTCATTTTCAAAATTAGTAGTTCGAACTGTTTGGGTATGGACCTGGAAAGTATGACATTACTTTGCAGGCTATCTCTGCAGTAGACTGCAACTCCTCCCCCTTTGGCAGTTCTATCTTGACGGAAGATGTTATAGTTGGGTATGGAAATCTCTGAATTTTTGGTGGCCTTCCTGAGCCAGGATTCAGACACAGCAAGGACATCAGGGTTAGCAGAGTGTGCTAGAGCAGTGAGTAAAACAGACTTAGGGAGGAGGCTTCTGATGTTGACATGCATGAAACCAAGGCTTTTTCGATCACAGAAGTCAACAAATGAGGGTGCCTGGGGACATGCAGGGCCTGGGTTTACCTCCACATCACCCGCGGAACAGAGAAGGAGTAGTATGAGAGTGCGGCTAAAGGCTATCAAAACTGGTCGCCTAGAGCGTTGGGGACAGAGAATAAGAGGAGCAGGTTTCTGGGCATGGTAGAATATATTCAGGGCATAATGCGCAGACAGGGTATGGTGGGGTGCGGGTACAGCGGAGGTAAGCCCAGGCACTGGGTGATGATGAGAGAGGTTGTATCTCTGGACATGCTGGTTGTAATGGGTGAGGTCACCGCATGTGTGGGAGGTGGGACAAAGGAGTTATCAGGGGTATGAAGAGTGGAACTAGGGGCTCCATTGTGAACTAAAACAATGATAACTAACCTGAACAACAGTATACAAGGCATATTGACACTTGAGAGAGACATACAGCGAGGCATACAGTAATCACAGGTGTTGAGTTGGGAAAGCTAGCTAAACAGTAGGTGAGACAACAGCTAATCAGCTAGCACAACAACAGCAGGTAAAATGGCGTTGACTAGGCAACGGGGCCAACAGATAAAACAAACAAGCAGAATGGAGTACCGTGATTAATGGACAGTCCAGCGTGCATCAGCTATGTAGCCAAGAGATCAGTGTCCAGGGGGCAGCGGTGGATGGGGCAGGGAAGCTGGACTGGCGAGTGTTATCCAGGTTAAAAAAACTAACAGTGACTAAATAGCTTGTAGCTAGTTAGCTGGTTAGCTTCTGGGGGTTCTTGAGTGTGTACTAAAAATAAAAAATAATAGCGATTCCGTATCACATTGGGTGAGGCAGGTTTCCGGAAGGTATAAACAAGTTAAAAATCAAAAAGAGATAGAAAGTAAATATGGATCCAGTGAGTGTTTGGGACGCGGCGATTCAGACGGTTAGCAGGCCTGTGCTAACAAGCTAACAGTTTGTAGGCCCGGGCTAAACAAGGTAGCAGTTAGCGGACCGGAGCTGGACAAGCTAGCAGTTAGCAGGCCTAATTAGCAAGCAGGGAGATAGCGAGGGCTAGAGAGTTAGCCTTTGGGGGACGTCGCGATGGGGTGAGTCTGTTTATTCCTCTTCATGCGGTGACATCGATAGACCGGTCGTGTAGCCCAGTAGTATGCTACGGTGGTAGCACAGGTGCGCTGGCCGGGCTAGCTTCAAGCTAAGTGGGTGGAAACGCTAGCCAGGAGCAATCATCCGGGGTTGTGGTTTAGCTAGATAGCTAGTTGTGAAGATCCAGCTGAGAAATGTTCCGTTTGCGGTGGGAATCCGGGGATGAAAAAAATAAATAGGTCCGTTGTGCTCTGGTTAGAGTCGCGTTGTTCGAACTGGCGAGAGCTTTCCGAGCTAAAGGTTAGCTGATGACCGGTTAGCTGAAGACCGCTAGCACAGCTGGTGGTTAGCTGGCTAGCTTCAGTTGAGGGGTTCCGAAGTAAATATAAATACTTTAGGAGAAATAGCTACATTGGGTGAGGCGGGTCGCAGGAGAGTATTGGAAGCTTAGGTTTAGCAAAATGTTTTTAAAGAGATATGCTTAGAAAAATATGTAAAAAAACGAAAAAGAAACGATATATACAAGGGACACGACAGGACGACTTACTGCTACGCCATCTTGGAAAACTCAGTTCTGTTATACTCACAGGCCTTTTTTTAACAGTTTTTGGAAACTTTAGAGTGTTTTCTATCCAAATCTACAAATCTACTATCTGCATATCCTATCTTCTGGGCCTGAGTAGCAGGCAGTTTAATTTTGGCACGCTTTTTATCCAAAAATCCAAATGCTGCCCCCTACCCTAGTGAAGTTAACAACTTTTCATGTTCAAAATTGTGCACTCTCCTGAAATCAATAGCATGGTATTCTTTCACTGTAATAGCTACTGTAAATTGGACAGTGCAGTTAGATTAACAAGAATTTTAACTTTCTGCCAATATCAGACATGTCTGTCCTGGGAAATTTTCTTGGAACTTACAACCTCATGCTAATTGCACGTTAGTGCAACCGTCCCGTGGACAGGACACCGATCCCGAAGAAGTCAATGACAACATGAATACATTTGAAATTATCACTTAGTTTTGACTTTTTGATGACTCCACCAAGGATTTGAACTCACAACCTCTGGATTTGGAGAACACGGATCTTACCTATGATACATCGCTGCACTTTCAACAGAGCTGAGAGTCACTTTGAAGTGCAAAGTGTAGGAATATAGGTGAAATCAATCATTAACACTGACATAGCAGGAAGCTCTGAATGCTGCAAACCATGAGGTTGTGAGTTCAAATTCCAAGTGAGGACATGCTGAATAATAATGACTGTATAAACATACACAATGTAATCAAATATGTTAGCTGAAACACTGTATGTTAATCCTTTCATGTGTACGAGCACACCGGTGTGATCATTCCACAGTGGTCACTGCAGCATATGCAACCAACAGTGATTGAGCTCGCCACACTGTTTTTTTGCACAAACATATTCTTTATCACGTTATGTCCTCAATGTGTTTTTGGTTGCAATGTTCAGCCAACCACAGAAGTAGCAACACAATTCTCATCCAAATCGGAAAGGAAGGCTACATTAGTTCTAGCGCAAATGGAGTAAAGTGAGCTAACACAAGCGGTCATATTTAGCTAACTCTCGGGTGACAGAAAACATAATATGAATTAGCTAATAGCAAATACTATTTATCATTCATCACATCATGGGTGAGCTCACCAGTGATCAAAATAATTGAGTAAAACACTTTCTAAAAGTTGAAAGTAATACGATAGTGGGTAGTTTGTGGGCACCGCCATGTTTGTTTTTCTGCATCAACCAAAGATAAGAAGAGGTGACAAGATGAGTTGCGTCTGTTTCCAGTGTGCATGTTGAAGGGGGTGTGTCATCTTCCATTATTCACTTCCAGAAGTTTACTCGAAAGACTAGTGAAACATCCTTCATTCTTGTTTTGTTATAATATCTTTGGTCAGACAAATGTTTACTTGACACCCAGAAAGTGTTGTATGATGTCAACAAATATGGCTTCACACAAAGCTGGCAATTAACTTAGTATTGACTTATCATAATCAGTAAAACCTTCAAAAAAGTATTTTACACACATCATACAGTGCCTCCAGAAACTATTCATACCCCTTGACTTATTCCACATTTTGTTGTGTTACAGCCAATTCAAAATGTATTCAATATTATGTTTCTTTCACCCATTTACACACAATACCCATAATGACAAAGTAAAAACATGTTTTTAGAAAAGTTTACAAATGCATTGAAAATAAAATTAGGAACTATCTAATTTACATGAGTATTCCCACCCCTTAGTCAATACATGTTAGAATCACCTTTGGCAGCGATTACAGCTTTGAGTCTTTCTGTGTAAAAGTCTCGAAGGTTTGCACATCTGGATTGTACAATATTTGCACATTATTATTTGATGTTGGATTTGCCCCAAACACAACACTTTCTATTCAGGACATAAAGTGAATTTCTTTGCCACATTTATAGCAGTTGTAGTCTAGTGCCTTATTGCAAACAGGATGTGTGTTTTGGCATGTTGTGGAATATTTCCTTCTTTTCACTCTGTCATTTAGGTTACTATTGTGGAGTAACTACAATGTTGTTGTTCCAACCTCAGTTTTCTTCTATCAAAGCCATTAAACTCCGTAACTGTTTTAAACTCACCATTCACCTCATGCTAACATCCCTGAGTTTCCTTCCTCTCCGACAATCTACCAATAGGTGCCCTTCTTTGGAAAACCTCCCTGGTCTTTGTGGTTGAATCTGTGTTTGAAATTCACTTCTCGACTGAGGGACCTTGCAGATAATTGTATTTGTGGGGTACAGAGATGAGATAATCACTCAAAAACTATGTTAATTAAACACTAGAATTGCACACAGAGTCCATGCATCTTATTATGTAACTTGTGAAGCCAATTTTTACTCCTGAACTTATTTAGGCTTAACATAACAAAGGGGTGGAATACTTATTGACTCAAGACATTTCAGCTTTAAATGTTTTATTAATTTGTAAACATTTCTAAAAACATAATTCCACTTTGACATTATCGGGTATTGAGTGTAGACCAGTGACAAAATCAAAATGTAATCAGGTTTAAATTCAGGCTAACACAACAAAATGTGGAAAAAGTCAAAGGGTGTGAATACTTTCTGAAGGCACTGTGTTTGTCCATTACAATCTATGCAAGAATCGAAATACAAGATTTGTCACCGGTACTTGAAAACGTGAATAAAACACTAAATTAATACATTATTACCACACAAACCATAATAAACTGCTCCCTCCCTGTCTTGAACGCTATCCTGTACCAAACTCACCAGAAGTGGCAGTAATAAAGCCTCTCTTGAAAATGCCAAATCTGTAAAAACTGTTGGCCTATATTGAATCTCCCATTCCTCTCAAAAATGGTAGAAAAAGCTGTTGCTCAGCAACTCACTGCCTTTCTGAAGACAAATAATGCATACGAAACACTTCAGTCTGGTTTTAGACCCCGTCATAGTACTGAGACTGCACTTGTGAAGGTGGTAAATTAACCTTTTAATGGGGTCAGACCAAGGTTCTGCGTCTGTCCTTGTGCTCTTAGACCTTGGTGCCACTTTTGATACCATCGATCACCACATTATTTGAGAGATTGGAAACGCTAATTGGTTTACACAAACAACTTATTGCCTGGTTTAGATCTTATCTGCCGGAAAGATCTCAGTTTGTCCTCTGACAAATCGATTGTAAGTTTCGGAGTTCCTCAAGGTACCGTTTTAGGACAACTATTGTTTTCACTTCATACTCTACCTCTTGGTGAAGTCATATGGAAATGAAATGTCAACTTTCACTAATAGTCATTATAATCCAATATCAAGATATAGCAATAACACAATATTACAATGAAGTAACATAATAACCCTGCTATAAAAATATTAAGTTGCATTGACAGTATGAGTACAATTGAATATAACACCATAAAGGTTATGAAATTGCCACCTCACATGTCAGTGGTTATAAAGGAATACACACAGAATACATTATGCTCCATAAATAGCTACATACAGTGTGCTACATTAGAAACGACATATCACGATATAAAGAGACTATTATGATAGCGACTTCCCTGTGACAAACCATGAACTAGACGAAATCTCCAGGGGACCGTGACACAACATCTCAAGAACGTCCTAAAAATGTCGGCGAGGACGGCCCCGGGACAAACTGGGAACTGACTACTTTAGGCCGACCATTTAGACACATTTTGGTTTACAAGGATAGCCCTGCTATCTGCAACCAATCAGAGTTTTTGAAAACACGCGTATGGACACTACAACCACCCACTCAGGCCAGTGAATAATCATTTAATGAGTGAAGTCATAAACTTATTAGTGTAAACATTATTATGAATGCTCTGGAATGTAGTGTGCTTCAGCTAACTGTAAATTGCAGTGGGTTTATTATTGGGGGGGAATAAAAACCCTGAAAGGAGAAGCATCCACCTTGTTCTTATCGGACAACTTGTAGTGTCAGAACCCAAGTCAAAGTCAGCATAAGTGTACTAGCAGGTGAAGGCATTCACAGCCGACCACTCAGACGAGTGAGGGCATACCAGCCAACCGTTTTTCACACGCATACACACCCACGCTACCGTCCAGTCACGTATTCCAGCAACAGCCAAGAATCCAGTGGTTGAGGGATCAAGGTAAGTTTTCTGAGTAACCATGGCAATCCTGACCACCAACAGAATGCCAGGTGTCTGAGTTCCATGCTTCAGGCACAGTGGGGTTTCCCACCCATCAATGAAGGGGTTCCCATGCTGCCCCATACCCCTGTAAGCCTCCCCTGCCCTCCCTAGATCAGGGATTAGAGATAGAACAGGGTACGCCACTCAACCACATTTTCACACCACTCTGGGCAGAGGACCATGCAGATGGAGAAATGTCTGCATCTTGAGAAAAAATGTAGTCTGAAGTCTGACCATACCGCCATGGTTTATCTGGGGTAAAAGCATTGTCGGGTAGAAGATTGTGCCTTCTCAAGATACTTCCATGAACTTGAACACCTTGTCCTGTGTATATACCAGACTTCGTTTCCCTCCTGCCTTTATGTAAAAATTAATGTACTATGGCTTCACCAGTGGAGGGTGTAATCAGTCTGGCATTCACCGGGATTGCTTCCCAAATGGCACCCTATTCCCTTTTCAGTGCATTACTTTTGACCATGGCCCCAAAGAGACCCTCCCTGGTGCTGGTTAAGGAGGGCTGTATTTGTTTTGAGGTCTTCTGCGCAACGGTCCGTCCAACCGACCCGGGGCTCTTTTGGCCTGGCTCCACGTAGCACAAAAGGGAAGCCGCATTCCTGATGTCTGCGGCTAATCTGTGGTGTCAGCTTGTGTTAACGCCGCACAGCCAAATCTGAGGGCACGCAGGGCCGTGGAATATTAAAACCCCCAACGGCAGAATTCCTCCAGAGGTTGGAGGAGGGCAGAGCACAGGCAGGGAGGGGAGAGGAAGGTTGAGAGGCTGGGGGACAGCTAAGGTTGAGCGGCGGGTGGCGGGCAGGCCAGGTATACTGCAATGGACAAAAGGCGAGGCAAGGTAAGGAGAGAGGGAGAAGGGGTGAAGAGAGAGGGAGGAGGGAGGAGATGTGATGGAGGGAGGAGGGGTAAGGTGAGAGGGAGGAGGGGCGTGGCAAGGTGAAGAGACAGGGAGGGGTGGCTAGGTGAAGTAGGGGGAAGGGAACGCACATCAAAGACAATGCATCTTCGAACTTGTCTTGACTCACTGGCACTAGACTAGGACTAAATTAGCCTTGTGTTTTAATAATTTTGTTCCTTCAGTTGATAACCCAGGTTCACTGGATTCTACTTCCCAAACTATTTCTGCATGCTACCACAAAAGTGTCCCAGTCACAAGATATACATCCTGATTCATTTTAAACCTGTTATCCTGCTAGTTCTATCCTTCTTCTCTCCTTGTTTTCACAGGGCAGGTAGTGTGACAGATGGAGTGAGTGACTCATTGTCTTGGTGGTGTCACCAATATCAGTGTCCGGATACCCATACTAGTGTACTACATACTTAAACTGCATACTATTTACTCCTTGTCACATACTATTTAGCACATGTCATTTAGTAAAAAGCATGCAATATGCCACAGCCGCAACGCAGTAGTGCCTCCTGATTGGCTGAGTAGGTGGGGCGGGGCCGAGTGCGGGTGAATAAAAAAAAATTCAGACATCGCATTAACCAGACATCGCATTAACCAGCCTCATAGCTAATTTCCAATATGATTAATTTCTCTAAACTCTGAAAATAATAAGAATGGTGTAATAGGCCTACTCAGGCTGTAGACCACATAGCCCATCTATCCTATTTAAAAAAGACAGAAATATATAATTTGGTTCTATTTCAACATATTTATTAGTGAAACCAAAGTGTTGTAACATCTATACAATTAAATCAAATAGCCAAGTACACATACCAAAACTTTTCAAATGCTCAAATCAAAAGTCTATTGCATAGAAAAATGGTGGCAGTAGTGGGAATTGCACATTCAAAACCGCTGTACAGCAACATAATAAACAAACACAATGATCATTGGGAACGATATCAGAATGACTGCTAAGACTTGATCCATAAATTAAATACTTAAACTAAAACAATACATTTGTTCAAATCAAAAGGCCTGATAAACATGACATCAATAACGCAGCCACAGCCGAGTCCCTGGTGCCGACACATTCAGTGTTTAATGTTTAATCTGACGATGGCCAAGAGAACAATAAACACTTTTCAGTGAGAAAACATAAATCACATTTTGGGTAAAAAAAACTAAAAGTAAAACATCTGTTTTCAAAGATGTTATCACGGCTCTGGAGAAGACCCAGATGCAGACAGTTTCGGAGTAACAAAAGTTTATTACAGAAACAGGGGGGCAGGCAAATGACAGGTCAAGGGCAGAGCATAGTCCGAAAGATACAGCATGGCAGGCAGGCAGAGGTCAGTAATCCAGGGTGGTGTGACAAGGTACGGAACGGCAGGCTCAGGGTCAGGGCAGGCAGAATGATCAAAACTAGAAAACAGGAACTAGAGAAAGACAGGAACGTGGGAAAACCGCTGGTAGGCTTGACAAAACAAAACAAACTGGCAACAGACAGAGAACACAGGGATAAGTACACTGGAGAAAATGGGGAAGATGGGAAACACCTGGAGGGGGGTTGGAGACAAGCACAAGACAGGTGAAATAGATCAGGGTGTGACAGTCCCCCCTCCCAAGGGGCGCCACCTGGCGTCCTACCTGGCCGCATACCTGGTTGACCGGAGTGACGGCGTTGGACCCAGCACCTCTCCTCCGGGCCATAACCTTCACAGTCAACCAGGTACTGGAATCCCCTGCCCAACAGTCGAACCTTCAGGATGCACCTCACCGTGCACGCCGGTTGGCTCTCGATGACACAGGAAGAGGGGTGGGCCTAGAAACAAGAGACAAAAGGCTGTGAGACAGGTCCTGGACACATTAATCCTGGACACATGAAGAGTGGGATATATACGGAGGGTACGGGGCAACGACCGGGATCCAAGAATATCAAGCAGGATGCGCTGTCATTCCGCTATAGCCACGTGGCTACATGGTCTCCAACCGGGGTCCTCAGTTCTCGTACCGGTTCTGGTAGGCATTCTGCAGACTCATTGGTTCGTCGGCCAGCCTGTCCTCCGGGTTCCACCCTCAGTCCAACGGCCAGTCAGAGCGAGCCAATCAAGACCTGGAGACGACTCATCGCTGCCTTGTCGCCGCCATCCCCACAAGCTGGAGCCAGCAACTCGTGTGGGTTGAATACGCCAGCAACACCCTCCCTCCCCTGCTCTGCCACTGTTCTCTTGCCTTTCGATTGTTCCCTGGGTTTCTTGGTACTCCGGGGGAATGTTGGAGAGGTCCGGTGCAACTTCCGAGCCCACTGGAAAATGTCCAGGGGCAGCCTGTGCTGACTTCAGGCAATGGGCATTGCAGAATATGCTCCAGCCCATTATGGCACCAGCAGTCCAGTCAATGAGAGGATTGTGTCACTGAAGCCAAGAGAATCCCAACACACAGGAACCTGAGGAGACGTAATTAGCATGAATTGGATAGCCTCTCTGTGGTTCCCTGACACTCATAGGTTGATGGGAGTGATATTGTGGGTGACCCGGCCTATAGAGCACCCGTCCAGCACTCTAATGTCCATGGGAATGGAGAGGGGCTGAGTGGGGATGCCCAGCTTGGAAACCCAGAGAAATTTGACTGGTTCCCCGACAGTAGGATGGCATGAAAAGGGCTGTGAGAAAGGGGTGAGGAAATGTTCTTTATTGCCCACCTGAGTACTTGCCACTACCCGTGAGCCTAGTCTTTTAGTGGACAGGAGGAAACAAAATGACCAGCAGTTCCACAACACAGGCAACTCTTTATGAGAAGCCGGTGTAGACGTTCGGCTGGGGACAATGTGAATCGGCAGACTTCGGAGACAATCGGGGGAACTTGGGTAGAATCCTTGGAATCCTTGGGTGGGCAAGTGGAATCGGACCTCTTTTCCTTCCTACATTCCCAAAGCCGCTGATCGATCTGGATGGTCATGGCAATGAGCGAGTCGAGATCCGTCTGTAGTTCCCGGGAAAGCTAGAAAACAGAAACTAGAGAAAGACAGGAGCACAGGGAAAACGCTGGTAGAATTGACAAAACAAAACGAACGAGAACACAGCTATAAGTACACTGGGGACAATGGGGAAGATGGGCGACACCTGGACACCTGGTGGAGACAAGCACAAAGACAGGTGAAAGAGATGTGACAGATCAAAATCTAATCCAACTTTATTTGTCACATGCGCCAAATAGAACAAGTGTAGACCTTACCGTGAACTGCTTAGTTACAAGCCCTTTTAACATGCCAAATACAACAAGTGTAGACCTTACCGTGAACTGCTTAGTTACAAGCCCTTTTAACGAACAGTGCAGGTTTTTATTTTTTTTTATTATTATTTTTTTTTAACCTTTATTTAACCAGGCAGGTCAGTTAAGAACAAATTCTTATTTTCAATGACGGCCTAGGAACAGTGGGTTAACTGCCTTGTTCAGGGTCAGAACGACAGATTTGTACCTTGCGCTCGGGGTTTAAGAAAATATTTACCAAATAAACTAAAGTAAAAAATAAAACCTATGCATAGATAATGAGTAGCGAGTAGCAGCAGTGTACAAAACAAATGGAGGGAGGGGGAGTCCATGTAAATAGTCCGGTGGCCATTTGATTAATTGTTCAGCAGTCTCTCCTGTGGGGAAAAGGCATTGTCATGCCCTCTTCATGAATGTCTGGGTGTGTTTGGACCATGATAGTTCATTGGTGATGTGGACACCAAGGAACTTGAAACACTCAACCCGCTCAACTACAGCCCCTATTATGTTAATGGGGGCCTGTTTGGCCCAACTTTTCCTGTTGTCCATGATCAGCTCCTTTGTCTTGCTCACATAGAGGGAGAGGTTGTTGTCCTGTAGCATATGATGTAGCACATAATGCAATACTCGTGATAATTTTAAGGAAAACAGAAACTATTTAGCCTACATTTGAACCAGTGGAGGCTACTGAGGGGAGAATGGCTCATAATAATGTCTGGAATGGATACCATATGTTTGATGTATTTGATACCATTCCACTGATTCTGCTCCAGCCATTACCATGAGCCCATCCTCCCCATTATGGTGCCACAAACCTCCTGTGATTTTAACACCACCAAAGAAGCTTTGGGCATCTTCCCAATTAAGAAGCCTAATTTTGTTGTTTGACTACTTGAAGAGAACTAGAGCCTATCCCACCACTTCCAATGCATTGTTGAAAAGTGTGCATCGAATTCTATTAGCTAAAGATCCGAAATGAGTGTAACATCCTGGCATTTAAACCATACTCAATTTTTGAAATGTTGCATACTACTAAACTTTGTATTTTCACATACTGTCATGGGTGATTGCGTTGTTTTCCACTTTTTGTTTATTTCGGAAAATAATCCCCATATCTAATTTATCAGCTGTTGTCAAAGCTGAAATGGGTATGACATCCGGGCATTTAAAGTATACTTGATTATCGAAATGTCACATACTATAAAAACCTTTTTTTTCATATACTCAAACAGCCTACTATTTAGGATGCTAGTATGGGCATTTGGGCATGTCCACTGATCAGAGAAAGAAAGGGGGAGAAGAAAGAGGGAGAGCAGAGGTGAAAAAGCACAGACAATAGTGGGTATGGGGGACAGAGGTGAGTTACTGATGTCTAGTGTATGAGGCTTTGTCAGACGTCTATAAGACTACAGTGTGCTCTTATTCCAGGCCAATAAGTCTGGCCCCTCAATGCAGTCTTTGTACCAATAAATTGTCATTGACACTGAGGGTCAGAGCTCAGCAAACACCAAGTTCAACTTCTCACTGTATGGAAGTTACACTGTGTCCATTCTCAAAACACAGATAGTTTTATACTACATTTACAGTATAGCAATATACATATATTGTATACAGTACAGTATACAGTACGTGTATTAGCAGAGCCAGATAATACCACATGGTAGTATTGTAGTACAAACAGCAAAGCACCAGCATAGATCCCACCAGCAGAAAAGCTAGCCAGAAAAGCTAGCCTAGTTGTGACTGCATGTGAGGGATAGCTTGTCTCTGGCCTTGTGGGGTGTTTGGCAGTTCACAGTACAGTACAGTATGAGACTCATGGAATACAACACAGATTCACACACAGGGGCATGAAAGAGGTGACAAGGACTTGCAGAGTGCTGCCACATTAACAGCGATTGGTGTTAGTTGACTTACCAGCCAAAAGACATGGCAGACCCTTGGTACTATAGGCCAAGGCAGGCCTCCAACAAGAGTATAACACTCCCCACTCACAGAGGGAGACGGGCAGGCAGGCAGAGAGGCAGAGTGGTGGGGCCATAGCCAGCCAGGAAGAGTTGTGGGTCCAGACAGGCAGGTAGGCAGATGTGCAGGTGGACAGATGGACGGACAGACAAACAAACAGGGAGTCTTTCAGAAGAACAGTTACCTTGAAAAATAAGACACCATTTGTGATTCATGTGAAAGCAGCAAAAAACATCTGTCATAAAAATATAACCAGACTTATTTTCCCTTGCAGTGTAAAACCCTAAATATACCATGCATTCGGAAAGTATTCAGTACCCTTGACTTTTTATACACACTGTATTTTACATTACAGCCTTATTCTAAAATTGATTAAATATGTTTTTTCTTATCAATCAAAACACAATACCCCATAATGACAAAGTGGAAACAGGTTTATATATATTTTACAAATAAAGAACAGAAATACCTTATTTACATAAGTATTCAAACCTTTTGCTATGCGACTCGAAATTGAGCTCAGGTACATCCTGTTTCCATTGATCATCCTTGTGATGTTTCTAAAACTTGATTGAAGTCCACCTGTGGTGAATTCAATTGACTGGACATGATTTGGAAAGGCACACACCTGTCTATATAAGGTCCCACAGACACAAAAACCAAGTCATGAGGTCGAAGAAATTGTCCAAGAGCTCCGAGACAGGATTGTGTTGAGGCACAGATTTGGTGAAGGCTACCAAAATATTTCTGCAGCATTGAAGGTCCCCAAGAACACAGTGACCTCCACCATTCTTAAAAGGAAGTAGTTTAAAACCACCAAGACTCTCAGACCATGAGAAACAAGATTATGTGGTCTAATGAAACAAAGATTGAACTCTTTGGCCTGAATGCCAAGTGTGACATTGGGCAGAAACCTGGCATGGTGGTGGCAGCATCATGCTGTGGGGATGTTTTCCAGCGGCAGGGACTGGGAGACTAGTCAGGATTGAGGGAAAGATGAACGGAGGAAAGTGCAGAGAGATCTTTGATGAAAACCTGCTCCAGAGCCCTCAGGGCCTCAGACTGGGGCTAAAGTTTACCTTCTAACAAGACAACAACCCTAAGCCCCCACCAAGACAATGCAGGAGTGGCTGCGTGACAAGTCTCTGAATGTTCTTGAGTGGCACAGCTGGAGCCCGGACTTGAACCCCCGATTTAAACATTTGTTTAATCAGCTGTGTTTGCTTGGGATGGAGAAAAAGTGTGACACCACTCTGGCCCCCGAGGACTGGAGTTTCCCATCCCTGCTGTAGGGGGTCCGTATTTGAGTTGTATCAGAAAATGTTGAGTAAAGCCCCCCACTAAGCCATGGCTACAATATAATTTTCCAGTATGCCTTGCCTTTTCAAGTGAATTTGTAGTTACCACCATGACTGTATTTGTTAGCAACAGAGACATGGCCTTAACCAAGTGAGTTCCTAGGTGAATGTTATCATTATAATTCAACTCCTTACACATATCTCACAAGGCCTTATTTTGAGTAGCCTTAAACTCAATTCCAGTAACTTTAGCAAAATGTTCAGAATGATTTCCAGGAATCTTCCAATTGGGATTTCTGGAAAACCTGGTAATTTGAAAGTGAGTTTTGCAAAGTAATGTGTAATTCCTATTGGAATCCAGCCAGAGGTAGGATATCCAACAGTTGAAATGTTTATTCACCCACAACCTGCATTAATAATGACTGCCAGGGTTTAGAACCGTGGAACAACCATTTCTTTAACCTCTAAAAGTCTAAGCCGTTGAATGTGGCCTTTAATACTATAGCCCATAGAAACACATTGAATAACACATTCATAAATGGCAAAAAAAAGACAGTAAAAAAAAAATCATAAGAAATAAGGTTTTGAAGTCTCTGTCCTATAACTTGAAGTTCAGGAAATATATATATATTTTTTAACCCCTTATTTTTGTTGCCACAAAACTACCTCTGTACTTCCATTTGTTTGTATGGGTTACCTTCAGACGAGTTGTAGACCAAAATGGAGAACACCATTGTGTTTGCGAGAGTGGTCATAATAGTTTGCAGACCAAACCGTTCGGACGATACAGACCTGAAAAAACCTATGTTTGGGATGTCTCACGGTCTGACAAACACTGCTGTAGGTCGGCCACCTTTCACTGCAGACACAAAAGGCCGATATATAAGTGGATGTGGTGGATTGAGGCGCAGACCATGCAAAAATGTTATGTTACTTAGATTGACGCACGGGTGCAAAGAAATCTAGCTTAAATGATTGGATTTGTTAAAAAATATATATGTTATTTATCTTTGTGTAACATAAGATTAATTAATCAATCACTCAATGTACATGCAAAAACATTAAAAATGATTTTTTTTAAATCTACCCCACATTTGAGACCCCACATTCAACATGAAAAAATACTAAATAATTTCATAGAACTGGTCACAGACAGACAAAATCACCTCCTGCTTAAAGCTGAAGTTGTAATGAGTCTACACACATTTGAATGGTGTTTCTGTGCCGCTCAGTGGACATTGAGGAGAAAATTCCCTGTCGTCAGTTATATGAAATCGTGCCAATATTTTACTGTCACTAAGTATGATCGTATTTACAGTAATTAAATTCACTTTTGTTGAATTGGAAAAACATAATTTATGATTAGATTTTTCATATTTTCATAATATTTGTACTACGTTTGAGCTTGTGTCATCAAAAGTGAGTACACCTCAGCAATTGATAACTACTTTCTAAAACTATGCAATTGTACCAGTTATTGTTTATGGCCAATTCATGAACAATTATTATGTTTGAGTATGTCTATTAAATCAAAATGTTGCACTATCATTCAAGATGACTTTTCATTGACTTTGAGTTCAACTTACTAGAAGTATTTGAGTTAAAAATGCCTTAGGGTTTACAGTGTGTTTATCCGCCGGGGCATGTTTTGTGGTCAATATTACAAATCATAGAACCCTGCATGAGAAGTGGAATGAGCCTGTAATGTTAACTGTGTATTGAGAGAGTGCCCTCCTCCCTCCTTCTCCAGCAGTGCTGGCTGTCTGGTAGCCTTCCCTGCGCCGCATTTCAGCATTCCTCCTTCCACCCTCTTCCCTCTCTCCTTCCCTCTTCCTCCCCCTCTTCCCTTCCATCCCCCTCCTCCTCCCGAGAGAGGCCCCATGGCGGTGCAGCACCATCGGGTCAACGAGTGCAGACCATTACCCACAAGTTACCCATTACCTCTGGCGCTGCCTAAATTTGAATATGCAGTGCTGCTCCTTTAAGACGCTGAAACAGGAGTCAACTGAATGCACTTGGACTGAGACACAGAGGCAGCCAAGATGGAGAGAGAGAGAGGAAGAGAGATTGAGAGAGAGACAGAGAGAGTCCAGTAGGGGAGGGAGGGAGGAAAAAGAGAAGCTCATTCCTTCCCTGCCCCCCACTACAAAGCTGTTAAGTTGCCATTATTCATGTGGTAATATTATGGGTGTCGGTTTGCTCACTGCACCACTTACAGAGAAAAGGATTATTGTTGCTAGGAGAGGAGAGGCGCAGCCTTCTCTCATTGGCCACCAGGAAGCGTTCGATGGCCCAATGAGAGCCTTCCCCAGCATCAGTAGGACAGTGGAGCAGAGCAGCCCGCACATGCAGACCTGATTAATATGTCAGACATGTTTTATGTGTTATAGTGAATCAGAGACTAGATGTATTGAAAAGACTGCGGTAGGGAGGGATGGTGTGTGTGTGTGCGTACATGCAAGCGTATGCATGGGATGTTTTAGGAGTGCATGCATGTATGTACAGTGGGCCTTGGCCTAATGATGTACATATGTGTGTGTCTACAGTTTGTAAGTGTAGGTGTGTTTGGATGCATGTCCATGTTCCTGAGTGCTTGTGGAGAACCTGGGTTTATGTACTTCCAAAAGAGCTAACACATATAGGCACACGAAGGCTGATACACACGTACATGCACCGCAGGCACGCACACCTACACACACACTACTATACTGTGTCATGGCTGGGATCCTCACATGAGCTTAGTCGTGAGTCTCTGCTGTACAAAGAGACACAGATGTCAAATCATGAGCATTAGGTCATGTGCTTTGTGAGTAATTATATTTTTCGTGTTATCGCACTGACAGCGCTGCATGGCCATATCCAGATTCCTTTGCCTAAACGAGAAAGGAGGCACATGGGGTTGAAATACTTCCTTGATTATTCATCAACCTTATTTAGAAAAGTCCCATGTATACTCTTAAAGTTCTTTGGGTTTGCGCCTTCATCTCTGAGCCCACATCCACATCCCTCTGGGTAGCTCAGCTCTGGTGTATGTCCATGGACAATTCCTTCCAACAGAATACACCTCAGGGCCAACTGGGCTACAAGACAAGTTGGTTGGCTATAGCTCTCAGTGTGAAGACCTCACTCTCAACCTTGTATGTCACTAAGGCCTGGATAGTAACAATATATCACAGACTTGTATCCTTTTTTAAACTTAGAGTTGTAAGTGTAATCATTAAGCCCTGTTTTCAATTTGAAAATACATGGGACTGCCTGTGTGTATATTACAGATCCCTCTTACTTACAGCGTCTAAGAAGCATTTTATTGCCATTTTTATATAACTCTCATCAAGCTGGTCCTGTTCTATTTTTCCCAACTTGATTTTTTGTAAAGTCACGTAATGATAGTGATATTGACCTTGGAGTGAGTGCTTCTCATTCCCAAAGCTACCCTCTCACAGAGAGACATGAGTCCTTAGAAAAAGGGTTCCTAAAAGGGTTAAAAAATAACCTTCTTTGGTTTCATGTTGAACCCTCTATGTAAAGGGTTCTGGAACCTTTTAGGTTCTAGATATACCTTTTTTTTCCCACAAGAGTGTAGATGTACTCTAATTACTCCTAACTAGTTTTGTGTGTTGTGTCCGCCTAAGCATCACCATGGCAACACCCCTTATGTGAGACAGATGCAGCTCTCACTGTCTGAAAGGTCAAGGGTAGAATGTTAGGGATCAGGGTCAAGGCCATGAGGTCACATGTGCCTGTCTCAGTAAGATCACCTGACTATTCCTTCCCCATATACAGAACAGGACTATATGTCCTTGTACAATTACATTACAAATGTTGTACATTATTCAGTCTTGATAGAAATAATTTTTATGCCAGTATACTGGCATATATACTGTATGTGTAATAAAATCATATCGTAGCATAACAGCAATATAATCACTCTAAACAAAGAATAAATGTTTATTATTTGTAATAACGTGTGTGTGCTCTGTTCTGAGAAGCTACAGTCTAGGCACATTTCTATAGCACTCCCCAAAGTTTGAATGGCAGATAACAGTGAATGTGCTTATTTGGCAGAAAGGATGCAGCCAGCGTTATTAGCTAGATTTAGAGCTTTGCTTCTTAAGTGGTTGCGTTCCAGAGCTTAAACTAGCGGTGAGGAAAACGAGAGAAATCGTTCAATCCCTTTTCTCTCTTCTTTTGTTCTCTCCTCTGTGGTCATGTGCTTCTGTCCTGTGCGGCGAGACGCGTGTGTATGTGTGTGTGTGTGTGTGTGTGTGTGTGTGTGTGTGTGTGTGTGTGTGTGTGTGTGTGTGTGTGTGTGATAGAGGTGGTGTTGGTGGTAAGATGGCAGGGGTGGCTCCCAGTGCAGGTGTTTGGAGGGGATTTGCAGGGCACGAACACACACACAGAGCTGTGGTTTCCTCTCGCCTCACCTCCTCCACGCTATACCGCCAGATCCTGAACCTCATTCTGCTTCCTTTTATTATTAATTATTTAATTCTCTCTCTCTCTCTAGTCAGACTTACAGGCACTGACTGATTTTCTCCACACTACGGACATCAACCCTGCACATCTGCTTACCCACCCTGACCTCTACTGGCTATGCAGTGAATCACACTGTGGTAATTCATATTTTCTACTGTAGGATCCTGAGCTTAGATTCAAATGGGTTTTCACTGAGAACTTATCCATAGCCCCATTTAAAACTGGTGTCTTGATTTTGTCCACATTCTGATAGTGTCCAAAAATGTCAGCACAATCAGAATGTGGATCAGGACAAAGGACGCATGTTAGCACAGATAAAAGCAGCTTTCATGAAGTAATGAGTTGGAATTAATGTTTTTCAAATCAAAATCAAATCAAATTGTATTTGTCACATGTGCCGAATAAAACAGGTGTAGACCATACAGTGAATTGCTTACTTACAAGACCTAACCAACAATGCAGTTAAAAAAACTAAATAACAAATTAGAATAAAACATGTTTGTTTTTTTAAACATTAGATTAAGAAATCAAAGTAACAAATAATTATAGAGCAGCAGTAAAATACAAATAGTGAGGCTATATACAGGGTATACCGGTACAGAGTCAATGTGCTTCGGCACCAGTTAGTCGAGGTAATTGAGGTAATATGTACATGTAGATAAAGTTATTAAAGTGACTATGCATAGATAAAAACAGAGAATAGCAGCAATGTAAAGGGGGGGGGGGGGGGCAATGCAAATAGTAGCCATTTGATTAGATGTTCAGGAGTCTTATGGCTTGGCGGAGAAGCTGTTGGACCTAGACTCTTGGACCTAGACTTGGCTCTTCGGTATATCTTGGTAGCAGAAACAATCAATGACTAGGGTTGTTGGAGTCTTTGATTGGTATTTGTAATGTGTTGATTGAGTATGGAAGTTGTGAATGTAGGGGGGAAAAGATAGGCAACCTTTTTGCCCGATGTCAACAACAACACCTTTCTGTCTCTGTCACTCTGTCATATCTTTGATGATGTAGATAGATGGCAGTGTGCAACCAAGGCTCAGTTCTGACTCATCCCATCATGTTTGCCTGTCGGTCTGTGTTTGTAGCCTGCATTCTGATATATGGGTGACAGTGAGAACTCAAAATAACTAGGGAAAAAAAGAAGCACTGTGTAGAAATGGATGTACAGAATAGAGGAGACTGACTCTTTAGTCCTGGGTCATTCCACGAAAAGAGTGCCTTTGATATTTTAAGTAGAAATTGTGCACCAATATTGAATTTCAAAAGACTGTTAAAGTAAGACCAGGCACCACACCCTCATTGTTACCCCCCTTAATCAAATCACAATCTTCTTTTACTAGTTGAATGTAAACACAATTATAATATTTTTTAATAAAAAATTATGCTGAAATATGTTATCGCTTCATTTGCATATTTGTATAACATATATCAGAAATGTTTTTATAAAAAATTATTATATTAAATATGCCCATACTTGCAAATTGCACAAATCCATTTTTCTGGACTGGTTGAAGTCAGGCTAAATCTTGGTTACATTTTGTTAAGACAAACACAACATTTGGTGAATGCAGATGCTTCTAAAGCTGAGAAAAATGAGTTGATGTGTAGGAAGAGTCTGACTTTCGGGAAATGGCATTAAAGACTTGTTAAAGTGGCAAAATTATGTGCACTGAACCCCTACATTTCTAGCAGCCTTTGCGAGTGTACCTGTAGGAGCAAAGGGATCAAAATACAAAGGAATCAACAACATTGCATTCCCTCCATATTACTGGCCTGTATGACAAAGTGAAAATAAAGTAGCCTGTATAAAAAAAATCCACTCCAAATCATTCATTCTGTTTGCAGCAAGGCTTTTCAGTAATACTGCAAGACAACACAGCTGTACCTTTTGCCCTAAATTAAAAACTACAGGGTTGGGCCAAATCCAATACAACAGAGTGAAAACGTCTCTATTTGCAAGTATTGTGGTGACATGTTCACTCTGTTTTCTGTTGTATTGGATTTGGCCCAACCCTTTAGTTTTTAATTTAGGCCAAAAGTACATGTATTTATCATGTTGTGCTGCAATATTACTTAACAGCCTTGTTGAAAACGGAATTAATGACTTGGAGTGGATTTTTTAACATGTCATGTTATGGGTATGCTTGTCATCGGCAGGGACTGGGGAGTTTGTCAGGATCAAAATAAATACGAAAGATCGAAAGCCCAGGTAAAAATATGAAAACCCACCTCAGTCTTCTGAAAACCTAACCCTGAGATTTTATTTTCCATCAAGACAATTACACACATTTTAATGTCAAAGACTCACCACAATGGCTTTCCGATGGGAATTGAGTGTTCCTGAGTGGTCTAGTCTCAATCCTGACTTAAATGTTCTGTCCATCAATGATCCAAAACCAAATTTACTGAGCCTGAGCAAATTTGACAAAAACAATAGACATGTTTGCCTAAGAGTTGTGCAAAGTTGGAAGAATCTTAATGAAAATTATTCACAGCTGTAATGGCGACAAAAGGTGCATCCACCAAGTATTAACTCTGGGGAGTGTAGACTTATCCAATTATGATATTTCATTTATTTTTTGTTTGTTCTTAATTTGGAAAATGTCTATAACTTTCTTTCACTTTAAAAATGTGGAGTAGCTTGTATAGATCTGTAAAGGAAAACATGTCATTTAATTTTTAATTGAATTTATAGGAGCAAAGTGTGAAGGTGTAGACTTTCTACAGGGACTGTACGTGCTAAAATACAGGTACAGTTGAAGTCGGAAGTTTACATACACTTAGGGTGGAGTTATTAAAACTAGTTTCTCAACCACTCCACAAATTTCTTGTTAACAAACTGTAGTTTTGGCAAGTCGGTTAGGACATCTACTGATAAGAAATTCTTCCAACAATTGTTTACAGACAGATTATTTCACTTATAACTCACTGTATCACAATTCCAGTGGGTCAGACGTTTACATACACTAAGTTGACTGTGCCTTTAAACAGCTTGGAAAATTCCAGAAAAAGATGTCATGGCTTTAGAAGCTTCAGGCTAATTCAGGCTAATTGACATCATTTGAGTCAATTGGATGTGTACCTGTGGATGTATGTCAAGGCCTACATTCAAACTCAGTGCTTCATTGCTTGACATCATGGGAAAATCAAAGGAAATAAATCAAGCCCAATTTCCAAAACGCCTGAAGGTACCACGTTCATCTGCACAAATAATAGTACGCAAGTATAAACACCATTGGACCACGCAGCCATCATACAGCTCAGGAAGGAGACGCGTTCCATCTCCTGGAGATGAACGTACTTTGGTGCGAAAAGTGCAAATCAATCCCAGAACAACAGCAAAGGACCTTGTGAAGATGCTGAAGGAAACAGGTACAAAAGTATCTATATCCACAGTAAAAAGAGTCCTATTTTGACAACCTGAAAGGCCGTTCAGCAAGGAAAAAACCACTGCTTCAAAATCAACATAAAAAAGACAGACTACAGTTTGCAGCTGCACATGGGGACAAAGATCATACTTTTTGGAGAAATGTCCTCTGGTTTGATGAAACAAAAATAGAACTGTTTGGTCATAATGACCATCATTATGTTTGGAAGAAAAGGGGGGTGGCTTACAAGTTGAAGAACACCATCCCAACCGTGAAGCACGGGGGTGGCAGCATCATGTTGTGGGGGTGCTTTGCTGCATGAGGGACTGGTGCACTTCACAAAATACATGGCATCCTGAGGCAGGAAAATTATATGGATATATTGAAGCAACATCTCAAGACGTTAAGGCTTGGTGGCAAATGGGTCTTCCAAATGGACAATGACCTCAAGCATACTTCCAAAGATGTGGCAAAATGACTTAAGGACAACAAAGTCAAGGTATGAGTAGCCATCACAAAGCCAAGGTATTTGAGTAGCCATCACAAAGCCAAGGTATTTGAGTAGCCATCACAAAGCCCTGTATTTTGTGAAGTGCATTTTCCTGTAGAAAATAAATGGGCAGAACTGACAAAGCGTGTGCAAGCAAGGAGGCCAACAAACATGACTCAGTTACACCAGCTCTGTCAGGAGGAATGGGCCCAAATTCACCCAACTTATTGTGGGAAGCTTGTGGAAGGCTAACTGAAACGTTTGACCCAAGTTAAACAATTTAAAGGTAATGCTACCAAATACTAATTGAGGGGTATGTTAACTTCTGACCCACTGGGAATGTGATGATAGAAATAAAAGCTGAAATAAATTATTCTCCCTACTATTATTCTGACATTTCACATTCTTAAAATAAAGCGGTGATCCTAACTGACCTAAGACAGGGAATTTTTACTAGGATAAAATGTCAGAAAATGTGGAAAACTGAGTTTAAATGTATTTTGCTAAACTTCGACTTCAACTTTATATACTGTATTTTATTCCATCTTTTGCACCTTGCCTATGCCGCTCGGCCATTGCTCATTCATAGACTTACATGTACATATTCTCATTCACCCCTTTAGATTTGTATGTATTAGGTAGTTGTTGGGGAATTGTTGGATTAGTTATTAGACATCAATGCACTGTCGGAACTAGAAGCACAAGCATTTCGCTACACTCACATTAATATGTGTATGTGACAAATAAAATACAATTTGATTTGATTTACAGTGGTCTAAAGAAATTATCAGGACATACTCAGTATTAATATCCCGAAAGAATGAAATTATCTGACACATGCAGCTAACAAAAATATATTGAATTGGTTGTTATTTGGGGTAGAACAGAAAACAAATTGCATCATTATCGTAAAAATCGAAGAAGCAAGTTGTAACCGGAAAAGGTAAGGAACTTGTCTGTCGGCCCTGCATTAAAGACCAAAATTGGATAAAGAAAATTGTGATAAATAAAAAAAGGTATCCTCTTTAATTTAACCTGTCTACGATACTGGTTCCCAATTGGGAATCAACCCTCCCACGTTCAGCTGAAACGATGGCGCATGGAACGCAAAAATATTCTTAAAAATATTTAACCTCCACACATTAACAAGTCCAATAGCTCAAATGAAAGATAAACACCTTGTTCATCTAGCCAGCAAGTCAGATTTCTAAAATGTTTTACGGCGAAAACATAGCACATATATATGTAAAACCACCTCCAGACACAGCTCATTTCAATAGCCAAAACATGCAATCAACAAACGCAGGATTAAAAAATTAATCGCTCACTAACCTTTTGAAAATCTTCATCAGATGACAGTAATATGACATGTTACACAGTACATATTTTTTTTTTCAATAATATGCCATTTATATCCATAAATGTCCATTTACAGTGAGTTCACGTTCAGAAATTACTCAAAAATGCCCGCAGGAAATCTATGTAGCGCGGCAAGATAACGTAAATAGACATCATAAACTTTGACTAAATATACATGTTCTACATATAGTTAGAAAGATACACTGCTTCTTTATGCAACCGCTGTGTTAGATTTCTTTTTAACGTTACAGAAATCGCACACTATTCCATATGCTGAGACAGCGCTCAGTTCCAAGCTACATTTCCACGTAATGTTGGAGTCAACAGAAACACAGATTTAAGCATAAATATTCCCTTACCTTCGATGGTCTTCGTTCAGAATGTTCTGGAAGGCTTCATACTTACCCAATACATCGTTTGGTTTCAAGTCTTGCGTCTTTGTATTAGCTACTGCTAATAACATCAGCTGAAATGCACCCAAAACGTCCTCTGGTCCGGAAAAGTTGCGCATCAAAACTTCAAAATTACATATTATATGTCGACTAAACAGGTCAAACTAAGTGCAGAAGCAAGCTTTATGATGTTTTAGACACGCAAAACAAACTTCAATTCAATCGGCCATCGTCTGCTCTTCTCTTGAGTGCTGGAACAAAGGAATGGCTGGGACCAATTCGCGCCCATACGCACAGCCTATTCTCTCGTGGCACGCACTAATTTCACTCCCATAGGGTCAATTCTCGCAGGATTTGAACGATTCAAAGCTCTAATGAAAGAGGACATCTAGCGGAAGAGATAGAAAGTGTCCCCAGAATCATAACTGGTTGGGAAGGGTGGGGGCCATGACGTCAAAGTTGCTCCAACTTTCATGGCCACAAAAACTAGTTTGGAAGAATGCCTGCCCTGTGAGTTCTGCTATACTTACAGACATAATTCCAACGGTTTTAGAATCTTTAGAGTGTTTTCTATCCAATAATAATTTTTATTTGCATATATTAGCAATTTTTGACAGATTTTTTTTCCAGTTTACTAGGGGTACCCAATCTCTCCAAAGGGGGCGTATGTCTGCCATATCCTTAACAGGTTTTAAGGACCAAACAATTGACAGCTGTGCCTTATAGCTTGCAAAATAGTTGGGAAGAGATTTTCGATGTACCGATTCCATGGCACATGGTTAATGAACTGACGACGACACCGGATTCAAAACATTCTTGCAAACAATAGAATGTTATTTTTGTGCAGGATACAACCATCCCCGTGCTGCAGATTTTGCTGCAAAAACACAGAATCAGTGGATCATTTGTTTTGGTACTGTCCATATTTAGCTTGTTTCTGGTCACAGGTCCAGGAATGGCTGAATAATTGTAACATTTACCTGGAGCCAACTCTGAAAATAGCAGTGCTGGGTGATTTGAGAAGTCATAGTCAATTGATCAATAATATAATAATACTTTTAGCAAATGTTTTATCTTTCATTTCCAATCTGTAGAAACTATGGAAATAGAAATGTTCACATTTTGTAAAACATCAGCACAGTATATACACACAGCACACAATATACGGCAAATAGAAATAAGAACATGGATGGTGTCAAGAGATAGATGGGAGGGGTTGAGTGGGGTTGAAGGTTGGGACTAAAACAACAAGATAACTAATGTAAAATATACTGTGTCTGTAAAATGTATGAAGTTTCAGAACTTTTGTTAAACAGAACAGTTAAAAATATATGGCAAATAGAAATCAAATTGGATGGTCAAAGATACAGTGAGGAAAAAAGTATTTGATCCCCTGCTGATTTTGTACGTTTGCCCACTGACAAAGAAATGATCAGTCTATCATTTTAATGTTAGGTTTATTTGAACAATGAGAGACAGAATAATATTTTAAAAATCCAGAAAAACGCATGTCAAAAATGTTCTAAATTGATTAGCATTTTAATGAGGGAAATAAGTATTTGACCCCCTCTCAATCAGAAAAATGTCTGGCTCCCAAGTGTCTTTTATACAGGTAACGAGCTGAGATTAGGAGCACACTCTTAAAGGGAGGGCTCCTTATCTCAGCTTGTTACATGTATAAAATGCACCTGTCCACAGAAGCAATCAATCAATCAGATTCCAAACTCTCCACCATGGCCAAGACCAAAGAGCTCTCCAAGGATGTCAGGGACAAAATTGTAGACCTACACAAGGCTGGAATGGGCTACAAGACCATCGCCAAGCAGCTTGGTGAGAAGGTGACAACAGTTGGTGCGATTATTGGCAAATGGAAGAAACACAAAAGAACTGTCAATCTCCCTCGGCCTGGGGCTCCATGCAAGATCTCACCTCGTGGTGTTGCAATGATCATGAGAACAATGAGGAATCAGCCCAGAACTACACAGGAGGATCTTGTCAATGATCTCAAGGCAGCTGGGACCATAGTCACCAAGAGAACAATTGGTAACACTACGCCGTGAAGGACTGAAATCCTGCAGCGCCCGCAAGATCCCCCTGCTCAAGAAAGCACATATACATGCCTGTCTGAAGTTTTCCAATGAACATCTGAATGATTCAGAGGACAACTGGGTGAAAGTGCTGTGGTCAGATGAGAACAAAATGGAGCTCTTTGGCATCAACTCAACTCGCCGTGTTTGGAGGAGGAGGAATGCTGCCTATGACCCCAAGAACACCATCTCCACTGTCAAACATGGAGGTGGAAGCATTATGCTTTGGGGGTATTTTTCTGCTAAGGAGACAGGACAACTTCACCGCATCAAAGGGAAGATGGACGGGGCCATGTACCATCAAATCTTGGGTGAGAACCTCCTTCCCTCAGCCAGGGCATTGAAAATGGGTCGTGGATGGGTATATTCCAGCATGACAATGACCCAAAACACACGGCCAAGGCAACAAAGGAGTGGCTCAAGAAGAAGCACATTAGGTCCTGGAGTGGCCTATCCAGTCTCCAGACCTTATTCCCATATAAAATCTGTGGACTCTACTCACTCTACTCAGTACTTTGTTGAAGCGGCTTTAGCAGTGATTACAGCCTCGAGTCTTCTTGGGTGTGACGATACAAGCTTGGCACACCTGTATTTGGGAAGTTTTCCCATTCTTCTCTGCAGATCCTCTCAAGCTCGGTCAGGTTGGATGGGGAGCGTCGCAGCACAGCTATTTCCAGGTCTCTCCAGAGATGTTCAATTGGGTTCAAGTCCGGGGTCTGCCTGGGCCACTCAAGGACATTCAGAGACTTGTCCCGAAGCCACTCCTGCATTGTGTTGACTGTGTGCTCAAGGTCGTTTTTCCTGTTGGAAGGTGAACCATCGCCCCAGTCTGAGGTCCTGAGTACTCTGGAGCAGGTTTTCCTCTGTACTTCCGTCTGGCCACTCTACCATAAAGGCCTGATTGGTGGAGTGCTGCAGAGATGTTTGTCACCTCCCTGACCAAGGCCCTTCTCCCCCGATTGCACAGTTTGGCCGGGTGGCCAGTTCTAGGAAGTTGTTGGTTCAAATTTCTTCCTTTTAAGAATGATAGAGGCCACTGTGTTCTTGCGGACCTTCAATGCTGCAGGTTTTTCTTTGTTTTTACAATTTTCTACATTGTAGAATAATAGTGAAGACATCCAAACTATGAAATAACTTATATGGAATCATGTAACATTCCAGGTGTAGCTGTTTGAGAGAATGCCAAGAGTGTGTAAAGCTGTCATCAAAGCAAATGGTGGCTACTTTGAAGAAACTATTTTTATTGAACACTTTTTTGGTTACTAAATTATTCCATATGTGTTATTTCATAGTTTTGATGTCTTCACTATTATTCTACAATGTTGAAAATATTCAAAATAAAGAAAAAACATTGAATGAGTAGGTGTGTCCAAACTTTTGACTGGTACTGTAGATTTCACCTTGTTCATATAGTTGGCAGAAATTGTAAGGGATTAAATATAGACGACTGGCGGAAGGAGAAGAGGATCTGGTAAAATAAGGGTATGTTGCTAACATCTCGGTAAGTAGCTATTGTAACTAGCGAGCTAGCTTCTTTGCAATACACTAACCTAGTTTTCATTGCAAATATCTGACTGCTACTAGGATAGTATTCTGTACCAGACCAAATGCAAAAATAAGACAAAAAATATACTTAAATAAAATATGGAACAAATGAAAATGCTCAATATCTTTCTATTTGGATCAAGGTAGATAGTAGCTAGTTAGCTGACGGCAAATATGTGCAGGAGCTTGCAGGGATTTGTAGTTATGCACGATGTCTACTTTGACGCTAATTAGCATTTTCAAATCGGAGAGTTAATACAGTGCCTTGCAAAAGTATTGATCCACCTTGGCGTTTTTCCTATTTTGCTGCATTACAACCTGTAATTTAAATGGATTTTTATTTGGATTTCATTTAATGGACATACACAAAATAGTCCAAATTGGTGAAATGAAATGAAAAAAAATAACATGTTTTAAAAATTCTCCAAAATAAAAAATGGAAAAGTGGTGCATGTATTTGTATTCATCCCCTGTGCTATGAAGCCCCTAAATAAGATCTGGTGCAACCAATTACCTTCAGAAGTCACATAATTAGTTAAATAAAGTCCACCTGTGTGCAATCGAAGTGTCACATGATCTGTCACATGATCTCAGTATATCTACACCTGTTCTAAAAGGCCCCAGAGTCTGTAAGACCACTAAGTAAGGCGCACCACCAAGCATGCGGCACCATGAAGACCCAGGAGTACTCCAAACAGGTCAGGGACAAAGTTGTGGAGAAGAACAGATCAGGGTTGGGTTATAAAGAAATCTACTAAACTTTCAACATACAACGGCGCACCATTAAATTATTATTCAAAAATGGAAAGAATATGGCACAACAATAAAACCTGCCAAGAGAGGGCCGCCCACCAAAACTCACAGACCAGGCAAGGAGGGCATTAATCAGAGAGGGAACAACGGAAAAAAAAGATTACACTGAAGGAGCTGCAAAGCTCCACAGCGGCGATTGGAGTATCTGTCCATAGGACCACTTTAAGCCGTACACTCCACAGAGCTGGGCTTTACGGAAGAGAGGCCGAAAAAAAGCCATTGCTTAAAGAAAAAAATAAGCAAACACGTTTGGTGTTAGCCAAAAGGCATGTGGGAGACTCCCCAAACAAATGGGGTGAAAGTGCAGATGAGACTAAAATGTAGCTTTTTGGCCATCAAGGAAAACGCTATGTCTGGTGCAAACCCAACACCTCCCATCACCCCGAGAGCACCATCCCCACTGTGAAGCATGGTGGTGGCACCATCATGCTGTGGGGATGTTTTTCATCGGCAGGGACTGGGAAACTGGTCAGAATAGAATGAATGATGGACGGCGCCGAATACAGGGAAACTCGAGGGAAATCTGTTTCAGTCTTCCAGAGATTTGAGAGTGGGACGGATGTTCACCTTCCAGCAGGATAATGACCCTGAGCATACTGCAAAAGCAACAATCGAGTGAAACATTTACATTTCTTGGAATGGCCTAGTCAAAGCCCAGACCTCAATCCAATTGAGAATATGTGGTATGACTTGCTGTACACCAGCGGAACCAATCCAACTTGAAGGAGCTGGAGCAATTTTGCCTTGAATAATGGGCAAAAATCCCAGTGGCTCGATGTGTCAAGCTTATATAGACATACCCCAAGAGACATGCAGCTGTAATTGCTGCAAAAGGTTGCTCTACAAAGTATTGACTTTGAGGGGGGGTGAATAGTTATGCACTCACAAGTTTTCTGTTTTTTTGTCTTATTTTTGTTTGTTTCACAATAAAAAATATTTTGCATCTTAAAAGTGGTAGGCATGTTGTGTAAATCAAATATACAAACCCCCCCCAAAATAAATTTTAATTCCAGGTTGTAAGGCAACAAAATATAAAAATGTCAAGGGGATGAATACTTTCGCAAGCCACTGTAGAGCCGAATATATTGATAAAAGTCTCCTTGTCCGAGAGAGATTAACAGTTATCAAAATATAACGCCAAGGAAAAACAAACATTAAACACACACCTTGTTTGAAGTGGTTTTAATATCCCCTATGAGAAAAATGTATGAAAATTAATTGGGACCATTTACATGTTTGACTGCTAGGTTTTATGTGTATTATGATGCATCCACTGTGGGGTTCTAAGGTAAATTAAATTAAAAGCCAATTTATGCTTGATCCAAAAATGTGGTAGGAGGCTTCGTATGAAAGCCCTGATGTCTGCGGAGGCCTTTTCGCAGTAAATTCTGTACGGCCACTTCAGACATTGGATTGATCATGCAGAGCCTTTTATCTGGAGATGACATCCTGGTCTTTGCAACCACCGAACTGCAGTACCACATTATGCCAGTAGAGATCACTCATACCACATGAGTAACATGAAAAACAAATCATTTTGGAGAAAGTCACAACTTGTAACCCTGTTACACCTGGACCACTAACACTCCCTCAAGGCTTTTCATAATACCTGAGAATCCTAGAAGAAATATGCTTACTTTAATTTACATAGGCATGCATGTAGGTTGATTGGCAGAAAACACTGTACAACAATACACCCACTGGAACTCAAGGTAGGACCATAGGATGACTGAAAACAGAGTTTGTATGTTTATTGGATTGGATAGAGAGAGACAGGAGAGACAAGAAGAGTGTGTTGAAAGACCCTTGGTCAGATTTCAAATCATGCTCTAAGACTCTCAGTGGTACATAGCGTTCTAGAGGAAGCAGCTTAGACCGGTAGAGCGGCTAGACCACCCCAGGCCTCTGGTGGCTTTACTATCAACTACATTTAATTCAATTTATATATCAATAATATCAATGACTGATAAAGGTCAGAAAACAAATTAGAAACTTTTATAGTATCACTTTTTATTAGAAATGTACCACAGGAACATAGTAAAACAATTTGTATAAAATTGACAAAAAATACAAAAGATTGTTAGTGGATATGCATGTGTAACTTAATGTAAACTAAGGCATCAGATTCTGCACTGTATAAAGTAATTAGTTCTGCTAACAATTATTTTATGTGGAAACCAGTTGCCTAGAACCATTTGAGTAACCCAAGTATTTCAGTGTTCAATACTTAAAGTAATAAAGTGACATCACCACCCATAAGGTCTTCTTAAGTTGTAAATACTTAACTGTTGAATGTTTTATGAACTTTTTGAAACTAAATTGCATGATGTATTCTGATCTATAACAATTGAAGTTACTTGAACATGGATATTTGTTGTAGTGAATGGACACACTTACAGTCTCTCTCATTTCAAAAAGGAGTTTGATAAAGTACAATTAGAATTTACATATAAATGCCTGGATTACTTTAATTTCGGTGAATCTCATATACAGTGCCTTGCGAAAGTATTCGGCCCCCTTGAACTTTGCGACCTTTTGCCACATTTCAGGCTTCAAACATAAAGATATAAAACTGTATTCTTTTGTGAAGAATCAACAACAAGTGGGACACAATCATGAAGTGGAATGACATTTATTGGATATTTCAAACTTTTTTAACAAATCAAAAACTGAAAAATTGGGCGTGCAAAATTATTCAGCCCCCTTAAGTTAATACTTTGTAGCGCCACCTTTTGCTGCGATTACAGCTGTAAGTCGCTTGGGGTATGTCTCTATCAGTTTTGCACATCGAGAGACTGAATTTTTTTCCCATTCCTCCTTGCAAAACAGCTCGAGCTCAGTGAGGTTGGATGGAGAGCATTTGTGAACAGCAGTTTTCTTCTCCTTGTATGAGCTGAAAGTTTAGAGGGACGGCCAGGTCTTGGTAGATTTGCAGTGGTCTGATACTCCCTCCATTTCAATATTATCGCTTGCACAGTGCTCCTTGGGATGTTTAAAGCTTGGGAAATCTTTTTGTATCCAAATCCGTCTTTAAACTTCTTCACAACAGTATCTCGGACCTGCCTGGTGTGTTCTTTGTTCTTCATGATGCTCTCTGCGCTTTTAATTTTGCACGCCCAATTTTTCAGTTTTTGATTTGTTAAAAAAGTTTGAAATATCCAATAAATGTCGTTCCACTTCATGATTGTGTCCCACTTGTTGTTGATTCTTCACAAAAAAATACCGTTTTATATCTTTATGTTTGAAGCCTGAAATGTGGCAAAGGTCGCAAAGTTCAAGGGGGCCGAATACTTTCGCAAGGCACTGTACATAGGGTTAAAGTTATGTACTGCAATGGTTACTTAGAAAGTATTGAGCTTTTAAGAGGAGTAAAAGCCTGTCCATTGTCTCCATATATATTCATTATGGCCATCGAAATGCTAGCTATTAAAATCTGATCCTACAAGAACATCAAGGGGTATGCCGATGACTCAAGTTCTCTTAGGTCTGCAATCTGGATCCCTGCACAGTCTCATTGAAGATCTTGATCACTTTTCTAGCCTCTCTGGACTAAAACTTAATTATGAAAAGTGTACCAGATTACGTATTGGATCGTTAAAAGTCAGTTTTTACACTACCTTGTAGTTTGCCGATAAAATGGGCGGAAGGTGAAGTAGACATATTTGGTATTCATATCTCAAAAAATATAAATTAACTTACCACAACCAATTTCAATAGAAAGTTTGCAAAAATAGATAAGATTCTGCAACCATAAATCACATTTATTAACTCTTTGGTTCTATCACAGTTTACTTACTAATGGCATTGCCTACTCCAGGCGACTTGTATTTTTTAAATCATATGAGCAACAAATAATTCACTTAATTTGGAAAGCTAAACCAGACAAAATAATTAATGTGTTTAGGGGGCTAAACATATTAAATATTAAAGCATTAAACCTCTCACTAAAAGCTTCACTCATACATAGATTACACTTAAAACCAAAATGGTTTTCCAGTAGATTATTAAGAAAGGTTAATCCTTTGTTCAAAAATTGCCTTTATACAGATTACAACTTCTCATTTCCGACTAATTGAAAATGAAACTTTGTTTAAAGTGTGCCCTTTCATAAACAAGCCATACAAAGCTGGTTACAATTTCAATTTTACCTCCAGAAAAGACAGAACAAATATTATGGTTAAACTCAAATACTGATTAATTAAAAAAAACATTCTTTATGGAAAAAATGTTTTAAAATGGTATTATATGTATTATTGATATTATGAATAGAGATAGCTGCATATGTTACTTAACTCCACTATCAAAAATATATGGGAATGTCTGCTCAATGCAAAGTTACAACCAATTGATTGCAGCATTACCAAGGGCAAAGGGAAGAGGGGGAATGTTTGGAACTTGTTTGTCTGCCATATACTAAAGATACAAAATTGGCAGAAAATGATTGGCATAAATAGAAAAATATACCAGCTTCATTTGAGGGCAAAAATGTTGACCCTGCGCCATAGAGGTTGCAAAATAAATGGGAAGAGATTTTCGATGTACCGATTCCATGAAACATGTTATATGAACTGATACAAAAAACTAAATTTGATTCAAGACTGACTTTTTCAATTAAAATTATTATACAAAATTCTTGCCACCAATTTCATGCTATATATTTAGGGCATACAACAATCTCAGCACTGTAGATTTTTCTGCGAAGAGATCATTTATTATGGTATTGCCCCTATGTACAGTAGCAACATTGACTTAACATTAACCTTACAAAGAGCAGTGTTGGGCAATTAGGAAGGCCATTGTCAATCAATCAATAATATAAGTATTAACATAGGAAAGGTTTTCATCTTTAGCTTACAATCTGTGGATAATATGCGATGATAAAGGTTCAAAATTCATGTGTGATTAAAGAGCTTGTGTTTGGTAATGTATTATTATTATTATTAATATGTGATTGCTCTATAAAAAAGTACCATGTGTGTAAAATGTATATTTAAAATGTGTGTATACAGCGTATTCAGACCCCTTGACTTGAATGGTAAATAATGTATGGTCATTTTGGAG
Source organism: Oncorhynchus mykiss (assembly GCF_013265735.2). Lineage (NCBI taxonomy): Eukaryota > Metazoa > Chordata > Actinopteri > Salmoniformes > Salmonidae > Oncorhynchus > Oncorhynchus mykiss. The sequence goes on from NC_048574.1 coordinate 51,457,866, forward strand.
TCACTTTTATTGGAAATAACAATAGAATGCTGCTAAACACTTCCATTGTACATTATTGTGGATGCTACCGTGAAAATGGAAAATCCTGAATGATTCGTAAATAATGACAAGTGAGAAAGTTACAGACACACAAAAGACACACAAAAGACTCTCACCATTACAAAAACAGAGGAGGTTATATTTTTTTTTGGGGGGGGGGGGGGGGGGGGTATGCTATTTCTGCATCTAACTTTCTCACTCATCATTATTCACAATTTATTCAGGATTATCTGTAATCATGGTAGCATCCACATTTTAACATGTAACGTAGAAGTGATTAGAAACATATTATATTCTGATTTACAATAAAAGTGACTCCATCATGAAACACTACATTATTTACCATTAATTTCTATTGGTCACAAAATAATCTGAGGGAGGGAGGGAGGAAGGCTTGGGTGATTGTTAGGTCAGTAATGCTGATCTAGGCAGTGGGGTTGAAGGTACCATGGAAACCGTAGGGAATATTGACAGGCACCTCGGCTCTCCCCAGCTCCTCCCATGTCTTTGCATTCAGAACCAGGAGGAATGTACTCTTATCCTGCACAGAGAGATAGAAGCTTCCAGATTAATCTACAACAACACTGTAGAACATTCTAGATTAACCTCTATCAATACTCTAAAACAGTTGCCATAAAGTGTTTCTTTACATGACCTTTGACTGTTGTGACGCACAGTAGTGGTCTAGTGGTGATATTAGGAACTGCATGCTACTGCATTGTTTTAATTTGGCGCAGTTTCAGATTCACTTTGAGACAAAGTTTAATTCATTCAGCCCTTCTTGTTTAATTGTGTGCTTGTGGTGCTTCAGCATAAACACTTTTGCATTCCTATCCACTGCCAAAAATAGGTACAACTTAAAAATGTGTCTAAGAAGGTAAACTGAACAAGTGTTTTGTATTTTTATATAAAGTTAATTATTTTTCCACATTGTATTGTTACAGCTTCAATTCAAAATCGATTGAATAGATCTCACTCATCTACACACAATACCCCATAATGACAAAGTGAAAACATGTTTTGTTAGACATTTTTGAAAATGTATTATATTAAATAAAGACATCTAATTTACATATATATTCACAACCCGAGTCAATTAATGTTAGAATCAGCTTTGGCAGCGATTACAACTGTGAGTCTTTATCGGCAAGTCTCTAGAGCTTTGCACACCTGGATTGTACAATAATTACATTTTTTATTTTTTATTCATCAAGCTCTGTCAAGTTGGTTAGATTTACAAGCCAAAATAAGTCAATATTGTGACTAGGCCACTCAGGAACATTCAATGTCATCTTGGTAAGGCACTCCAATGTATGGTTATGGTCCTGCTGAAAGGTGAATTTGTCTCCCGGAATATTCTCTAGGAATTTGTCTGTGCGTGGCTCTAATCCTTTTATTTTTATCCTGAAAAACTCTCTAGTCCTTGTTGATGATAATCATTCCCATAACATGATGCAGCCACCACTTTGATTGAAAATATGAAGAGTGGTACTCAGTGACGTGTGGTGTTGGATTTGCCCCAAACATAACACTGTCTATTCAGGACATTAATTTATTTTCTTTGTCACATTTTTTTTGCGGTTTTACTTTAGTTCCTTATTGCAAATATATTTGTATTCTATACAGGCTTCCTCCTTTTCACTGTGCCATTTAGGTTGGTATTGTGAAGTAACTGCTACAATGTTGTTGATCCATCCTAATTTTCTCCTATCACAGCCATTAAACTCTGTTTTTAAGTCAACATTGGTTTCATGGTGAAATCCCTGAGCGGTTTCATTCCTCTCCAGCAACGGAGTTAGGAAGGACACCTGTATCTTTGGAGTGACTGGGTGTATTGTTAGACCCTCCAAAGTGTAATTAATAACTTCACCATGCTCAAAGGGATATTCAATGTCCGCTTTTTTAATTTTATCCATCTACTATTAGGTGCCATTCTCTGCGAGGCATTGCCAAATCTCCCTGGTCTTTGTGGGTGAAATCTGTGTTTGCAATTCACTGCTCGACTGACGGACCTTACAGATAATTGTATGTGTAGGACACAAAGATGAGGTAGTCATTCAAAAATCATGTTAAACACTATAAGTGCACACAGTGTGAGTCCATGCAACCTATTATTTGACTTAAGCACATTTTTACTCCTGAACTTATTTAGGCTTGCCGTCACAAAGGGGTTGAATACTTACTGACTCAAGACATTTCAGCTTTTCATTGTTAATTTGTTTGTAAAACATTTCTAAAAACAGAATTGCACTACAACATTATGGGGTATTGTATGTAGGGGGTATTATGGGGTATTGTACACAACCTCTCCCGCTGTAACACAACAAAATGTGGAAAAGTTCAAGGACCTGAAGGCACTATAGTTGCTTTTTGGTGGTTATCATGTAAACCACAAATAAAATATTCTTACATTTAAATTAGAATATTTAGTTAATAAATTTGGAGCACATTGTGTAATAAAGAGGGTTTGTGTTTCATTCCATTTCTTAAAAAAGTAATTTAAATCGGTAGATATATGGGTAATATGTGACTTTTGCCTCCTTAAAATCCCATATCGGTTGGCCTGAATTTTGTTGTCTGAGTGAGTAAAATGCTGTAAATTACAAGAACTCTGTGCATTTTGAAAGATAAGATCTTGAGGATTATAATAAACACATATTTGATGATACAAGCATGGGTCCAAATGCGCACTTCACATTTCCATATCATAAAACTTATGTAACGTTTATGATCACTACCTATCATGTACAGTTACAAGATGACATGATGTTATACCCTGGGTTGTCCTGAACAGAACAGCCTGTTTGTTTTAGTGTGAGGAAAATTTGCTACAGACCACACATCAGAATGCACTCATGACTCCATTCTATGCACACCAAAATTACAATCTGCTTCTCGGAATTTCCTTGTGAAAGCCTAACTCTGTAAGATCATATTTTATAATTTCGCTAGTCATGTGTGCGATATAATGACCCATGACCTTTACCTCAGTGGGCGTGACCACCACGGACAGGATGACCCCATCGTCCTCCTCCACGGCGTCCGGCGAGGGAACGAAAACAGGCTCTGAGGGAAACAAACCCTTCTGGTACCACACCTTGAAACAGAGAGAGAGCAGAGATGCAAACTGGGACCCCAAAAGGTAAACATGGTCAATCTTTGAAAAGTGAAAGATAACATTTTTTTTCTTCAGAGAACAACAAGTACATAATATATATTTTATTAGTCTCATTACTCCTAACTTCCCAAAACACAATAGACAGAGAAAATAGTGTCCCGGGGAACGGGGGAGTTGGGCTCTTTGGTCTGTGTTTAAGGTTTATCATGACATGCAACGATAATCTCAGTCTTCCCAGAGAGGAATACATAAGGCACAATCACATATTTTTTTTTTGCCAAATTACTTTTTGTCGGTTTTGTTTTTCTAGGTTTGAGATATTTTTCAGATTTTCACTCTCGTAATCACCATTTTTTTAAAATAGGAACAAAACCAAATTGGATGTTCTAAGTCCACAACAATGCTTAAACCTTAGAGATCAAATTAAAATTACAAGAGGGGATTGGTCATAAACCCTCAAAGTTCAATAATGAGGATAAAATGGCAGCAATCTTGGTCAGAGAGAAATCCCAAAATGAATCTAATTGGAATGTATGGCAGTAAAGCATATGTGATGCATTTCCTGCTTTTACTTATGCAGGGGGAAAAAAGTACAAAAAAAAGTAAGGCATTAGAATTATAATCAACCTAAAAAAATAATAATAATAAATCAGTTTATATAGGTTTTTATACACTTTTTACCACATGTAAACATACCATAAATGTCTCAGATTTGTTTTCTTGAAAAGCTGTGAATGCTAGTATATGATACAATATTAGTACTTGTTGCATTTACAACGTGTCTAAGTTCTATCATCAACTGATTTCAGAAAGCAGTACTGCCAACTCTCACACACTAGCCGTGAGACAAGTATTTGACCTTCTTTACACACTCACACGCATTGATTTCTATATACTGCTATATCGGTCTGCTAATACAGAACAAGTAAAGGGCCCATTGTTATTTCATAGTTTTGATGGCTTCACTATATTCTACAATGTAGAAAATAGTAAAAGTTAAAGAAAAATCATTGAATGAGTGTCCAAACTTTTGACTGGTACTGTGTACACTACTGTTCAAAAGTTTGGGGTCACTTTGGGGTGCTTGTTTTGAAAGAAAAGCACATTTTGTGTCCATTAAAATAACATGAAATTGATCAGAAATACAGTGTAGACATTATTAGTGTTGTCAATGACTATTGTAGCTGGAAGCGGCTGATTCTTCATGGTATGTCTACATAGGCATACAGAGGCCCATTATCAGCAACCATCACTCCTGTGTTCCAATGGCACGTTGTGTTAGCTAATCCAAGTTTATAATTTTAAAAGGCTAATTGATCATTAGAAAACCCTTTTGCAATTATGTTAGCACAGCTGAAAACTGTTGTTCTGATTAAAGAGGCAATAAAACTGGCCTTCTTTATACTAGCTGAGTATCTGGAGAATCAGCATTTGTGGGTTCGATTACAGGCTCAAAATGTACAGAAAAAAAAACTTCCTTCTGAAACTCGTCAGTCTATTCTTGTTCTGAGAAATGAAGGCTATTCCTTGCGAGAAATTGTGTACGCTGTGTACTACTCCCTTCACAGAGCAGCGCAAACTGGCTTTAACCAGAATAGAAAGAGGAGTGGGAGGCCCCGGTGCACAACTGAGCAAGAGGACAAGTACATTAGTGTGTCTAGTTTGATATACAGACGCCTCAAGTCCTAAACTGGCAGCTTCAGTAAATAGTACCTGCAAAACACCCGTCTCAACGTCAACAGTGAAGAGGCGACTCCGGGTTGCTGGCCTTCTAGGTAAAGTTGCAAAGAAAAAGCCATAGCTCAGACTGGCCAATAAAAAGAAAAGATTATGATGGGCAAAACAACAGAGACACTGGACAGACGAAGATTGGAAAACAGTGTTTATGGACAGACGAATCTAAGTTTGAAGTGTTCAGATCACAAAGAAGATCATTCATGAGTTGCAGAAAAAATGAAAAGATGCCGTAGGAGTGCTTAATGCCCTCTGTCAAGTATGGTGGAGGGAATGTGATGGTCTGGGGGTGCTTTGGTGGTGTTAAAGTAGGAGATTTGTACAGGGTAAACGGGATCTTGAAGAAAGAAGTCTATCACTCCATTTTGCAACGCCATGCCCTTTGGCGCTTAATTGGAGCCAATTTCCTCCTACAAAAGGACAATGACCCAAAGCATAGCTCCAAACTATGCAATAACAATTTAGGGAAGAAGCAGTCAGCTGGTATTCTGTCTATAATAGAGTGGTCAGCACAGACACCGGATCTCAACCCTATTGAGCTGTTGTGGGAGCAGCTTGACGTATGGTATGTAAGAAGTGCCCATCAAGCCAATCCAACTTGTAGGAGGTGCTTCAGGAAGCATGGGGTGAAATCTCTTCAGATAACCTCAACAAATTGACAACAAATTGTACTGAAGAGATGAGTAGGCAGGTATGCTACACGTACACTACGGTCACAAGACACAGGCCTCCTTACTGTCCCTAGAATTTCTAAGCAAAGAGCTGGAGGCAGGGCTTTTCTCCTATAGAGCTCCATTTTTATAGATTGTTCTGCCTACCCATTTGAGAGACGCAAACTCGGTCTCAACCTTTAAGTCTTTATTGAAGACTCATCTCTTTAGTAGGTCCTATGATTGAGTGTAGTCTGGCCCAGGAGTGTAAAGGTGAACGGAAAGGCACTGGAGCAACGAACCGCCCTTGCTTTCTCTGCCTGGCTGGTTCCCCTCTTTCCACTGGGATTCTCTGCCTCTAACCCTATTACAGGGGTGGAGTCACTGGCTTACTGGTGCTCTTCCATGCCGTCCCTAGGAGGGGTGCGTCACTTGAGTGGGTTGAGTCACTGACCTGATCTTCATGTCTGGGTTGGTGCCCCCCAGACATGAGTTCTTTGTGGGCTATACTCGGCCTTGTCTCAGGATGGTAAATTGGTGGTTGGATATATCCCTCTAGTGGTGTGGGGGCTGTGCTTTGGCAAAGTGGGTGGGGTTATATCCTGCCTGTTTGGCCCTGTCCGGGGGTATCGTCGGATGGGGCCATGGTGTCTCCTGACCCCTCCTGTCTCAGCCTCCAGTATTTATGCTGCAGTAGTTTGTGTTGGGGGGCTAGGGTCAGTCTGTTATATTTGGAGTATTTCTCCTGTCTTATCCGGTGTCCTGTGTGAATTTAAGTACGCTCTCTCTAATTCTTTCTTTCTTTCTTTCTTCTCTCTCTCTCTCTCAGAGGACCTAAGCACAAGGACCATGCCTCAGGACTACCTGGCTTAATGACTCCTTGCTGTCCCCAGTCAACCTGGCCGTGCTGCTGTTCCAGTTTCAACCGTTCTGCCTGCGGCTATGGAACCCTGACCTGTTCACCAGACGTGCTACCTGTCCCAGACCTGCAGTTTTCAACTCTCCAGAGACAGCAGGCGCAGTTGAGATACTCTGAATAATCGGCTATGAAAAGCCAACTGACATTTATCTCCTGACCTGTTGCACCCTCAACAACCACTGTGATTATTATTATTTGACCCTGCTGGTCATCTATGAACATTTGAACATCTTGGCCATGTTCTGTTATAATCTCCACCCGGCACAGCCAGAAGAGGACTGGCTTCATAGCCTGGTTCCTCTCTTGGTTTCTTCCTAGGTTCTGGCCTTTCTAGGGAGTTTTTCCTAGCCACAATGCTTCTACACCTGCATTGCTTGCTGTTTGGGGTTTTAGGCTGGGTTTCTGTACAGCACTTTGTGACATCAACTGATGTAAGAAGGGCTTCATAAATACATTTGATTTGATTTGAACTAGAATGCCAAAGGTCTGCAAGCTATAATTGCTGCAAATTGAGGATTCTTTGATGAAAGCAAAGTTTGAAGGACGCAATTGTTATTTCAATTAAAAATAATTATTTATAACCTTGTCAAAGTCTTGACTATATTTCCTATTCATTCTGCAACTAATTTCACGTATGCTTTCATGGAAAACAAGTGACGACAAACTTTTTAATGGTAGTGTATGTATATATTTCCTGAGTTTTTAAAAATATTTCCTTAATTTAGGACAGACACTTCAAATCTTTGTTTCTTATGATTTATTTTTTAATATCCTTTTTGCCATTCATGAATGTGTTATTCGATGCACTTCTATAGGTTTTAGTAGTAAAGGCCAACATCAATATTCTTTCAAATTATGTATTTTTTTGGGTTACCTTAAGGGGTCTTAAAATTCTAAATCAAATAGTCATACTGGATCATTTAGCTATCTTAAAACAATTCCATATGTCAGACAATTCCATATGTCAGATATGTCAGCACTCCACCTCCCTTCCCCAATGGCTTAGAATGAATACAAGTTAAGGAATTAGAATTTAGGATAGCTTTAAACATGTGAAATTTAGTTTGGTGTATCTAGGTTGAACTGTTCAAGAATAACTGTTGGTGAGAAATATGATTCTAATTTATGCAAATATATAATCTCCACCAGGCACAGCCAGAAAAGGACTGTCCACCCCTCAGAGCCTCATTCCTCTCTAGGTTTCTTCCTAGGTTCTTGCCTTTGTAGGGTGTATTTCCTAGCCACATGCTTCTACATCTGCATTGCTTGCTGTTTGGGGTTTTAGGCTGGGTTTCTGTATAAACACTTTGTGACATCTGCTGATGTAAAAATGGCTTTATAAATACATTTGATTGATATAGTTATACTAGAGTTTATCAAAGTTTTAAAGAATTTGAAGTTAGGATAGCATGAATCTGTGAAAGTTTGAAATGATAAATCATTGTTGCTATTATATGCAAATCTTATGCACATTTGAGTAGTTATAATTTATAGCACAGACCAGAGCTAGACCAGAGCTAGTGTGTGCCAGAGCTAATGTAGCTAGCTACATCCAGTACCTGAGCTGAACCAGAGCTTGGGCAGACCAGAGCAGTAGTTGTGTGGTTGTGATCAGTAGTTGTGGTTAGTATTTGTGGTCTGTAGTTATCTTCAGCAGTGGTCAGTAGTTGTTGTCAGTGGTTTAGTGGTCAGTAGTTGTGGCGGTCAGTAGTTATGGTGATTCGATGTGTTGTCAGCAGTTGTGTGGTCAGAAGTTGTGTGGTTGTGGTCACTAGATGTTTTCAGCAGTTTTGTGAATGTAGTCAGAAGTTGTGTGGTTGTGGTCAGTAGCGGTCAGTTGTTGTGGTTCAGTAGTTGTGTGGTCAGAAGTTGTATGGTTGTGGTCAGTAGTTGTGGCCAGGTGGTTGTGGTCAGTAGTTGTGGTGGCCAGTAGTAATGGAGATTTAATCTGTGGTCAGAAGTTGTGTGGTTGTGGTCAGTAGTTGAATGGTCGGTAGTTGTGTGGTTAAGTCAATAATTGTGATCAGTAGTTTTTTTCAGTAGTTGTGTGGTTGTAGTCAGTAGTTGTGTTCTTGTGGTCAGTAGTTGTGTGCTTGTGGTCAGTAGTTGTGTGCTTGTGGTCAGTAGTTGTGTGCTTGTGGTCTGAATTTGTGTGGTTCAGCTGTGTGGTTGTGGTCAGTAATTGTGGTCCCTCTTCACCCTTGTCATAATTTGGCTCTCTTTTCGTCTGTGAATACCCTTAGCAAAGGCTCCGTTTGGGCTGCCCAATGATGACACAGAGCTGTTAGAATACATTAGCTAACCATTTTTTGTCATTCTAAACTCTGACTAACAGTTGTAACTTTTTATTGGTAGAAGCCATTCCTAATCTGCTTCATCCAATCAGTGGGGTACAGCCTGCCCTCTTCTTTAGAGACAGGCAAACTAGCCAGTTGAGTTATTTAAAGCACGGAGCATGATCCTGAGAAGGCGGACAAACCTAGTGAGCATTATAAATATTCTCTTTATCATTCTAGGTCACCCAGACCGGGGAAGCAATCAAAATCTTGCCGATTGTTGTTCAGTTAGAAACAGATTCACAAATCATGGGAATTTAGGAAGCTAGGAAGACATTAGCTGTGTTCAAATACTCATACTAACTACAGGCGTAGCGCTAGTATGCTCAACTGAAATGATACGTTCGTTTACAGTATACTAAAATGAACTACTAGTATATACTCATTAAGTATGTAGTATACAATATGTTAGTATGGATATTCGAACACATCTTATCTCCTTTGAGTCAAGCGTTGCTAAGCAACAGTAGCCTTGGCAACACTGCTCCCTTATGGCTAAATTCAAGTGTGAGAAACATCCCAGTCGACACGCTGGGTTCGGGCCTATTCCTTTTGAGACTCCGAGGACTCGTAATCGACTCGGACTCGGGGGGGCTTGATACGGGCCGAGCTCTTCCCAAGTCCGGCAGAATCATATTACTCTGGGTTCTGGCTAATGGTACTCGGGCCGAGTCCACCCCAGCATATCTGACCGATTAACTTTTTCAGAAGTAGGACCATATGTTTTTATTCTGCAGGTGATGAAAGAATAAAACAATTAGGAGAAGGAGAAGGACCCTAGAGAATCTATGCTAAAAATGAACTAGATTTGACTACTGATTTTTTGGGGAACCCCACTCACACTAAATCTAATAATTTTTGTCCCACGGCAAATCCTGGCTGAAGGAGTGATGCAGCCTACAACCATGAATGTTGAATTAATGCAATAGCCTATTAAACTGTTACAAATTTTGACTGTTGCCTATTAAAATAGCCAAATAAATAACGACAGGCAAGGGAAAAAACCATGGTGCTCGAAAGTTCATAATTGAAGGTCATGATTGGGTTCGATTTCCGGGACCACGAACAGAAACTGAATGCATGTATACTGTCGCTTTGGATAAAAGCGAAAATGTTGACAGTGGCTGTGTGTGTGGCTATGTGCTGCCTGCACGTTCTGAGAAGTCAGAGGAAAATAAAACAATGCATCTAAAGCGGATAAAATATGAATTGCATGACCAACGGTGTAACTTTGTCATAGTATTTCTTTGTCATAACACAAGGATGCATGCCACATTTTTGCTGAACCTAAACATAGACGAAGTCTATGTCAAGATTGAGATCACACATCAAGTCAAAAATAGGCTACTATGTCCTGTCTGTTTTATAAATCTGTGATTGTAATTTTCAACATTACAAATAGCAGCATAAAGTACATGTATCGTCAATTGACAACATCAATGCTTTCTGAAGTATCCTTAATAGGGAACTAGCATTACCTCTGAAAATACCAAAAACACATGATCCAGCAGCAGTAGCCTCTGCTGCTCGAGCCATCTGCTTTGCAGCTCACGCTGGACTGATTTTCCAACGGTTATTGTCAGAGTCAGTCAGTTGGTTAATAACAGTCGAGGCCAGCAGGAGGAGATACCAGAAAAAGGTCATTGTAGCTATTGTATTGGTAATAGTGTATTTCGTCAGTCACTAATTAGTTTGTGATATTCTAGGTAGCTTAATTTCTGGACTGGTCATGGTTGTTGTCAAAGTTTCTCCATTAATGTCAGCTAACATTAATGGTAGCTAGCTATCTCAGCTAACTGTTAGAGCAGAGGTAGCTAGCTAATATGTTTAGTTTCTATCCTATGTGATATTAGGTAGCTAATCTAGTGTTTTTTGTTAGCTAAGACTAGGCAAGAAAGCACCCAGTTAGCAAAGTTAGCTAGCTAACAGTCACAGTTAGCTATGCTATCTAGCTAACGTTAGCTAGCTATGTCCAGTAGTCACAAAGGACTCACGCGACCCCCAAAAGGTCTCAAGTGGAGATGGCAAAAAGTGCTCCAAGATGCGATGATGACGGTTTATTTCATTTCATGTGTACTATGGAAGCATTTTTTTCTTACATATGGTCCCGGTGGTACTGTGTAACGTTAGCTACCTGCATTATTTGGATGTAGTTAGTTTTGCGAAACTATTCATGGTTGACCCTATACAGTCAATGGGTCAATCACCTCCAGTCTTCTTTCATTGAAAAGCAAATCTATAAAAAAAGATAAATGTAATGTAAAACAACATTCTATAGGTTGAATGATTAGTTTCCAGCTGATCCCATTCCTTACTTGAACCCCATGTAAAGCAATGCGCTCTACAATACGTCTTCTTGTTAGTCTTCTTGCCAGCAGACTATCCCCACCCTCAGCCTCTGACGGACTGTATCCACCTTCCACCACCGTGTCCTAAATATTTACTGTTCACAGACAGAAACTTATCTGTGACAACAGTTATCACTCATACTAACATTATTTGTTGAACAACAATTACAGTCCATCCATTCTGATTTAAAATACATTTTAACTTTCCACTAATAATAACGTAAAACATTCTATAGTTTTTTATTTTACCTTTATTTAACTAGGCAAGTCAGTTTAGAACAAATTCTTATTTTCAATGACAGCCTAGAAATGGTGGGTTAACTGCCTTGTTCAGGGGCAGAATGACAGATTTTCTCCTTTTCAGCTCGGTGATTCAATCTTGCAACCTTTCGGTTACAAGTCTAACACTCTAACCACTAGGCTACCTGCCACCCCCAGGTTGAATGATTAGTTTCCAGTAACCACAGTCTTCACTTAAACCCAATGTAAACTGATGTGCTCTACAATATACACTAACTGTCAAAAGTTTTAGAACACCTACTCAGTCAAGGGTTTTTCTTTATGTTTTCTACATTGTAAAATAATTGTGAAGGTTTCAAAACTATGAAATAACACATATGGAATCATGTAGTAACCCAAAAAGTGTTAAACAAATCAAAATATGTTTTATATTTGAGATTCTTCAAACAGCCATCCTTTGCATTGAGGACAGCTTTGCACACTCTTGGCATTCTCTCAACCAGTTTCACCTGGAATGCTTTTCCAACCGTCTTGAAGGAGTTCCCACATATTCTGAGCACTTGTTGGCTGCTTTTCCTTCACTCTGCGGTCCGACTCATTCCAAACCATCTGAATTTGGTTGAGATCGGGGGATTGTAGAGGCCAGGTCATCTGAAGCAGCACTCCATCACTCTCCTTCTTGGTAAAATAGCCCTTACACAGCCTGGAGGCGTGTTAGGTCATTGTCCAGTTGAAAAACAAATTATCGTCCCACTAAGCACAAACCAGATGGGATGGCGTATCGCATGCTTTACAGTGTGAAATACACATGCAGAGATCATCCGTTCACGCATACTGCATCTCACAAAGGCATGGCGGTTGGAACCAAAAATCTCAAATTTGGACTCCAGAACAACGGACAAATTTCCACCGGTATAATGTCTATTGCTCATGTTTCTTGGCCCAAGCAAGTCTCTTATTATTGTTGTCCTTTGGTAGTGGTTTCTTTGCAGCAATTCGACCATGAAGGCCTGATTCACACAGTCTCGTCTGAACAGCTGAACTATGTGACTATGTGTCTACTATGTCTTCCATTCCTGTGGCGGTCCTCATGTGAGCCAGTTTCATCATAGCGCTTGATGGTTTTTGTGACTAAACTTGAAGAAACTTTCATAGTTCTTGAAATGTTCCATATTGACTGACCTTCATGTCTTAAAGTAATGATGGACTTTCGTTTATCTTTCCTTATTTGAGCTGTTCTTGCAATAATATGGACTTGGTCTTTTACCAAATAGGGCTATCTTCTATATACTCTCCCTACCCTGTCAAAACAACTGATTGGCTCAAACCCATTAAGAAGGAAAGAAATTCCACAAATTAACTTTTAAGAAGGCACACCTGTTAATTAAAATGCATTCCTCATGAAGCTGGTTGAGATAATGCCAAGAGTGTGCAAAGCTGTCATCAAGTTAAAGGGTGTCTATTTGACAAATCTCAAATATAAATGAATTTATTTACAATGTAGAAAATAGTAAAAAAAAAAGAAAAACCCTTGAATGAGTAGCTGTTCTAAAAACTGACCGGTATTGTATGTCTTCTTGTTTTCCCCTCTACGAGCAGATTCTGTCTCTCCAACCTCAGCCTCTCTGATGGACTGTCTCCTTCCACCACTGTGCGCCAAATTCTCAAAATGTGAATCTGAAGGCTGGCACCCTGAACCTGAGCTGGTGTGGCCGGACAGTAAAGGAGTCAATCTCAAATGTGAAAACTGTTTAAGGGTGTGTAGACTTTCACTAGGCCATTGATTCTTGAAGAAAATAAGTTATACATTCTTGCCGAGCTTAGTTTAACTGTTCTTCCCCATCAGAACCAAATATAGGCCTGTTTAACTGAAAACACTGTATAGACTCAAAACATGGTTCAAACTATAAGTCCTTGCATCCATAACTCCTATATGTTAATGGTCAGTGCTAACACGGATCCTTGGGACATCCCTACCCTAAACGATAACCCTAACCTTAACTCTTACACATAACCAAATCCCTTACCTAACCTTAACTATTTTAACAATGGGGTAGGGACATCCAAATGATGCTGAATAGCATGGACTACATGTTTATTTTCTGAGATCTGTATCCATGAATACTGGGCAGTGGCACGAGATGAGAGTCTGGTGTGAGAGAGACAGTGGCCTGGCCATAGAATTAGGAATAATAATTGTATGACATAGCCTGACAAAAGATCACAGAAAATAGTTATATTCCCAGGGAAATTGATCCCAGGCCTTTGCGGCCCAGTGATGCCCATGCCTGACCTAGAATAGTGAAATTCTGTGCATAGTTCCCTCTTCGCACAAGGAAATTTGCCTCAAGGACCCACAAAGAATGCCATGATGTATTTTCTGCCAATTTGAATTCCTGAAAAACACTTAAATGACATCTCCTCCGGAGCCACAGGGCCGATCTGGATTAAACCCTGATATACGGCATCTATGGATAAATGTCTTTCAATGCAACATTTTCCAGACTAGTATGTCAAACAACTGACCAATAAACATTAATGTGGGCATGGTCTGGCACATAAATACATATAAATCAGACAGACATTTGTGTGGTAAACATGTTCTTAACCCTGTCAAGACTCAACATATGCAAGCAGATTTAGATTGACCACATGGTGGTGCTACAACAGGCACATATTTATCTATTTTGATCTGTTTGACTCCATGCTGAAATTGAAAACCTCTGGTTATTGTGACATGTTGATGTGCTTCCCATTTGAGGTCTGGATTGTGATTCCTATGCTTTTTGTGTGGTGTCAAAATCTGAATGATTGTTGCAACAACTTATTTTGGTATTTTTTTCTGTTATTCAAAAGGTGCTGTCAAGAGAAACAAATTGATACCATTTCATCCTTCCACTCTCACATGGTTGTTAGTTCTATCAGTTAAGTTGCTAGAGAAGTGGACTTATTGTTCATTTTATTTGTTTGATTGCTATGCAGCCTGGCAATGTTCTTATCCCTTGCTTGCTAGCTAGCCATCTGTGGCTGATACAGACAAGTCAACTCTGCAGATACAGTGCATTCGGAAAGTATTCAGACACCTTGACTTCTTCCACATTTTGTTACATTACAGCCTTATTCTAAAATGTATACCCTTTTAATTTTTATCATCAATCAACAGACAATATCCAATAATGACAAAGCAATAACCGTTTTTTGGGAATTTTTGCAAATGTTTATATTTCAGTTGTTTTATATATCACATTTACGCAACTATTCAGACCCTTTACTCAGTACTTTGTTGCAGTTCTTTGGCAGCAATTACAGCCTTGAGTATAACATTACAAGCATAGCACACCTGAATTTGGGGAATTTCAACCATTCATGAATGCAGATCCTCTCAAACTCTATCAGGTTGGATGGGTAGTGTCAGGTCTCTCTGTAGCTGTTTGATCATGTTCAAGTCTGGGCACTAGCTGGGCCACTCAATGACATTCAGAGACTTGTTCCGAAGCCACTCCTGTCTTGGCTGTGTGCTTAGGGTCATTGTCCTGTTGGAAGGTGAACCTTTGCCCCGGTCTGAGGTCCTGAGCGCTCTGGAGCAGGTTTTCGTGTACTTTGCTCCGTTAATCTTTGCCTTGATCCTGACTAGTCTCCCAGTCCCTGCCGCTGAAAAATATTCCCACACCATGATGCTGCCACCACCATGCTTCACCGTAGGGATGGTTCCAGGTTTCCTCCAGACGTAACGCTTGGTATTCAGGCCAAAGAGTTCAATCAGACCATAGAATCTAGTTTTTGATGGTTTGACAGTCTTTCGGTGCCTTTTGGCAAACTCCAAGCAGGCTGTCATGTGCCTTTTACTGAGGAGTGGCTTCCGTCTGGCCACTTTACCATAAAGACCTGATTGGTGGAGTGCTGCAGAATTGATTGTCCTTCTGGAAGGCTCTCCCATCTCCATAGAGGAGCTTTGTCAGAGTGACCATCTGATTTTGGTCACCTCCCTGACCGAGGCTCTTCTCCCCCAATTGCTCAGTTTGGCCGGGCGGCCAGCTCTAGGAAGAGTATTGGTGGTTTCAAACTGTGTACTTGGGGAGACGGCTGGGTTCTTGGGGACCTTCAATTCTGCAGACATTTTGTGGTACCCTTTCCAAAAATCTGTGCCTCGACACAATCCTGTCTCGGGAACTCTAAGGACAATTCCTTCGACCTCGTGGCTTGGTTTTGCTCTGACTTGCACTGTCAACTGTGGGACCTTATAGAGACAGGTTTGTGCCTTTCTAAATAATGTCCAATCATTTGATTTTACCACAGGAAGACTTCAATCAAGTTTTACAAACATCTCAATGATGATCAATGGAAAAAGGATGCACCCGAGCTTAATTTCGAGCCTCATAGCAAAGGGTCTGAATACCTAAGGCATCTGTTAGTTTTTTTAATCTAAATTTGCAAAATGTAGGTAAATGAAGAAAACATTTTTAAAAATACATTATAGAATAAGGCTGTAACGTAACAAAATGTGTAAAAAGTCAAGAGGTCTGAATACTTTCCGGATGCACTGAAGAATATCAAAGTTGCAGCATTTGTATTTGTTTAATCTGTTTTCTAATGACACTTATTTGGATACATCCATTCCACTGTTGAGGGATGACACAGACACAAAATCAATTAAATCTATTTAAATAAAAGTTTAAAATTAGAAAATGTCATGTCTTTTGTTGCTCATGGTTCAGTTGATAGCTGCAATATTACTACCTACATTTAAGAAATATTACTACCTGACTCAGGCCTGATCCAGCAGCCAGACCCGGGCCAGCAGTTTTCGATCTGGAATACTTGAATCAGGCCAGATGTGGGCCAGATGTTTGCTAACATACAGTACATTTATGCTTAAATACTAAATAAATACTGCACACTGACCCACAGAACTTACATGATAGTGTTGTTAGACAAAGCAAGGAAAGTCAACTTCAAAACATTATGTAGTTGTATTAGAATTTGCAGCTGTTGTTGGTAAATAATTAATATCCGAGCTTCTGACATGACTAACTGCAGCTAGAAAGAGAGCAGTTGATGGGTTACTTAAACAGCTCTATCTACTGATTGGTAAACGTTATTCCTAATCGGATTTGAAAAGCAGAGAAGTAGGGGAAGATTTTATTCCCTCTAACTTTTTGTCTAACTTGTTGGGGTAGTGGTGAAAAACAGCAGTTGTTTGTAGAAAAAGTTACAGCAAATGATGATGCGGTTATTGAAACAGCTCCGCATTTAACCCCATAGTACCCTCCAGATTTGTCATTAAGCTCGAAACCCCGGGTCTCGACCCTGCCCTGTGCAACTGGGTCCTGGACTTTCTGACGGGACGCCCCCAGGCGGTGAGGGTAGGAAACAACATCTCCACCCCGCTGATCCTCAACACTGGGGCCCCCACAAGGGTGCGTTCTCAGCCCTCTCCTGAATTGTTCACCTATGACTGCGTGGCCATGCACACTTCCAACTCAATCATCAAGTTTGCAGACGACACTACAGTGGTGGCTTGATTACCAACAACGACGAGACGGTCTACAGGGAGGAGGTGAGGGCCCTTGGAGTGTGGTGTGAGGAAAATAACCTCAATCTCAACATCAACAAAACAAAGGAGATGATCGTGGACTTCAGGAAACAGCAGAGGAAGCAGCCCCCCTATCAACACCGATGGGACAGCAGTAGAGAAGGTAGAAAGTTAAGTTTCGTGGTGTACACATGCTGGATAAACTGAAATGGTCCACCCACACAGACAGTGTGATTTCTACAACTTGATTGGAGTCCACCTGTAAATCCACCTGGTAAATTCAATTGATTTGATATGATTTGGAAAGGCACACACCTGTCTATATAAGGTCCCTGAGTTGACAGTGCATGTCTGTTAGTATAATTTAATTATGCCGATGTGCTTTCATCAATTGAAAGCCCTTCATCTATTTTATGAGAATTTGTAAGATTTCTTGTTTGCATAAAATAGACGCAGACCAGTCTTTAAATAATAGGTAATAGAATTTATTCTCGGAGCGCGCTATCACTTAAACACATCCATGAGTTTATAAACAGATCATGACGTCATTTCACTGCCTTAACCGAACCCCCTCCTCTCGACAGGACAAAGTAAGGTGAAAAGTTCATTCTAACTTACTAACACACTCCCAGATAACTTTTGATCCCTCTACATTATCGATCACCACTGAACTGACAGTTGTAATTAACAGAAACCCTAGGAATGCACTCACTGCCTAATCTAAAAACCCCAGAGCTAAGTTTCAGGTTGGGTCAACCATAGGCTAACGACCTTATGTGTTTACACAGTCCACAACCCATTTGTTCCTGCCCAATTGGAATGGTGTTCTTTAACATTTTATTACTCCTTTCTCCTGTCACACAATTTCTTCTTATGAACTCATATTGTCTATTAAACATACAGAGTATAAGTTTACCTAGATACAATTCTATTTAAAATGGGGATATTGTTTATTCATTTATCCATAATAAATCCATAATAAATTCAACAATGTCAGAGCAATACCCAAACCATGAGGTCGAAGGAATTGTCCGTAGAGCTCCGAGACAGGATTGTGTTGAGGCACAGAACTGCAGAAGGGTACCATAAAATGTCTGCAGCATTTAAAGTCTCAAAGAACACAGTTTCCTCCATCATTCTTCAATGGAAGAATTTTAGAATGACCAAGATTCTTCCTAGAGCTGGCTGCCCAGTCAAACTGAGCAATTGGGGGAGAAGGGCCTTGGTCAAGGAGGTGACCAAGAACCCGATGGTCACTCTGAAAGAGCTCCCGAGTTCATCTGTGGGGATGGGAGAGCCTTCCAGAAGGACAACCATCTCTGCAGCACTCCACCAATCAGGCCTGTATGTTAGTTGCCAGACGGAAGCCACGTCTCAGTAAAAGGCACATGACAGCCTGCTTGGAGTTTGCCCAAAGGCACCTAACGGACTTGCAGACCATGGAAAAACAAGATTCTCTGATCTGATTAAACCAAGATTGAACTCCTTGGCCTGAATGCCAAGCGTCACGTCTGGAGCAAACCTGGCACCATCCCTACCGTGAAGCATGGTGGTGGCAGAATCATTTTGTGGGGATGTTTTTCAATGGCAGGGACTGGGAAACTAGTAAGGATTGAGGGAAAGATGAACAGAGCAAAGTACAGAGAGATCCCTTATGAAAACCTGTTCCAGAGCACTCAGGACCTCAGACTGGGGCTAAGGTTCACCTTCCAACAGGACAACAACCCTAAGCACACAGCCAATACAATGCAGGAGTGGCTTCGAGACAAGTCTCTAAGAGTCCTTGAGTGGCCCAGCCAGTGGCTGGACTTGAACCCGATCGAACATCTCTGGAGACCTGACAATAGCTGTGCTCCCCATCCAACCTGACAGAGCTTGAGAGGATCTGCTGAAAAGAATGGGAGAAACTCCCCAAATACAAGTGTGCCAAGCTTGTAGTGTCATACCCAAGAAGACTCGATGCTGTAATCGCTGCCAAAGGTGCTTCAACAAAGTACTGAGTAAAGGGTCTGAAGACTTATGTAAATTATCAGTTTTTAATTTGTTATACTTTTGCAAACATTTCTAAAAATCAGTTTTTGCTATGTCATTATGGGGTATTGTGTGTAGATTGAGGGGGAAAAAAACGATTTAATCAATTTTAGAATAAGGCTGTAACATAACAAAATGTGGAAAAAGTCAAGAGATCTTAATACTTTCCGAAGGCACTGTAAGTCAGAAGGACTTCAAGAGTTAGGTGTTAGCAAAACCATTGACTAACTGCAAAGTAAAAGTACTTGTTTGTCTGGTACAACATAACACAATTTGAAGTCATGGGGCAGTCTCTAAAAAAAATTGGAAAATGATTGTGTGTGGATACGGTGGGAACATGTGGATCTGAGCAAGTGTGATGTCATTAATGTTGGTAAATGCTAAGTCTATTGTCTATTGTTTTTGTCAAATTATGTTTTTTATTGTTAAATATTTAATTGTTTGTCTGCTTTACTACAGATTGTTCAGGACTTTTACATTTCAAACCCGGACTGCTTGGGGAAACTCACTGATAACTGGATCATGGTCTTCAAGGACAAAACTGAGAGAAGCAAGCCCAAGATCTTCTCTTTAAAGTGCAGGTATAGTTTGAAATGACCGTGCTGGAGCCTCAGATGCCAATTAATGTTTTGACTGAAACAATCAAGTCATTCACTTAACATTCTTCTCTCCAGATACACAAGGTGACATCGCTTTAAGACTTCTGCCAGTGGTCCTCCCAACACCAGTCTACAAGATGGGCAGGAAGATATTCCGACCCAGCTTCAATGCAGTGGAGGCTCCTTAGAGGAGGAACGGGAGGACCATCCTCAGTATATTTCATAAAAAATCAAAATTGTAAAACATGTAAAACATGTTTTTTAGATAAAACTATACTAAATACAATCACACTATTTTGCGATGAAGGACTACAGTAGCCACAACAGCACTGTAGGATAGCACCATGGTGTAGCCGGAGGACAGACAGCTTCTTTCCTCCTCTGGGTACATTCAATACAAAACCTGGGAGGCTCATGGTTCTCACCCCCTTCCATAGACTTACAGTAATTATGACAACTTCCGGAAGACGTCCTCCAGCCTATCAGAGCTCTTGCAGCATGAACTGACATGTTGTCCACCCAATCAAAGGATCAGAGAATTAATCTAGTACCAAAAGCATAAGCTACAGCTAGCTAGCACTGCAGTGCATCAAATGTGGTGAGTAGTTGACTCAAACTGAGAGAAAGAAACTGTTTAAGAAAATAATTTCTTCCTAAATGAAGAAGCAAAGAAATAGAGTATTTGTTTTCAGTTTCACTTAGCTAGCAAATGCAGCTAGCTAGTTTTGCTTACTGAAACACCCTGCTCAAACAGAGGGATGCTATGTTTGCTAGCTGGCTATGATTATCCAACACAAACTATTCCAAGTCAAGTTAAGCTTTTCGTTTGACAAATTTATTGTCACCGTGGCCCGGCAGCTTACTTACTGTACTACTCTG
The DNA here is from genome assembly GCF_013265735.2 of Oncorhynchus mykiss. Lineage (NCBI taxonomy): Eukaryota > Metazoa > Chordata > Actinopteri > Salmoniformes > Salmonidae > Oncorhynchus > Oncorhynchus mykiss. The sequence goes on from NC_048574.1 coordinate 51,478,292, forward strand.
ACAAAACCCAGCAGCATTGCAGTTCTTGACAGACACAAACCAGTACGCTTGGCACCTGCTACCATACCCTGTTCAAAAGCACAATATGTTGTCTTGCCCATTCACTCTCTGAATGGCACACAAACACAATCCATGTCTCAAGGCTTAAAAATCCTTCTTTAATTTGTCTCCTCCCCTTCATCCACACTGATTGAACTGGATTCAACAGGTAACATCAATAAGGGATCATAGCATTCACCTGGACAGTCTGTCATGAAAAGAGCAGGTGTTCCTAATGTTTGGTCACTCAGTGAGTACAGTTACATGCACATAATAATATTATTATTTTGGATAGTCAGATTAGTATAATAGTTTGTTGAAAATGTTTACATGCTTTGCAAGAAGAACAATTTCCATAATAGCCCTGTTTACATGCTCACTTCTGAAAACAGGCCACCTGATGGGACTTAAATGCAGAAAATCACCAATCAAAATAAACTTTCTGTCACAGCGACTATGCTATTTTTGCAAAGCATATTTTATTCTGAGTTCGGACATATAAAGTTTGGACATATACATAAGTAGGAGGCTTGCGCTACTGGCGCGGGCAGATATGCAGATCAAATACACCACCTGAACGCCAATTAAGCTGTTTACATGTACTAATTATTTGAAAGAAAATTAGCTGTTTTACTGAAACACCCTGCTCAAACAGAGGGATACTATGTGAGCTAGCTGGCTATGATTATCCAACACAACACAAACTATTCCAAGTTAAGGTAAGCTTTTCATTTTCCTAATTATTGTCACCGGGGCCCGGCAGTGTAACTGCTTACTTATTGTACACTAACGTTACAGCATGATTGTAGTGGGTTTACTAACTCGTTAGTTCTATTAGCTATGCTGACTATGACGTTACTTTAGCTAATATGGTAACAACGATGTAGGCTGTACGTAGGAGTTTGGCTTGGATTTTTTTTTTGCCTGGTCATTTATAGCTGATGAGTTGTGCATTGAACTCCAAAAGTGAAGGGAAGAGGTGAAAGGAGGAGGGCGCATAATGTATACAAAGTGGCTGCTATGAAACTGAACTGCGTTTGCCGGTGATCAGAGGTGTATTCATTCCGCCAATGCTGTTGAAAAACTTTCTTAAACAGAAGTGAACAGAACAAAATTGGGGATAAACATACCTGAATTTGTCCAAAATAAACTCTCGCTGTGACAGAGTAGCATTACATTTGTTACAAAACTCACCTTGACTTTCTTTCCCTCCAGGTCAATCTTGAGGAGTGAGTCTCCCACCAGGTGCCTAAAGCCACAGCCGTAGAAGTAGCGATAGGGCCGCGTGTTGAACTTGCTGTAGTTGATCTGGGGGAACTCCAGGCCTCCGTACTCATAAAGGTCCTCTCCATGGAGATCCTCAAACTGGCACACCACCTGACCAGGACGCAAAGAGACGAAGCTGAACAAGAGCTGATTAAAGGTAAAAGCTGGACACTTTAATCCCCTTCAATGATTTAAAGAATGCTGACACTTTTCAACACAAGCATCTTCATCAGTGATTGAGTGGCTATTTACAGTTCCCACAGAAGTGTACATGTACTGTAATGGTAATAAAGGAAACACTTGAGTAAATTATCAGATCAAAATACATCACTGGAACGCCCATTAAGGTGTTTACATGTCCAAATAATTTGAAAGATTGCTCAGAAAACCAGATGTTTTAATCAGTGTACACTTACTTTGACTTTGACCTTACACTGATTAAGATAAGCAGAGTAAGGTGTTTACATTACTATTGTATTATCTGCCGGCTGCCATAATCAGTTTAATATAGATTTTTTTGAGTGCACTCAGTGACTTTGAACAAGGGGTCTTAAAGGAGAACAGGGGGTTTAAACCGTGTGTGTCTCAGTCGCCAGAGTTGTGTACTACGAGCAAGCTAGATCTACTGAGGCTTTTGTAAAGCTAGACCACTTCAGTTAGCTTCACATTCCAGGTCAGGCTTCATCCGCGTTACGACAGTGGATATTGCTCGCCCGCCTGCCACTAACTCTAGCAGGCGTGTAACTGTGCATGCATGTCACACATGGCTAGTCGAACGCAGGACTCTTCATTGAGACAATTAATCCATGGGTGAGTCAGTGCCGTATTTTTGAAAATTCAGCAAGCTATGGTGTGATAAGCTTTTAGATGTTTCGTCTTTATTTTAATGCTTATCATTAATGCAGTCTTTGATGTGCAATGCGCAACCACCATTTTTTCCCTATTGCTCCTTCTATCTGTGGAACAGCTTGTTGTGTTGTGGCCATAGACATATAATCCATAGAAGGGTTTTGGAAACTCTAACCCTGGCAATTTGACTGTACACTAGCAATGGCTGCAAGTCTTGACTTGAAAGGGAACTGCCATCTATGGATTATAAACTGCATTTACAAACATTAGGAACACCTTCCTAATATTGAGTTGGACCCCCTTTTGACCACAACCACCTCAATTCTTTGGGGCATGGAAAACTTCCCAAATTTGTGGCAAGTTGGCTGGATGTCCTTTGGGTGGTGGACCAATGTAGATACAAATGGGAAACTGTTGAGCTTGAAAAACCCAAGAGCATTGCAGTTCTTGACACACATAAACCAGTAGGCTTGGCACCTGCTACCATACCCTATTCAAAAGCACAATATTTTGTCTTGCCCACTCACTCTCTGAATGGCACACATACACAATCCATGTCTCAAGGCTTTAAAACCCCTTCTTTAATTTGTCTCCTCCCCTTCATCCACACTGATTGAAGTGGATTTAACAGGTGACATCCATAAGGGATCATAGCATTCACCTGGACAGTCTGTCATGAAAAGAGCAGGTGTTCCTAATGTTTGCACAATGTTTCCTAATGTTTGCACTGGAATGCCAATTAAGCTGTTTACATGTACTAATAATTTGAAAGAAAATTAGGTGTTTAAATTGACGTGTGCTATTCCCTCCGTAAGGCAATCAAACAAGCTAAGCGTCAGTATATTCGCAATTCAACGGCTCAGACACAAGGTATGTGGCATGTTCTACAGTCAATCACGGATTACAAAAAGAAAACCAGCCCCGTCGCGGACCAGGATGTCTTGCTCCCAGACAGACTAAACAACTTCTTTGCTCGCTTTGAGGACAATACAGTGCCACTGACACGGCCCGCTACCAAAACCTGCGGACTCTCCTTCACTGCAGCAGTTGTAAGTAAAACATTTAAACGTGTTAACCCTCGCAAGGCTGCAGGCCCAGACGGCATCCCCAGCCGCGTCCTCAGAGCATGCGCAGACGAGCTGGCTGGTGTGTTTACGGACATATTCAATCAAACCTTATCCCAGTCTGCTGTTCCCAGATGCTTCAAGAGGGCCATCATTGTTCCTGTTCCCATGAAAGCTAAGGTAACTGAGTTAAACGACCCGTAGCACTCACTTCCGTCATCATGAAGTGCTTTGAGACTAGTCAAGGAGCATATCACCTGACACCCTAGACTCACTCCAATTTGCTTACCGCCCTAATAGGTCCACAGATGACGCAACCACACTGCAAACTGCCCTAACCCATCTGGACAAGAGGAATACCTATGTGAGAATGCTGTTCATCGACTACAGCTCAGCATTTAACACCATAGTACACTCCAAACTCGTCATCAAGCTCGAGACCCTGGGTCTCGATCCCGCCCTGTGCAACCGGGTACTGGACTTCCTGACGGGCCGCCCCCAGGTGGTGAGGGTAGGTAACAACATCTCCACCCCGCTGATCCTCAACACTGGGGCCCTACAAGGGTGCGTTCGGAGCCCTCTCATGTACTCCCTGTTCATCCACGACTGCGTGACCATGCACGCCTCCAACTCAATCATCAAGTTTGCAGACGACACAACAGTGGTAGGTCTGATTACCAACATCGACGAGACGGCCTACAGGGAGGAGGTGAGGGCCCTCGGAGTGTGGTGTCAGGAAAATAACCTCTCACTCAACGTCAACAAAACAAAGGAGATGATCGTGGACTTCAGGAAACAGCAGAGGGAGCACCCCCCTATCCACATCGACAGGACAGTAGTGGAGAGGGTAGTAAGTTTTAAGTTCCTCGACGTACACATCACGGACAAACTGAATTGTTCCACCCACACAGACAGCATTGTGAAGAAGGCGCAGCAGCGCCTCTTCAACCTCAGGAGGCTGAAGAAATGTGGCTTGTCACCAAAAACACTCACAAACTTTTACAGATGCACAATCGAGAGCATCCTTTCGGGCTGTATCACCGGCTGATACGGCAACTGCTCCACCCACAACCTTAAGGCTCTCCAGAGGGTAGTGAAGTCTGCACAACGCATCACCGTGTGCAAACTACCTGCCCTCCAGGACACCTACACTACCCGATGTCACAGGAAGGCCATAAAGATCATCAAGGACAACAACCACCCGAGCCCCTGCCTGTTCACACCGCTATTATCCAGAAGGCAAGGTCAGTATAGGTGCACCAAAGCAGGGACCGAGAGACTGTAAAACAGCTTCTATCTCAAGGCCATCAGACTGTTAAACAGCCACCACTAACATTGAGTGGCTGCTTCCAACATACTGACTCAACTCCAGCCACTTTAATATTGAAAAATTGATGTAAAAAATGTATCACTAGCCACTCTAAACAATGCCACCTAATATAATGTTTACATACCCTACATTACTCATCTCATATGTACAGTGCCTTGCGAAAGTATTCGGCCCCCTTGAACTTTGCGACCTTTTGCCACATTTCAGGCTTCAAACATAAAGATATAAAACTGTATTTTTTTGTGAAGAATCAACAACAAGTGGGACACAATCATGAAGTGGAACGACATTTATTGGATATTTCAAACTTTTTTAATAAATCAAAAACTGAAAAATTGGGCGTGCAAAATTATTCAGCCCCCTTAAGTTAATACTTTGTAGCGCCACCTTTTGCTGCGATTACAGCTGTAAGTCGCTTGGGGTATGTCTCTATCAGTTTTGCACATCGAGAGACTGACATTTTTTCCCATTCCTCCTTGCAAAACAGCTCGAGCTCAGTGAGGTTGGATGGAGAGCATTTGTGAACAGCAGTTTTCAGTTCTTTCCACAGATTCTCGATTGGATTCAGGTCTGGACTTTGACTTGGCCATTCTAACACCTGGATATGTTTATTTTTGAACCATTCCATTGTAGATTTTGCTTTATGTTTTGGGTCATTGTCTTGTTGGAAGACAAATCTCCGTCCCCGTCTCAGGTCTTTTGCAGACTCCATCAGGTTTTCTTCCAGAATGGTCCTGTATTTGGCTCCATCCATCTTCCCATCAATTTTAACCATCTTCCCTGTCCCTGCTGAAGAAAAGCAGGCCCAAACCATGATGCTGCCACCACCATGTTTGACAGTGGGGATGGTGTGTTCAGCTGTGTTGCTTTTACGCCAAACATAACGTTTTGCATTGTTGCCAAAAAGCTCAATTTTGGTTTCATCTGACCAGAGCACCTTCTTCCACATGTTTGGTGTGTCTCCCAGGTGGCTTGTGGCAAACTTTAAACAACACTTTTTATGGATATCTTTAAGAAATGGCTTTCTTCTTGCCACTCTTCCATAAAGGCCAGATTTGTGCAATATACGACTGATTGTTGTCCTATGGACAGAGTCTCCCACCTCAGCTGTAGATCTCTGCAGTTCATCCAGAGTGATCATGGGCCTCTTGGCTGCATCTCTGATCAGTTTTCTCCTTGTATGAGCTGAAAGTTTAGAGGGACGGCCAGGTCTTGGTAGATTTGCAATGGTCTGATACTCCTTCCATTTCAATATTATCGCTTAAACAGTGCTCCTTGGGATGTTTAAAGCTTGGGAAATCTTTTTGTATCCAAATCCGGCTTTAAACTTCTTCACAACAGTATCTCGGACCTGCCTGGTGTGTTCCTTGTTCTACATGATGCTTTCTGCGCTTTTAACGGACCTCTGAGACTATCACAGTGCAGGTGCATTTATACGGAGACTTGATTACACACAGGTGGATTGTATTTATCATCATTAGTCATTTAGGTCAACATTGGATCATTCAGAGATCCTCACTGAACTTCTGGAGAGAGTTTGCTGCACTGAAAGTAAAGGGGCTGAATAATTTTGCATGCCCAATTTTTCAGTTTTTGATTTGTTAAAAAAGTTTGAAATATCCAATAAATGTCGTTCCACTTCATGATTGTGTCCCACTTGTTGTTGATTCTTCAAAAAAAAATACAGTTTTATATCTTTATGTTTGAAGCCTGAAATGTGGCAAAAGGTCGCAAAGTTCAAGGGGGCAGAATACTTTCGCAAGGCACTGTATATATTTGTTTGTTTGTCTGTAGGTCATATATGTTATGGAGCTATAGTACTTGGAATAAGTCCAAACTTATAACTGTAATGTTGAGAACCACTATCATGTTGCAAGAAACTGTCATCAACAACCAGACTTGGCAGGGGAAAGGTTCCAGAGCATGTAGATAGGTTGACCTACAATCACGACAGTACGATAACAAGTACACTGGAACTCTCCACAAACACTTATTTTGTTGTCACACTTGAGAAGGTCGAAAACATATACAAAAATAAGAAAAATACGTTGGCAGTTAAGTACAGTAACTCCGCCCTAACCTGATCTTTCTCATACATGAACAAAAGGTGATAACTCATCCCCCCTGGCCATATCTTTCAAACACAAAGAACACAGAAAAACAAGGACACAATCAGAGTACAGAAACATGCACATTTCTAAAATACCAAACTAGCACTAACAACAACACATACAGATAACAGAAACATGTACATTTCTAAAATACCAAACTAACACTAACAACAACACATACAGATAAAAGAAACATGCACATTTCTAAAATACCAAACTAGCACTAACAACAACACATACAGATACCAGAAACTTGCAAATTTCTAAAATACCAAACTAGCACTAACAACAACACATACAGATAACAGAAACATGCACATTTCTAAAATACCAAACTAGCACTAACAACAACACATACAGATACCAGAAACTTGCACATTTCTAAAATACCAAACTAGCACTAACAACAACACATACAGATACCAGAAACTTGCACATTTCTAAAATACCAAACTAGCACTAACAACAACACATACAGATAACAGAAACATGCACATTTCTAAAATACCAAACTAGCACTAACATCAACGCATATTAGATAACAGAAACTTGCACATTTCCAGCATACCTTATCTTTAGCTGTTTTGAAAGAAGTGGCAGAGCTGGCGGGACGTGTGTTGAGGTTCACACCTGTCGGTGTGTCGTTGGTCACATTGAGGGGCAGAACAAAGCGCCGGGGGAACGCTCTGTACATGGTGTTGTAGACCTGTGGAACAAATACAGCGCACGTGAACATCAAAACATCACAATGTCACAGTATAAATGTGCGGTGACAATGGGTGTGTTTTGAGTTTCTGTGTTTAGGTTTCTGTGTGTTGTGTGTGTTTGCATGTGTTTGTGCATGCATGCGTTGGTGTGTGTACCCGCTTTGGAAAAAAGATGCTATCTAGAACCTAAAAGGGTTCTTCGGCTGTCTCCATCGGAGAACCGTTGTGAACACGGTGCCCCATGGGGGCTGTGGTGTTATGGTATGGGCAGGCATAAGCTACGGATAACAAACACAATTGCATTTTATCGATGGAAATGTGATTGCACAGAGATACGTGACGAGATGCCGAGGCTCATTGTCGTGCCATTCATCCGCCCCCATCACCTCATGTTTCAGCATGATAATACACTGCCTCAAGTCGCAAGGATCAGTACACAATTCCTGGAAGCTGAAAATGTCCCAGCTCTTCCATTGCCTGGATATTCACCAGACATGTCACCCATTGAGCACGTTTGGAATGCTTTGTATTGACATGTTTGACAGCTTGTTCCAGTTCCAAACAATATCCAGCAACTTCGCACAGCCATTGAAGAGGAGTGGGACAACATTCCACAGGTCACAATCAACAGCCTGATCAACTCCATGAAAAAGATATGTATTGCGCTGCATGAGGCAAATGGTGGTCACACCAGATACTGACTGGTTTTCTGATCCGCTCCCTTTACCCTTTTTTAAGGTGTCTGTGACCAATGGATGCATATCTGTATTCCCAGTCATGTTAAATCCATAGATTAGGGCCTAATGAATTAATTTAAAATGACTGATGTCCTTTTATAAACTGTAACTCAGTAAAATCTTTAAAATTGTTGCATGTTGAGTTTGATATTTATCTTCAGTGTACAATAGTTCTTCAACACTTCTTTATAAATGTGTTATTCTATTTGTGTATTGTGTGATAGGATTTGTGCAATTTAGTATTATTTGTGTTTTTGTTAGCAATGGGGTAATAGTGTAATAATTTGTTTCAATGTTTTATTTGTATTTATAAATTACAATTTGTATCTATTTGTCTTTGTTACTCATTTTTTATATTTTTGAGTCTTATTTTTGTATATATTTGTATATTTATATAGTTTTAAATGTTATGATTATTTATTTGCATTGTTCCAAATGTCTGAAAAAAATTTAAGTTTTTTTTGAGGAGGGGGCGCTGAAGGGGGTTTTGCCCAGGGAGCCAGATAAGCTAGAACCACCACTGATTACAAGCATATCCATAACATGATGCAGCCACCACTATGCTTGAAAATATGGAGAGTTGTCACCTTAGTTATTTTGTTATGTCTTTGTTTTAGTATGGTCAGGGCGTGAGTTGGGTGGGTTGTCTATGTTCTTTTTTCTATGTGGTGTTTTTGTGTTTGGCCTGGTATGGTTCTCAATCAGAGGCAGGTGTCGTTAGTTGTCTCTGATTGAGAATCATACTTAGGTAGCCTTTTCCCACCTGTGTTTCGTGGGTGATTATTTTCCGTTTCAGTGTTTGCACTATTCGGGACTGTTTCGGTTTTCTTTTTGTATTCATTCGAATTAAATTACATTATTATTACTTCTCCTCTTCAGAAGAGGAGGAAGAAAGCCTTGACAAGAGTGGTACTCAGTAATGTGTTTTATTGGATTCCCCCTAACATAACACCTTGTATTCATGACAAAAAGTTTGTCGTTTTGCACTATTACTTTAGCACCTTTAGCAAAAAGGATGGGTTGTTTTGGAGAGAGTCTCAGTCTGAAATCAATTTCCACACACAGTCTGTGCCTGTATTTAGTTTTCATGCTAGTGAGGGCCAAGAATCCAGTCTCAAATAGGTATGTGGTTGCAAAGGGCATCAGTGTCTTAACAGCTCTGAGCGCAGACCTATCCAGAAATCTGGCTGTGGCTTCTGATTAAATTCAATTTTCACAGAACCGCTTGTTGCAATTTCGATGAGGCTCTCTTGTTCAGATATCGGTAAGTGGACTGGAGGCAGGGCATGAAAGGGATAACAAGTTGTTTGTGTCATCCGTTTCGGGAAAGTACCGGCGCAATTATGCACCCAGCTCATTCAGGTGCTTCGCTATATCACATTTGACATTGTCCGTAAGATTGAGTTCACACAAAAATCATACAATGATGGAAAGACCTGTGTTTTCCTTGTTAATGCAGACAGAAAAGAGCTCCAACTTCTTAATCATAGCCTCAATTGTGTCCCGCACATTGAATATAGTTGTAGAGAGTCCCTGTAATCCTAGATTCAGATCATTCAGGTGAGAAAAAACATCACCCAGCTAGACCAGTCGTGTGAGAAACTCGTCATCATGCAAGCGGTCAGACAAGTGAAAATTATGGTCAGAAAACTTTAAGCTTGTCTCTCAATTTTAAAAAATGTGTCAATACTTTGCCACTTGATAACCAGCGCACTTTTGTATGTTGTAAAAGCGTTACATGGTCACTGCCAGTATCATTGCATAATGCAGAAAATACACGAGTACTGGGGCCTTGCTTTACCAAAGGTAACCATTTTCACTGTAGTCTCCCCAAAATGTCTTTCAAGCTGTCAGGCATTCCCTTGGCAGCAACAGCCTCTCTGAAGATGCTGTAGTGTACCCAAGTGGCTTCGGGAGCAACTGCTTGCACGTGCGTTACCCGTCCACTATGTCTCCCTGTCATGGCTTTTGCACCATCAGTACAGATACCAACATATCTTGACCACCAAAGTCCATTTGATGTCACAAAGCTGTCCAGTACTTTAAAAATATCCTCTCATGATGTCCTGGTTTCCAGAAGAGGATGTCTTCCTGAATGGACCCCCCATAAACGTAATGGATATATACCAGGAGCTGTTGACTCATCCAGCTGTAAAGCATATAATTCACTGGCTTGTATGCAAAGCAGTAATTGATTCAAAACATCTCCTGCCATGTCAATAATGCGTCGTGAAACAGTGTTGTTTCATGAAGGCATTGTCTGTATAGTTTTTTTGCGGCGTTCTCCCCCAGCATTGTCCCAGCCATATTCGCAGCAGCAGGAAGAATTAAGTCCTCCACAACAGTATGGGGCTTGCCTGTCCTAGCCACTCGGTAGCTCACCATATAAGACACGTATTAATGGTATCTGTTGCTTTTACACGTGTCTTACTACACAAAAGTTTTCTTTATTCTCGCTCAAAAAACTACCGTGGCTTATTTTTCAAATGGTCATGTTTCGTTTCAAAATGTCTGCGCAAGAGTGAAGATTTTCTGCGAGAGCGTAATGGTTCATGTGATTGGATGTTAATTATTTGACTAGGCTAAGGGTGGGTACTCTAGTTTTTTGTATTTCTATTTTGGCCTGGTATGGTTCCCAATCAGAGTCTTTCGTTGTCTCTGATTGGGGATTATATTTAGGCAGCCTTTTTTCCCACCTGTTGTTTGTGGGATCTTGTTTTTGTGTAGTGCCTGTGAGCACTCCAGACGTCACGTTTTGTTTGCTATTTATTGTTTTTTTTGTGAGTTTCATTTAAATAAAGATGTGGAACTCTATGTACGCTGCGCCTTGGTCCGCTCATTTAGACAATTGTGACAATTTGACATTGTGTTGTTATTTCGCTGGGCATCCAGGGAACGTCTTATATGGTCAGCTACACTAGATGGTTTAATATTATTTTTGCCAGTGAAATGAGGCTACTCAGGCGAGAGAAAAAACTTCACCCACATTTTTCCCTGTTGGAAAATATAAATGTACTGTTGGAAAATGTGTAAAATGTAATCACATTTTTATTTGGCGTACCCCCGATGGCATTGAGGGTACCCCAGTACCCCAGTTTGGGAATACCTGCTTTACAGGATTCCTTACTTTCACTCTGTCAATTAGGTTAGTATTGTGGAGTATCTACAATGTTGTTGATCTATCCTCAGTTTTCTCCTATCACATCCATTACACTCTGTTTTAAAGTCACCATTGACCTTGTGGTATCCCTGAGCTGTTTCCTTTCTCTCCAGAAACTGAGTTAGGAAGGACGCCTGTATATTTGTAGTGATGGGTGTATTTATACTTGATACTCCATCTAAAGTGCAATTAATAATTTCATCACGTTCAAAGGGATATTCAATGTATGCTTTTTTTACGTTACATGTTTTACATGTTTACCCATCTACCAATAGGTGCCCTTCCCATCTACCAATAGGTGCCCTTCCCATCTACCAATAGGTGCCCTTTGTTGCAAGTGCTTGTGCACATTGTGACTGGTGTGCGACGGGTTTTGTACCCATATTTTGTTATTCTGGATGCCGTTGGTTTTGTATATTAAACTGCTCCGGTTATTACCCAGTTCTGACTTCCCTGCCACCAGATACGCACCCGTTACACAATAGGTGCCCTTCTTGCACAGTCCATTCATATTATTTTGTGACTTTACTCCAACTTTTTATGCTTGCCATAACAAAGGGGTTGAATACTTGTTGACTGAAGACATTTCACCTTTACATTTTTAATTAATTTGTAAAAAAAAAAAATATATATAAAATTAAATCCACTTTGACATTATGGGGTATTGTAACAAAAGATCTCAATTTAATACATTTTAAATTCAGGCTGTAAAATGTGGAAAAAGTCAAGGGATGTGAATACTTTCTTAAGACACTGTATTTCCATGCTGACCTGATCGAGAGCCTCCCCTGACTTGCGTAGGTTCTGGATGAGGTAGTTGTTGATTGCCTCTCCATTATCAGAGCAACACATGTCCAGCATCAGGAAGCCGTCCTCCTCATAAGCATTGATCTGGTGGAACACTGACAGAGCCTTGGTGTGGAACTTTACTGAGCTGGTCTAGATGAGACAGAGGAAAGAGGGACAAACATTACTGAGCTGGTCTGGTGGAGACAGAGGAGAGAAAGCAAGACAAATTACTTCACTGAGTTGGTCTAGAGGAGATAATAGAACATGGGACAAAGTTTGATAAAATAAATAGATAATTTACTGGTCATTTAGCAATTTAGTAAGTAGCTTAGTTACTATTACTCACTAGTGAACATGACTGCTATATGTGCTACTTTTATAATAGATTAGACAAGTTATGATACAGTATCAAAGATTAGCGCTTTTGTACTTCCCATACAGTGACGCAATAAATGCAGACTCTTGGAATTATCTTGTTTGAACGTCCTTGTATCTTGTTTGAACGACTTAGTGTCTCATTCAAATGACTTAGTATCTCATTTGAACTACTTAGTACAAATACAAATGTCATTCAAAGTTGTTCAAATGTCGTTCAAGTCGTTCAAACCAGTCAATCAAACTAGATACTAAGTTGTTTGAATTACTTATTATCTTGTTTGAGCGACTTACAGTGCTTCGAAAAAGTATTTGCTCTCTTTCTGATTTTCTCTATTTTTGCATGTGCTTGATACTGAATGTTATCAGATCTTCAACCAAAACCATATATTAGATAATGGGAACCTGAGTTTACAAATAACAACAAAAAAGAATGGATGCTTTTTTTATGCAACACCCAATTGCCCTGTGTGAATAAGTAATTGCCCCTTACACTCAATAACTGGTTGTGCCACCTTTAGTTGGAATGTAGTTGTAGATTTTTATTTTATTTTATTTAACCAGGCAAGTCAGTTAAGAACAATTTCTTATTTACAATGACGGCCTGGGAACAGTGTGTTAACTGCCTTGTTCAGGGACAGAACAGCAGATTTTTACCTTGTCAGCTCAGAGACTCGATCTAGCAGCCTTTTGGTTGCTAGTCCAATGCTCTAACCAAGAGGCTACCTGCCACCCCTACAAGAGATCAGTCTCTCACAACGCTGTGGAGAAATTCCACTCTTGCATGCGGAACTCCTTTAACTCAGTGGCATGTGTGTGTTTTCAAGCACGAACTGCTCATTTCAAGTACTGCCACATCGAATTGGTATTAGGTCTGGACTAATGACTGGGCCATTCCAAAATTAGTTGCTTTTTAACCATTTTCATGTCGACTTGATTGTGTCTTGATTGCTGCATCATCCAGCTGTGCTTCAGCTCACAGATGAATGGCCTGCCATTCTCCTGTAGAATGATCTGATACAGAGCTGAATTCATGATTCCTTTTATTAAGGCAAGTTGTCCAGGTCCTGAGGCAGCAAAGCATCCCCAAACCATCACACCATGCTTGACCGTTGGTATGAGATTCTTGTTTGGTTTTCGCCATACATAATGGGACCGATCTCATCCAAAAAGTTTACCAAAGTTTGCCAGGATGCACCTGGATGATCATCCAGACTCTTGGAATAATGTTCTATGGACAGATGAGACAAAAGTATAACTTTTTGGATGTCATGGGTCCCATTATGCCTGGCAAAAACCAAACACTACACTCCACAGTAAGAACCTTACAACAACGGTCAAGCATGGTGGTGGTAGTATGATTGAGTGTAAGGGGGGAATTATTTTTCAAATAGGGGCATTGGGTGTTGCATAACTTTTTTTTATGAAATAAATTAAAGAAGTATGTTGTGTTATTTGTTCACTCAGGTTTCCTTAATCTAATATCAGGTTTTGGTTGAAGAACCGATGACATTCATTTTCAAAAATATGCAAAAGAAGAGAAAATTAGAAAGGGAGAAAATACTTTTTCACAGTACTGTAATCGTTCCTTTGTCTAATTAGGCCTAATTTGTTATGCAGCTAGAACGTGTAATTGTTGATGCAGCCATTCATTCACTGATTCCATCCATTGAAATGATTATTCATTGACAGTTCTTTGATAACCTAAAGCAGGGCTGCTTTTGAACACCAGAGCATGCAAGTGGACAAGTGTGTAGAGACGAGCAGAGCATAATTCAAGCAGATTTAAAAATGGTGTCAGCCTTCTCTCCTGCTCCAATTTCACTCCGGTGCTGCTCAGCCACAAGCTCTGGGCATGCTCTGCCAAGCATTTTTTATTTCCTTTATCACTGTACTTTTAATTAATGTGACCCCACCCACAATTGCCTAGTGTATATCTTGTTGATATTCTACTTTCTACAGTGCCTTGCGAAAGTATTCGGCCCCCTTGAACTTTGCGATCTTTTGCCACATTTCAGGCTGCAAACATAAAGATATAAAACTGTATTTTTTTGTGAAGAATCAACAACAAGTGGGACACAATAATGAAGTGGAACGACATTTATTGGATATTTCAAACTTTTTTAACAAATCAAAAACGGAAAAATTGGGCGTGCAAAATTATTCAGCCCCCTTAAGTTAATACTTTGTAGCGCCACCTTTTGCTGCGATTACAGCTGTAAGTCGCTTGGGGTATGTCTCTATCAGTTTTGCACATCGAGAGACTGAAATTTTTTCCCATTCCTCCTTGCAAAACAGCTCGAGCTCAGTGAGGTTGGATGGAGAGCATTTGTGAACAGCAGTTTTCAGTTCTTTCCACAGATTCTCGATTGGATTCAGGTCTGGACTTTGACTTGGCTATTCTAACACCTGGATATGTTTATTTTTGAACCATTCCATTGTAGATTTTGCTTTATGTTTTGGATCATTGTCTTGTTGGAAGACAAATCTCTGTCCCAGTCTCAGGTCTTTTGCAGACTCCATCAGGTTTTCTTCCAGAATGGTCCTATACTTGGCTCCATCCATCTTCCCATCAATTTTAACCATCTTCCCTGTCCCTGCTGAAGAAAAGCAGGCCCAAACCATGATGCTGCCACCACCATGTTTGACAGTGGGGATGGTGTGTTCAGCTTTGTTGCTTTTACGCCAAACATAACGTTTTGCATTGTTGCCAAAAAGTTCAATTTTGGTTTCATCTGACCAGAGCACCTTCTTCCACATGTTTGGTGTGTCTCCTAGGTGGCTTGTGGCAAACTTTAAACAACACTTTTTATGGATATCTTTAAGAAATGGCTTTCTTCTTGCCACTCTTCCATAAAGGCCAGATTTGTGCAATATACGACTGATTGTTGTCCTATGGACAGAGTCTCCCACCTCAGCTGTTGATCTCTGCAGTTCATCCAGAGTGATCATGGGCCTCTTGGCTGCATCTCTGATCAGTCTTCTCCTTGTATGAGCTGAAAGTTTAGAGGGACGGCCAGGTCTTGGTAGATTTGCAATGGTCTGATACTCCTTCCATTTCAATATTATCGCTTGCACAGTGCTCCTTGGGATGTTTAAAGCTTGGGAAATCTTTTTGTATCCAAATCCGGCTTTAAACTTCTTCACAACAGTATCTCGGACCTGCCTGGTGTGTTCCTGGTTCTTCATGATGCTCTCTGCGCTTTTAACGGACCTCTGAGACTATCACAGTGCAGGTGCATTCATACGGACACTTGATTACACACAGGTGGATTGTATTTATCATCATTAGTCATTTAGGTCAACATTGGATCATTCAGAGATCCTCACTGAACTTCTGGAGAGAGTTTGCTGCACTGAAAGTAAAGGGGCTGAATAATTTTTCGTTCCACTTCATGATTGTGTCCCACTTGTTGTTGATTCTTCACAAAAAAATACAGTTTTATATCTTTATGTTTGAAGCCTGAAATGTGGCAAAAGGTCGCAAAGTTCAAGGGGGCCGAATACTTTCGCAAGGCACTGTAACATTAGGATAGTTTCTATTATGAAGGACATGAAATGTATTATGTTATGTTTTAGATGGGCTACTGTAAAATGTATCTTTTTTTGTTTTTCTTTCTCCAATCAAATTGTAAAAAACGCTGTAGGAAATATGATTTCATGTGGAGAAATAGAATCCACACACGGGGGTGCGCAATTCATTTGACCGCTGCAGTTTGAGAATATTTATTCACTTTTATTTATGAAAATAAGCTAATACTGCCTAATACTGATTTGTTTCTGATATTTTAGCTTAATTACATTTATTTATATTGTTTTTATTCCAATAATTAAAAAAAGTAGCCTATGAATTGCCAACCTGAAATATCTGTTAATACATTTGAAGTCCTTCAAAATTGAAACTACATATCCTACTTTTAGAAAGTAGAATATAAACTAGATATATGCTACTGTGGGTGGGGTCACAGTAAGAAAAAGAATAGTGAGGAACGGAAAGGAAAATAGCTAGGCAGAGCACGACCAGAGCTTATAGATGAACTTTACTAGAGCAAAAGTGGAGCGGGAGAGAAGGCAGACAATTTTTTTTTAAATGCTCGATTTATGCTCTGCTCCTCACTCCACACTCACCCACTTACATGCTCTGGCATTCAAAAGCAGCCCTGCTTTAGGCTATCAAAAAACACAATAAATAATCATATCAAATGGATGGAATCAGTAAATGAATGGTTGCAGCAACTTTGCACAGTCTGACAAGCTGCATAACGAATGAGGCCTAATTAGACAAAAGAACAATTAAGTAGTTCAAATGTGATAAGTAGTTGAACCGACTTAGGAATTGTGAAATTATTTGTAGGCTTTTTTTTAACTAAGTCGTTCAAATGAGATACTATGTCGTTTCAAACGAGATACTAAGATGCTCAAACGAGAGAATTCAAACTCTACATTTGTATTTTTTTGTTGCTTTGGGCTTCAGGGCTTCGTAATAGAACCACGTTAGTTATTTATTTGCATCATAAAGGCCTTTAAAAGCCTTGTCCTGTCCACCTCTCACCTGTCCCGTGTGTTTGTCTACCAGGTGAAAGACAGTATCTTGTTTGGGGTCCCAGTAGACCCCCTCACTGATTCCCTTTCCCCTCAGTTTAGCTGTGACAATCTTCATTAGGTCCATCTTGATAGGCTGCTCTATGAACACGACATAGTTCTCCGACATTGCTACAGGAAAAAGGGAAAAGTTTTGTCACATACATTGTTTTTATCAGGGTTGGGATCAATTTGAATTGAAGGTTTATCCATTTTTCTATTCAAATCACTTCCTGAATTGACTTTCATAGATTTAATTTGTTTTGCTTCAGAAAGAGAGGACGAGATAAAGTACATATACCTGTAAACACACAAGGCATTTTCACAATGATTGTCATTGCTGAGATATGGTTGTGTAGTGATTTGTGAGATTGTGTGTACATGGGTACAGGGAGAGTTAACCTTTTAACGCTTAAGTTCTAAATATTAATAACGGGCCTTACATCGTGAGTTATTTTTGCACGCATTTCCATAATTCTATGCTGCTGTTCTAGAATTAGATTGTTGCATTTTGACACTATTCTCTACACTCCTCATTGTATCGACACCACAATGTCTACTTCATATGAGGCTTAATAAAACTTTCTTCCTATAGTAGTAGCAGCGAGTATCTACTGTATAGTATTATTGATAATTGTATAATTAAGCAATAAGGCACAATGGGGTGTGGTATATGTCCAATATACCACGGCTAAGGGCTGTTCTTAGGCACAACACATTACGGAGTGCCTGGACACAGCCCTTAGCCGTGGTTAATTGGCCAAAATACCACAAACCCCAAAGATGTCTTATTACTATTATAAACTGGTTACCAACGTAATTAGAGCAGTACAAATAAATGTTAAGTCATACCCGTGGTGTACGGTCTGATATACCATGGCTGTCAGACAATCAGCATTTAGGGCTCGAACCACCTAGTTTAAAATTATTATCATCTATATTACATGTATTATCATCTGAAAGAGGCTCTAGTATTAGCCTGTCTGAGGGGCTGCGCATGTGAGATAGGGCGGGAAGCCCGAGGCGCTAAATCTGGTGTATTTGATACAATAGTGGCGAACAAACAAAGTGAGAGCAGGGTATGAGCATATATTACATATGCCGACCATGGTTAAGGCTGGGAAACGCTGGGATCCTAAAAACATTTGAATTAAAAAAAATTGTATTTCATTTATTCTCCCCTGGAAAAACTAGTCTACAGCAGTGGCTGTATTTCGTAACCATGTCAACGTATTATCACCACTGGACATGCCTTGTCACCAAGCAAGGAATATATTTTTCATCAAATGCGATGAGTATTATGGGTGAGTATTTAGCCTGGTCGAGGCGGAGGATAATGAGAACAGGGTGGTGGACAAAGTCATGTAAACAACAAAGTGAAATAGTTTGTGCGGGTGATCAGATTGAATGGTACATGCATGTAATCAGCTATATTGTATGCAGAGACCTTTGCATGAGGGAAGCGATGTTGTGATATATTAAACAATATATATATATTTTTTTTTTGTACCTTTATTTTACTAGGCAAGTCAGTTAAGAACAAATTCTTATTTACAATAACGGCCTAACTGAGTTAACTGGGTTGTCAGCTCGGGGGTTTGAACTCGCAACCTTCCGGTTGCTAGTCCACCGCTCTAACCACTAGGCTACCCTGCCACCCCCAATCCCCACAGGATTATCTAGGTCTATGCTTTGGCGCCATTTTGGGGCTGAATGTTACGTGGGTGGACCAGTTATCACTCTCCTTCGAAAACGTGGTTACATTTGTACAAACTTCAAGTATTACTAACTATAAAGTATATTTCTAGGACAACTCGATGTAATGTAACAACTCAAATCATTCTCTTTAGGCTACAGTAGTCTACGGGTTAGGTTAAAGGTTGTTGTATTTGGCAAAATGATAAAACATAATTGCGAGAATGCATTACAAATCAAAGAATAACAAAAGTTGGTTACGTACTTTTCATTTTCTGTCTTATTTCAGAAATGGAGCCCAGGAGTCAAACAAAGTAAACACCCATATGTTACTTTTCTATCTTTTTTTTGTCTTTTTTTAAAGAACATTTCTCCATTTCTCACCCACTACACATCAAATGCATAAAGTCATACATTTCAACACATTTTACAATTGTTGATTGCATTCTTTTGCTGTTCTGTTTTATTTCAGAAATAGAACCCAGGAGTCAAACAAAATATTTCAGTTCAGGTAAACAAACATATGTAAATGGTAAACAAACATCTATTTTTTGGGGAACATTTCCCCAATCCTCCCTGTCAAACACCTCAAGTCATACATTGCAATACATTTTCCAATGAAATTTTTTTAAATATCAGCATAAATCAACAATTGATCAGCCACTATAAGCCTACTTTCCACTTAGTAGTGCTTCAGGGTGTGGTACTCGTCAAAGCAAGGAACTGCTGTGTCACATAGCTCAGACATGTACTTGCTCAACTTCCTTTGTTCTGTCATCGGGTTGATGTTAGACAGACCTTGCAATGCCTCCTTGTACTTTTTCCTTGCAGGGTGGTCTGAGGGACATCGCTAGGAAAGTGGTGTTCAATGAGGCGTAGAGGATTGTCAGAGGCAGGCCGGCCCCCAGCAGACAGACAACGAGGAGTGTGGTGGTCCTCAAGGAGCTGCCGCATCAGGTTTATCCTGTACAGCTGCTATGAAATCACCTGTTCTGTGACCTGCCAGTGGACAATGTAGCTGTTGAGTAGGGCTATGTCTATTAGGTGGAAAAATAGATTCTGGCACAGGTATGTTCTGGCACACTCAACAAAACACTTCTGCATGTCCACTTTGTCAATTGCTCCCATCTTCTTGTTGTACTCCAAGACACAGTCTGGCTTAATTTTCCTCACTCAGGTGACATAGTTCAGTTTTCCTGTGTTCGACATTTTGGAGGTCTGCACAGTGGACAGAACATGGACATCGTGTTTGTCATGCCCTTTCACTGCCATCATCTCCCCGTTCATTTGGAAAGTCACCTCCCCCTTGCTCAATTCTTTTTGAATAGTGGAATCCCCTTCCTGTTGGATCTCACTGTGCCACAGGCCCCTCCCTGTGTACTCCCTCAAAAGGTACTGTAAAAGTGTAGGGCTGCTGTACAAGTTGTCCACAAAAACAGTGTGCCCTTTTCTGAGGAAGGCTGCAGCATGGCGATCACCGCTGATCCAGATATGCCAAGACCCTCAAAATGGCTTATCTGTGGTGGTGCAGTTGTAGATGATCAGGTCCTGTTCATATCCCATCTGACGGTCACATAAAACAAAGAACTTGACTCCAAATCTGTGGGGCTTTGATGGGATTTATTGGCGTAATGAAAGTCTTTCTTTCCAAGCCATGAGAGACTAATCAATGGACTGTGAGGCACAAACACTCTTCTAAATGCCCTGGTGAACCTGCCCAGGACGTTCCTAATTTTGTGATGGGGGTCAGCAAGGTTGGCAGTGTTATTGTTCTCAAAGTGGAGCACACTCAGCAAGACAAGGAAGTGGTCCTGGTAGATAAAGGTTGGAAAAAAATGGGTCTGCAGCATGGGGTCAGAGGTTCATTAGTCCCTCACAGAGCCTTTTTTCATTAGCCCCATCAGCAGCACTGTGCCCAGGAAGGTATACATTACACTGATAGTAGTGTAATCCTTCTACACTAGGGGCTGTCTTCTCTTTCAGTTCATGAGAATACCTGCAAACAAATATGCATATTTAATAGGCTAAAGGCATTCTGAATTTGATTCATTTGAAGAGAGCCTTGGGTTTTTCTGTTAGATGATAATGGGTAAACTGTTGGTTTCCTGCACCACACTCTCCACCAGGATCTCTAGTAGCAGGGACCATCCTCTTTAACTTCAACCTCTTCTCCCTCACAGCCTATAAGATTGGCAGCAGCACCAGCATCATGGGGAGGTGAGGGATGCTTATTGCATGCAAGGTAGAGGTGGACACCATTTTCCTCAGACATCTCACGCTCATAGTCCAGAAGGTTGGGGGGGCAAATATTCCTTGTCACTATCTGATTGATCCGACTCACTCTCATACCCAGATTCGTCATCAGAATGACAAAATATATATCGTATCTCCTCTTCAGAGGCATTTCCTTTTGAAATCGGATATTATCTCTGTAATCAATGGCTATCAGTGTCTATCAAGAGTTATATTTTTCATAACTATGATTACCATGGGCTGCCAGTTCAGACCCCCTTTCCAGACCCCCCATTTATTGATAAATTCCCCATCATATTAATATTTCCTCCATCATATCCCCCCACGATACCTCCCCCCATTTCCACCCCCGTGCACTTGAACCCCCCCTCCCCACAAATGAAATTAACCCCTCCACAAACACCCATAAAATGTTTTCACCCAAATCTGGCAACCCTGGTCTCCCTACGGTTAGGCTAGGCAGTGGGCTTGTATTTGTGCGATGATCTGTGAGGCGGTAACATTTTAAACTGTAAACAACTTGTCAAGTCATGTGCTCCGGTTCTAGTATACACTGTAACATTCACATGCAGCTGCTGAAAGTGACCAAAGTAAGTTGATATTTTTTGGGCAATGGGCTCAGCCATATTTGACTTTGTTTATTTGCCTCTTATGCCGCGTTCAACACAACTGGGAATTCTGAAAAATAGATGGTAAAATCATGACATCAGTGATCTTCAGGTCGGAAAGTCGGAGCTCTATAAAGAGGTCTGATTTCCAGAGTTGGAATTACGAGTTGGTTGACCACTCAAATCAATTATTCCCAGTTGGAGCAAAAAAAATCTGAGTTCTCAGTTGTTTTGAATGCGGCATTATAGTAAATGGCATTCTGGGATTAGAACGTTTTTCACTTGTCAAACATAAACAAACATGGCTGTGGATGTGTTCCGTGTAATGCTTGGGTGATGAAGTTCACAAAACTGCGTAATAAAGGTTAAGACCTTTATTTTAAATCAGTACAAAAAAAATGTAAATGCTGTTCAGACAACAATGGTGTTAAGTCGCGTTTTTTGCGTCATAAGTTCTGTTGCTGCAGTTCCAATCACATATTTGTGATGGTACACTGCAGGGACCACACAACAATGATCACAAATATGTGATCATACAGGTCAAAGTGTTAAGGGCCCCCCTAGAGTCGATATGTCAATCTAAATTACATAACAAAATAAATCCCCATCAAAATCTGTCAGTTTAAACGAGAGATACAATACCAGTCAAAAATTTGAACACACCAAGGTTTTTCTTAATTTTTTACTATTTTCCACATTCTAAGATAATAGTGAAGTCATCCAAACTATAACATACCACATATGGAATCATGTAGTAACCAAACAAGTGGTTAGTAGATATGAGTAGAAAATTCCAAATTTTTGATTGGTACTGTATTTTTTGTTATTGCAGTGGATGCATCTCAATCCACCACATCCGCCAAACTTGCACTTCCAGTGAAAGGCTGCTGAGCTACAGCAGTGTTTGTCAGACCATGAGACACCCCGAAAATCAGTATTCTGAAAACTTCTGTAGCGTCCGATCGGTTTGACCTAGAACCTATTATGACTACTCTATGGAAAGGAGACTCTCATGAACACAAGTGTCAGGGGGCATGTCTGAAGTCGGTACCGTCGATGTGCCAACTTCTGTTTGCAAACGTTTGGACCATTTGGGCTACAAACTAATGGGAACCCACTGTGGAAAGGGGAGATTCTCATGAACATGATGGTTTTCTTCTTCTTGCACTACGACCCCCATAAGTGTCACGGAACTCATCTGAAGTGGAGCATAAAGGTAGTTTTGTGTCTTCCCCAAAAGAGGGGTTAAATAAGTGTCAAAAAATATATACATATATTTACAAAGTTTTATTTTGCATCTCCTAGATTTAGGACAGACACTTCAAAACCTTGTTTCTTATTTTACATTTTTTGACTGTCCATTTTGCCATTTATGAAGGTATTATTCAATGCATTTCTATTTTTTTAAATATATTTTATTTTATTTTGAACGGGATCCTAAAATTCTAAGCATCACCCCCCCCTCACAAGTTAAAATGAGACACTAATGTCAGGGTACATGGATATGTATCATATGGGCACATGGATATGTATCATACGGATATGATAGAGACGTACAGTGACAGTAAGTAATGGTTGCATCCCGAATTGCAACCTATACCTTATATAGTGCACTACTTCTGACCAGCTCTTGTCAACATAAGTGCACTATAACGGGACATGGGTGCTATTTGGGACACAGACATGATTTTGTTTTGGCTCTAATTGCATAGGTATTGCAAGTGTTTGATAGGTTTACCGAAGCTGTGGTAGTAGGAGGGCCTGGCCTTGTCTGCAGGGACAATAGAGCACAGCACTTTAGCCCCCTCCAGGGTTTCCTCAGGGTTGTTCTTCATAGGGGGCACTTTGATTATGTTATACAAGGCACCTAAAATGACAGGGACATAGTTAGTACACAACCTCTCACAGTGTTGTAATACTGTGTCACAACACTGGTGTATGCAATAAATAATCACCTAAACTCACAGGAACACTTTCCACACAACCTGTCACCCTGTGATATTGTGTCAGTCACGTAAAACACACACTTGTATTTAAACAAGAAATACTTGTATATAAGTATCTCACAGAGATTACAGTAAATAATATGCTGTCGGAAATTAAGACCCAGTGTGCTCATTGTTCAACACAAAAACCACTGTTGTCTATGGGGTTGTCATGACAGCTTGGTATGTTTGAGGAAGATCGTTACCCCCTCACCCATTTGAGATAGGCAAAGCGTAAATAAAGCTTGTAAAATATATCTTACCGGTTTAAATCCACACTTAATTCTGTCTCGTCACACTGAGGTTTAAGGTGCAATATGAGGTTTAAGGTGCCGTATGTATAATACAATATGTTCATTAAAGGGACACTTCAACATTTTATGTCTCCTGCACCATACCAGTGTCTACATACGTGGAAACAGTAATTTTCTACATTTGGAATAAAAGGTTCTAAGAAAATGACCTCCTAGGTTGTCAAAGTTAAGAAGTGGTGAAGTGCCCCTTACATTGAGCTTGATGAAAAACCAATCACGGCTCTACAGTGCTACCATTTTGGTTGCATATGCTCCTAAATATTTTGCTGTGCTACCTGGAATTTTTATTTGGGAGCACCAGTGCAACTAGAAAAAAATCAAACAACATTTAGTAGCTCCTTCACAAAAATGTATTTGTTGCTGGAATCTTCCCACAACTTCCCAACTTGCCACTACTCGTGAATCTGCGGCAAACCTTTTGCAACTATAATATTTATTCCCTCTAGTTGCAAACAGTTCACCAGTGATCTTTTTCTGGCAGACAATTCTCTCAAGATTCTATTTGTATCTGTAGCAAACCTGTGGCAACAACATTTACTGCCACCAGGTTTACCAGAAGCCGTTTCCGGTGAACACATCAGGCGGTGAAGAGAGTTGGAGGCGATGAAGAGACTTGAGTTGAAGGAGAAAGAGGCCACAGTGCTGAAGAAGATCTGGACACATTTATTGCAAAGAAGGTGGATTTTTTTGCATTACAGAAGTGTCCAAGAAGTCCAAGAAGCTGCACATCATTATATCTGCAGCCAAGAAGTTATTGGGCCTCCAAAACTACAAGACATGGCAGAAGCACTGCAAGGACAACTGTCGCCAGAAAATGTCCCACCCTCACAGGATCCTTCTGAGCCTGTATAGGGATCTGATTAGAATGTTGTTAGAAAAGCAGGCTGATTTAGTTTAATTTAAATGTCATTATTGATAGTTATTATGGATGTGTATGTACAGTTCAAGTCTGAAGTTGACATACACTTAGGTTGGAGTCATTAAAAATAATTTTTCCACTCCACACATTTCTTGTCAACAAACTATAGTTTTGGCAAGTCGGTTAGGACATCTACTTTGCATGACACAAGTATTTTTTCCAACAATTGTTTACAGAGATTATTTCACTTAAAATTCACTGTATCACAATTCTAGTGGGTCAGAAGTTTACATACACTAAGTTGACTGTGCCTTTAAACAGCTTGGAAAATTACAGAAAATGATGTCATGCCTTTAGAAGCTTCTGATAGGCCAATTGACATCATTTGAGCCAAGTGGAGGTGTACCTGTGGATGTATTTCAAGGCCTACCTTCAAACTCAGTGCCTCTTTGCTTGACATCATCGGAAAATCAAAAGAAATCAGCCAAGATCTCAGAAAAAAAACTGTAGACCTCCATAAGTCTGGTTCATTCTTGGGAGAAATTTCCAAACTCCTGAATGTACCACGTTCATCTGTACAAACAATAGTACGCAAGAATAAACACCATGGGACCATGCAGCCATCATACCGCTCAGGAAGGAGAGGAAGTTTTGTCTCCTAGAGATGTGCAAATCAATCCCAGAATAACAGCAAAGGACCTTGTGAACAGGCTGGAGGAAACAGGTACAAAAGTATCTATATCTACAGTCAAACAAGTCTTATATCGACATAACCTGAAAGGCCTTCAGCAAGGAAGAAGCAACTACTCCAAAACCGCCATAAAAAAAAGGCAGACTACAGTTTGCAACTGAACATGGGGACAAATATCATTCCTTTTGGAGAAATGTCCTCTGGTCTGATGAAACAAAAATAGAACTGTTTGGTCATAATGACCATATTTATGTTTTGAGAAAAAAGGGGAATGCTTGCAAACCCAAGAACACCATCACAAACGTGAAGCACGTGGTTGGCAGCATCATATTGTGGGAGTGCTTTTCTGCAGGAGGGACTGGTGCACTTTACAAAATAGATGGAATAACGAGAAAGAAAAATGATGTGGCTATATATTGCATATATTGAAGCAACATCTCAAGACCGGTCTCAGAGCAAATAGCCTGGATTGTTAGTCCCATCTCATTCCTCGCTCTCTTCCATGAGTCATTCAGCACGCTTGTGGGCGTGCTTGCAGGATGTACTATTTTTTATTCTTTATATATGAATCACAAAATCATGTTTCTAGTCTATTGCATAGTTACAATGTGTAATCCTTGATGTACCAGGAGCAGGAGTTGTAAACACTGTTGAATTCTACAATTTTAATACATACATGCAGACAGCATCATTCACACAATGGAGTTTGATACACCTGGTATTGGATACGACAGAAAAAAAACTTTGAAATAGCGATTTTCATAAATTAACTTAATGACACAAAAATATGCACAATCGTTTGTCTCTACGTTAACTAACAGATTCCTCTCAATTGTACATTTTCTGCTTGACTCATTATGACATTATAACTACTTACATTTGCCTCCCCGTAATGTTTTGTCAGCCATATTTGCTGAAGAAAGTCACCAGGTAGGGGTGGCTCCGCGTCAAATTCATTCAATATTATTTGTCATATAAAAACCTTGGCACCCAAATGCATAATGGGTGCTTTACCTCCCCCTGTGGTGGTCTGGAGCAATGAAGCCATGACGCTGGGTACCTCTGAGTCCCGCGGTGTAAACTCAAACTTTTAAAGGAGGAACCACTGTAGGTCCACCCCATGTTTTGCTCCACAAACAAATCTGATGAAAGCCCTTCATATAGTCTTAATCAAAGCCCTTGACGATGGTTTAGCTGAGCTGGTCACTCAGCTAGCCCAGGAAATAGGGAGCTCCATTAGGGAAGAAATATAAAAGTGGCAGGTCCAGCACTCATGAGCCACCAGTAATTACAGAGAAGATCATCACTCAGAGTTAGCAGGATCATCACAATATGTAGACCTCAGTAAAATGAAGTTCATCATTGAATCAGATGTGAAGGAACCTCCTACATATAGAGGAGAATTCTGAATTCAAATGTGGTTACTAGCTAGCTAAGGTATTGTATGTGGGGACAATGTCTAGTTCCTCGACTGATCCCAGTCCTTTGTATTGTGCGTCTATGTTATAGAAAGAGGCGACAATTGGCAGAACATATTTGTGCTCTACAAATGTTTTGTCTTTTCTTTAGGATGCAGAGAGAGACTTCTGATTCATTAAAACAACCTAATCTCCAAAATCCACGTCTATAGTCTCAATCAATCACACACAACACAGCACCGGTTACACTAACGTTAGCTTCACGACCAAGGTCACAACGCTAGTCTACTGAAGAGTTGTCACGGAATATAACTAAATGTAAATGTTTTGTTGATGTTTACTAGCTATCTAGCTAACTATGTCAGTGTCTGTAAGTGTGGCTAGCTAAAGTTAGCTATCTAGCTACTTCGCTAGCTAAGTCTGACACTTTGTCTGGACTGTCAGACACTGTTTCACTCGTTAGCTAATGTTAGCTGGCTAGATAAGTCACATTAGCTAGTATTGACTTATTCTCTATCTGGGTTAATTTGTCAGGCTTATATCATGCTTGCATGGTGATTGATTGAGTTAGCAAATTTTCCCCCAACATCGGACACCCCTAACTTCGGACACTCTCTAACGGTTGGAGGATTAAATCACCTCGAGCTCAACATTTAATTGGACTGGAAAATACCAGTACGTTTTGCGACTAAAAACACCCTTCTAAAATAGCTGAACACCGATTTTCATTGCATTTATGTAAATTAAATTAGGTTATGAGAGTTTTCAAAAAAGTTATAGATATATATATACATACAGTGCCTTGCGAAAGTATTCGGCCCCCTTGAACTTTGCGACCTTTTGCCACATTTCAGGCTTCAAACATAAAGATATAAAACTGTATTTTTTTGTGAAGAATCAACAACAAGTGGGACACAATCATGAAGTGGAACGACATTTATTGGATATTTCAAACTTTTTTAACAAATCAAAAAATGAAAAATTGGGCGTGCAAAATTATTCAGCCCCTTTACTTTCAGTGCAGCAAACTCTCTCCAGAAGTTCAGTGAGGATCTCTGAATGATCCAATGTTGACCTAAATGACTAATGATGATAAATACAATCCACCTGTGTGTAATCAAGTCTCCGTATAAATGCACCTGCACTGTGATAGTCTCAGAGGTCCGTTAAAAGCGCAGAGAGCATCATGAAGAACAAGGAACACACCAGGCAGGTCCGAGATACTGTTGTGAAGAAGTTTAAAGCCGGATTTGGATACAAAAAGATTTCCCAAGCTTTAAACATCCCAAGGAGCACTGTGCAAGCGATAATATTGAAATGGAAGGAGTATCAGACCACTGCAAATCTACCAAGACCTGGCCGTCCCTCTAAACTTTCAGATCATACAAGGAGAAGACTGATCAGAGATGCAGCCAAGAGGCCCATGATCACTTTGGATGAACTGCAGAGATCGACAGCTGAGGTGGGAGACTCTGTCCATAGGACAAAAATCAGTCGTATATTGCACAAATCTGGCCTTTATGGAAGAGTGGCAAGAAGAAAGCCATTTCTTAAAGATATCCACAAAAAGTGTTGTTTAAAGTTTGCCACAAGCCACCTGGGAGACACACCAAACATGTGGAAGAAGGTGCTCTGGTCAGATGAAACCAAAATTGAACTTTTTGGCAACAATTCAAAACGTTATGTTTGGCGTAAAAGCAACACAGCTGAACACACCATCCCCACTGTCAAACATGGTGTTGGCAGCATCATGGTTTGGGGCTGCTTTTCTTCAGCAGGGACAGGGAAGATGGTTAAAATTGATGGGAAGATGGATGGAGCCAAATACAGGACCATTCTGGAAGAAAACCGGATTGAGTCTGCGACAGAGATTTGTCTTCCAACAAGACAATGATCCAAAACATAAAGCAAAATCTACAATGGAATGGTTCAAAAATAAACATATCCAGGTGTCAGAATGGCCAAGTCAAAGTCCAGACCTGAATCCAATCGAGAATCTGTGGAAAGAACTGAAAACTGCTGTTCACAAATGCTCTCCATCCAACCTCACTGAGCTCGAGCTGTTTTGCAAGGAGGAATGGGAAAAAATTTCAGTCTCTCGATGTGCAAAACTGATAGAGACATACCCCAAGCGACTTACAGCTGTAATCGCAGCAAATGGTGGCGCTACAAAGTATTAACTTAAGGGGGCTGAATAATTTTGCACGCCCAATTTTTCAGTTTTTGATTTGTTAAAAAAGTTTGAAATATCCAATAAATGTCGTTCCACTTCATGATTGTGTCCCATTTGTTGTTGATTCTTCACAAACAAATACAGTTTTATATCTTTATGTTTGAAGCCTGAAATGTGGCAAAAGGTCGCAAAGTTCAAGGGGGCCGAATACTTTCGCAAGGCACTGTACACATGTTGTGAGACACGCTGTATATTGTCAAATTTGAATGTGCGATAGACTACACATAATTTCAAATCCAACTTTTTACCTAAATTATTCATACTCATATGTTAGTATTAAAATTTTGTTTACTTTCTCAAGACATAAGATTAATCTGTAAAACAAATAATGAGACATTATTTGGTTACAACACTGAAGATGATGTTGGTGAAGAACCATTTTTAATTGTCTACAGGATGGCGTACCGGGCTACGCAATGAAAAGTTGACAGGCATGTATTTTTTGATATTGGAAGGCTAGCCAACTAGTCAACTGTCTAGTAAACACTTCGGATACGAGGGTGGTGTCTCTGTTTTGAACACAATTAAATGGATATACCTTGTAATTGAACAAAATAGTAAGGTGGCCCAAAACTGGGGAAAGTATGCCGACAATACGGGACGTATATTTTTTGCTGAACCGCTTATCAAAGAGCTGATAGTAATAGTAGTTCCACTGAAATGTCAAACATACTAATTGCTAACCCGTTAGCTAACATTTTTACGACACCAATAATCACAAAACATTGATTGCTTGATCACCAGGTAACACTGTTGAAGGTAATGTATTTCTTAAGCGCTGTTGAATATGCCGATAATACGGGGTACTACACTAGTGTTACTGTACTGGGTTTCAATAGTTTCTGACAGTGGCAGATTTAGTCAGACTTGTGAAGTAGAGGAGGATGGATGCAAATTTGTTTACCTTAAATTTTTATTTCACCTTATTTAACCAGGTAGGCTAGTTGAGACCAAGTTGTCATTTGCAACTGCGACCTGGCCAATATAAAGCATAGCAATTCGACACATACAACAATACAGAGTTACACATGGAATAAACAAAACATAGTCAGTAATACAGTAGAACAAAAGAGAACAGAATGTCTATATGCAGTGAGTGCAAATGAGGTAAGATAAGTAGAGTTAAGGCAATAAATAGGCTCTGACAGCTGGTGCTTAAAGCTAGCGAGGGAGATATGAGTCTCCAGCTTCAGAGAACTTTCCAGTTCGTTCCAGTCATTGGCAGCAGAGAACTGTAAGGAAAGACGACCAAAGGAGGAATTGGCTTTGGGGGTGACCAGTGAGATATTGCTGCTGGAGCGCGTGCTACGAGTGGGTGCTGCTATGGTGACCAGTGAGCTGAGATAAGGCGGGGCTTTACCTAGCAGAGACTTGTAGATAACCTGGAGCCAGTGGGTTTGGCGAATAGTATGAAGCGAGGGCCAACCAACGAGAGCGTACAGGTCGCAATGGTGGGTAGTGTATGGGGCTTTGGTGACAAAACAGATGGCACTGTGATAGACTGCATCCAGTTTGTTGAGTAGAGTAGGAGGCTATTTTATAGATGACACCACCGAAGTCAGGATCGGTAGGATGGTCAGTTTTACGAGGGCATGTTTGGCAGCATGAGTGAAGGATACTTTGCTGCAATATAGGGAGCCAATTCTAGATGTAATTTTGGATTGGAGATGCTTATGACTAGGGGGCAGTATTTTCATTTTTGGAAAAATAACATGCCCGTAGTAAACGGGATATTTTGTCAGGGCAAGATGCTAGAATATGCATATAATTGACAGTTTAGGATAGAAAACACTCTAAAGTATCCGAAACTGTAAAAATATTGTCTGTGAGTATAACAGAACTGATGTTGCAGGCGAAAGCCTGAGAAAAATCCAATCCGGAAGTGCCTCATGTTTTGAAAGCACTGCGTTCCAATGCGTCGCTATTGAGCAGTGAATGGGCTATCAACCAGATTACTTTTTTTCCGTATTCCCCGTAGTTTTATGCATTTATGTTGAAGAATACCCCTAAGCGGCTACATTGCGCAAGTGGTCACCTGATGCTCCCAGAGAGATTCTCGCGTAAAATATAGAGGTAGCCATTATTCCAATCGGTCCTACTGAAAAACGAATTGTCCCGGTGGATATATTATCGAATAGATATTTGAAAAACACCTTGAGGATTGATTATAAACAACGTTTGCCATGTTTCTGTCGATATTATGGAGCTAATTTTTTATATTTTTCAGTGTTTTCGTGACTGAAATTTCCGGGCGATTTCTCAGCCAAATGTGAAGAAGAGCTATACAGTTTTAGTCGGAAGTTTACATACACCTTAGCCAAATACATTTAAACTCCGTTTTTAACAATTCCTGACATTTAATCCTAGTAAAAATTCACTGTTTCAGGTCAGTTAGGAACACCACTTTATTTTAAGAATGTGAAATGTCAGAATAATATAATAATATGATGATAATGATTTATTTCAGCTTTTATTTCATCACATTCCCAGTGGGTCAGAAGTTTAGATACACTCAATTAGTATTTGGTAGCATTGTCTTTAAATTGTTTAACTTGGGTCAAACAATTTGGTAAGCCTTCCAAAAGCTTCTGACAATAAGTTGGGTGAATTTCGGCCCATTCCTCCTGACAGAGCTGGTGTAACTGAGTCAGGTCTGTTGGCCTCCTTGCTCGCACACACATTTTCAGTTCTGCCCACACATTTTCTATGGGATTGAGGTCAGGGCATTGTGATGGCCACTTCAATACCTTGACTTTGTTGTCCATAAGCCATTTTACCACAACTTGGGAAGTATGCTTGGGGTCATGGTCCATTTGGAAGACCCAAGACCCAACATGATGCTGCCACTCCCGTGCTTCACGGTTGGGATGGTGTTCTTCGGCTTGCACGCCTCCACTTTTTTACTCCAAACATAGCGATGGTCATTAAGACCAAACAATTATATTTTTGTTTCATCAGACCAGAGGACATTTCTGCAAAAAGTACAATCTTTGTCCCCATGTGCAGTTGTAAACCGTAGTCTGGCTTTTTTATGGCAGTTTTGGAGCAGTGGCTTCTTCCTCGCAGAGCGACCTTTTAAGTCGATATAGGACAAATTTTACCGTGGATATAAATACCTTTTGTACCCTTTTCCTCCAGTATCTTCACAAGGTTATTTGCTGTTGTTCTGGGATTGGTTTGCACTTTTGGCACCAAAGTGCATTCATCTCTAGTAGACAGAATGTGTCTCCTTCCTGAGCGGTGTGACAGCTGCGTGGTGCCAGGGTGTTTATACTTGTGTACTATTGTTTGTATAGATGAACAGATAAACGTGGTACCTTCAGGCATTTGGAAATTGCTCCCAAGCATGAACCAGACTTGTGGAGGTCTACAATTTTTTTCTGAGGTCTTGGCTGATTTCTTTTGATTTTCCCATGATGTCAAGCAAAGAGGCACTGCGTTTGAAGATAGGCCTTGAAATACATCCACAGGTACACCTCCAATTGACTCAAATGATGTCAATAAGCCTGTCATGGCTTTAGAAGCTTCTGACATCATTTTCTGGAATTTTCCAAGCTGTTTAAAAGCATAGTCAACTTAGTGTATGTAAACTTTTGACCAACTGAGATTGTAATACAGTATTAAGTGAAATAATCTGTCTGTAAACAATTGTTGGAAAAATGACGTGTGTCATGCACAAAGTAGATGTCGTAACCGACTTGCAAAAACTATAGTCTGTTAACAAGATTTTTGTGAAGTGGTTTAAAAACAAGTTTTAATTTCTCCAATCTAAGTGTAAACTTCCGACTTCAACCTTACATTAACAACAGCTCTGAATGGCTCAGAGTGGGAGTCAGGTTAGGTGATTGTCTTCTGGCACGCACTTCTATTAATAAATCGCTATCAGAAAATTCTTTCTGTGGTAATTATTTATTGTTTTCCTGTTTTATTCATATGTTTTCAAGTCCTGGTTATGAATCATGCATTCTGATTCTTGCATAGATTGTAATGTCAAATATTTTTTTGAATGTTGCACTGATGAGCTAAGCTAATACCAGCTATGTGTGGAGCCATGTTTGTTGACATACAATGCATTCTGGGTTTCACGTAAACGTTTGTCGCACAAAGATTTTATAACAAAATGTGGTGAGGGAGGGTTCAGAGTATACTTCTGGAAGTGAATGATGGGATGGGAATGAAGGTAGGCAACACACCCCCTTCAACATGCATACTGCAAACAGACCAAACTAATCTTGTCTCCTCTTATTATCTTTGGTTGAAGTGAAAAAACAAACATGGCGGCAAGCACAAACTTCCCATCTTCGGATAGCTTTCGATTTCTAGAAAGTGTTTAACTGAATTATTTTGATCAATGGTGAGCTCACTCGTGATGTGATTTTAAATACTAATTGTTGTTAGCTAGTTCATATTGTAGTTTGTGTCAGCCGAGAGTAAATATGATCGCTTGTGTTACATCAATTTTTCCTCAGTAGGTGGTAGGACAAACACAGCCTACATTTTCCGGTTTGGATGATTGTGTTATGCTGTAGTTACTTCTGTGAATGTCTGAACATTGCATCTGAAAATTAACACTTCACATTCAGGGCATAACTTTGTAAGGACTGTGTTTGTGCCAAATGTTTATGTGAAAAAACAGTGTGGCCAGCTCAAATGCTGTCTGTTGCATTAATCGAAACTGGACGTTCTAAAATAAATCACACCGGTTTGAGTGTACACTGCAGGGACCACTGTAGAATGATCACACCCGTTTGTTTCATCGGTTTGTTTCATCGGATTTCATCGGAAGAAGAGGAATCATCGGACCAAAATGCAGCAGGGTCATCTTTAATAATTGCACTGAACACTGAATAAACAAAACAACAAAAAGGAAACCCGAAACAGTCCTGCAAGGTGAATAACACTAAACATAAATTAACTACCCACAAACTAAGATGGCAACACAGGCTACCTAAGTATGATTCCCAATCAGAGACAACGAAAGACAGCTGTTCCTGATTGAGAACCATACCCAGCCGAAACATAGAAATACAAAAACCTAGGCATACAAACATAGAATGCCCACCCAAATCACACCCTGACCAAACAAAATTAGAAACATACAAAGCAATCTACGGTCAGGGCGTGACAGTTGGTACATGTGAAGAGGGTTATGAATGAATATGGGTTATGCATATTCATAAGTTGTTAGTCTTTTCTTGCTGTTTTCTTCATCTAGTAAAACACGTTTTTTTGTTTAACCGCCACCAATATTATTACCTATTGGCCGATGTGTTTTCTTGCTGTGTTTCCCAGAATTGTTTGCCAGAAGTTGACAAGTTGCCGCAAAATTACCGCCAAAGTTAGCCTCATTTAACTAATTTGCATGTGAAAATATGAGCTTGTGGCAAATTGGCCACAACTGTTTGCTAGAAGCCAGTTTTATCAGTAACAGAGAAAAGAAAGAAAGGAAAAGGGAGAAGCTCTCCCTATATATATGATATATATATGTATGATATATAGGCCAGATGTAGGCTACATATCAATCTCAAAAATACAATTTCATGGTGCTCCTTAACCCTATAATTTGTAATTGCTGGTAATTCTTACCATTTAATATGATTCATATTTTTCATTGTGCTCCTACATTTGTTTGTGCTCCTACATTTTTCAACTTAGGAGCATGTGGGCCCAGTGGAGCTTCTATGTAGACTGACCTTTTCTGCCATATGAGTTGCCCATGTTGTACGTAGTGCCGTCTGGTTCAGTGTGGGGATGCGCAGTGGCCATATTCACAGCAATAAACTTTGTCCAATCCACCTGTAGTAGAAGAACAGGTCAGATAAAGTACACAGCTGTTACCAATATATGTCAGGTCAGGTGTCTGGGCACTCACTATAATCAATATATATTTCAAACAGGGCATCATTTACGTAAGTCAGTACATTTGTGCAAGGGTATGATTGTAAGCTCACTGAGCTTGTTGTTTTCTTTGGCTGTCTCTTATCTCCTATTATTATGTCATCACTGTACCTTATTCTGTGTCTCCAGGCTCTCTGGGTCCACCCTGTACATGTAGTTGGTCTCAGTGCTGACAAAACAGTCTCCCTTGTACTTTACAAAACTAACACTGGCGTTGTCCGTTGCCTCTGCAGGGAGAAAACAGAAATAAAATGTAGAAATTGATTATTCTATTTTGATGGGGGCAATTGCATCTTGTTGCTGTTGATATTTCTTCATTTTCACTTTTCTGATTTAGATGTGCACAAAAGGAATGAGTGAATAACTTATTCGATTTTTGGACAAACTCTTTTTAAACCTTGGTAAATGACTATAGCCTGTGCATGGCTTGCATGGCCAATTAAAGATTAAAGTTGCTTGCAAACAGTCATATTTCTGGCAAATAGTTAAAGTTCTTGCAAAGATGTGCTGCTTGCAAAGAGCCCTGTTGCGGCTTGCCAACCCTTGAGAAGAGGAAAAGCCTCCCTTCTTCTTCCCTCCAATCCCCCTGTTTAAATGTTACATAACCTTCGACTGTAGCCAAGCCCCTGAGGCCTCAAACCAGTTTCCCAGGCAGCAGACCAGCTTGAGTTACAGTTTGAAGAGAGGAACACCTCATTGCATTGGGTTTACTCTCTCTGAAATAGTCTTATAAAAACCAGATCTTGAATAAAGTCCTTTCTTTGTCACATTCCTCACTGTTAAAGAGAAAAGATCAGCAGAATCTAGAAACCACACTGGAACTGACTCCACCATCTCCACAGGGATAATTTTGAGATTACACCATGAAATAGCACTGCAACATTGACAATAGGCAGCTTTACATTGCTCCAGGTTTATTCAATGCAATGTCACAGAAAATATAATTGCGACATGTGTAATGGAAATGGCAGATATATACTGAACAAAAATAAACGCAACATGTAAAGTGCTGGTCCCATGTTTCATGAGCTGAAATAAAATATCCCAGAAAGGTTCCATATGTACAAATAGCTTATTTCTCAAAAATGTTATGCACAGATTTGTTTACATCCCTGTTAGTGAGCATTTATCCTTTGCCAAGATAATACATTCACCTGACAGGTGTGGCATATTAAGAAGCTGATTAAACAGTATGATCATTACACAGGTGCACCTTGTGCTGTGGACAATAAAAGGCCAATTTAAAATGTGCAATTTTGTCACACAACACAATGCCACAGATGTTTCAAGTTTTGAGGGAGAGTGCAATTGGCATGCTCACTGCAGGAATGTCCACCAGAGCTGTTGCCAGATAACTTCTCTACCATAAGTCACCTCCAACGTTGTTTGAGATAATTTAGGTCCAACTGGCCTCACAATCGCAGACCACGTGTAACCATGCCAGCCCAGGACCTCCATATCCAGCTTTTTCACCTGCGGGATCGTCTGAAACCAGCCACCCGGACAGCTGATGAAAGTGAGGAGTATTTATGTCTGTAATAAAGCCCTTTAGTGGGGTAGAACTTATTCTGATTGACTGGGCCTGGCTCCCAAGTGTGTGCTTTTGGCTGCACCCCTGCCCAGTCAGGTAAAATCCATAGATTAGGGCCTAATGAATTCATTTTAATTGATTTGTGTCCTTATATGAACTGTAACTCAGTAAAATCGTTGAAATGTTGCATGTTGCTTTTATATTTTTGTTCAGTATAGAATAAATTATTTAAAGAATATTCTCTAAACAACATTTGTATCCGTTCAACATGGGTCGATTTTTCTTTTGTCAATCTTTCTATATTGTGACAAATGATGGAAACTGTATTTTGACTAAATTATGATTTCCGACTCATTTTGAAGGTACGCAGGGGCATGTGACGTGTCCGCATAACAATAATGCCCCACTCCACATTGAAATCGAAATGTCTACTGCTTGCAAAATAAAAATTTTCAACTATAAAAATTATGTTTATTTGCAAGACAAGGATTGTCCTGACTTTCAAGAATGCTTGAATTGCTTCGTCTTCCTTTTTCCGGTTGGCTGGCAAGTTTCACCATCAAATTATTTCAGATCTACAGGAGTCTAAGTTTCACCATGGAACGGACCGTGGCGATACGTTGTCACATGTTAATTACTATAATATGGCAAATATTTGCCAATTACAGGATTCTATCTATGCTGGTGTTCCCAGGCTCCTGAGAAAGTAAACGGATAGGTGGAAGGGTAAACAGGCTGTCGCCAATTTATTAATGCTCAATTTGATGAAACAGTGTCGCGACTTCCGCCGAAGTCGGCCCCTCTCCTTGTTCGGGTGGTGTTCGGCGGTCGACATCACCGGCTTTCCCGTCACCACCGATCCATGTTTCATTTTCGTTTTGTTTGGTCTGTATTACACACACCTGGTTTCAATTCCCATATCATGTTCCTTATTTAACCCTCTGGCATACATTTCTGTTCTGTCCGTGATTGTTGGTGTCTTAGTGGTTGTTGTAGGTGTTAGTTTGTATGTATTTTCCTATTTGGAATATTGCTTGAATTTTTGTGAGTAAACTCAGTTGTGTTGCTCAAGCCTTTGTCCTGCGCCTGGCTCCGCTACATCTCTGCACCCAATCGCTGACAAACAGGTTACGAACATCATTAAAAAAAATCACTGGACACATTAATGGAAACAGCTAGTTTGATAGCTGTTAAAATCAGATCCAACAATAATATCAAGGGGTTAGAAATCCAGGGCTTAAAAGCAAAGGTGTTATTGTACACTGATGTAAAAAATGTAATCGCTCCAAAACCTCATACAGGATCTAGATACTTTTCTAATCTCTCTGGATTACAACAAAATTATGATAGATGACACAATATTACGTATTGGATGACAAAAAAAAACATTACTGTGTTGTTTACCAAAAAAATGGTCTGACGGTGATGTGGACATATTCGGTATACATATCCCGAAATAAATAAATGATCTCACCAATACATTTTTTATAGAAAGTTAACAAAAATAGATAAGATCTTGCTACAGAAAATACCTCTCTAATTGTGGACAAATCCCCCTGATGAACTCTTTAGTCATTACCCAGTTTACCTATTTGGTCTTGCCTACATCTAGCAACCTGTTTTTTTAAATTACATGAGCAAAAATATTCCATTAGACTTGGAATGGCAAGCTAGACAAAATGACATTGGCCTATTTATATAATGAACATGAATTCGGATGGAAAGAAATTATTAAATATTAAAGCATTAGGGCCTAATGAATTCATATATCTTTATGTACATATTCTTTATCCCCTTACACTGTGTATAAGACAGTAGTTTTGGAATTGTTGGTTAGATTACTTGTTGGTTATTACTGCATTGTCGGAACTAGAAGCACAAGCATTTCGCTACACTCGCATTAACATCTGCTAACCATGTGTATGTGACAAATAAAATTTGATTTGATGATTTGATTTGATTAGACTTCTCACTAAAGGTGTCAGTCATACAAAGGTTATACTTATATCCTAACTGGTTCTCTAGAAAATGCGTAAGAATGTCTCACCCCATGTTCAGAATGGCCTTTTTCCCTTTATTCAGTTTGCAACATCTCACTTTTGGTTATTTGAAAATGAAATAATCTCCAAAATATCACTATTTTTAAAACAAGTCATAGAAAGTAGTTTGCAATTACAGTTTAACCCAACAGAAAAAACAGAACAACAAATATTGTGGATAAACTCAAATATACTGACAGATTAAAAAAAAGGTATAATCTTTGTAAATTATGTCATAAATAGGACCATTGGAGTTATGTCAAACAGGCAGCTAACAAAAATATATGGAAATGTTTGTTCTACCCAAAATCACAACCAACTAACATTACCGCAAAAATGAAAGAGGAAAGTGGAAAAAGTAATGTCTTTCGGCCCTGCATTAAAGACCAAAATTGGTTAAAGAAAATTGTGATATATAAAAGAGTATACCAGTTTCATTTAAGGATAAAAAAAATCTACAGCTGTGACATACAGATTGCAAAATAGTTGGGAAGATAATTTCGATGTACCGATTACATGGCACATGGTTTATGAACTGATGCGCAAAACAACGCCGGATTCAAAACTGAGAAGTCAATGTAAATTATTATTCAAAATTCTTGCAAACAATAGAATGGTATATATATGAGGGATACAACCTTCCCATCTATAGCGTGGTTCTTGCTGCAAAAAGACAGAGTCGTTAGATCATTCATTTTAGTACTGTCCAAACCAGCCCCGTTGCGGATCCCGAAGTCTTGCTCCCAGATATACTAAACAACTTCTTTGCTCGCTTTGAGGACAATACAGTGCCACCGACACGGCCCGCTACCAAAACCTACGGACTCTCCTTCACCGCAGCCAACGTGAGTAAAATATTTAAACATGTTAACCATCGCAAGGATGCTGGCCCAGACGGCATCCCTAGCCGCCTCCTCAGAGCATGCGCAGACCAACTGGCTAGTGTGTTTACGGACATATTCAATCAATCCCTATCCCAGTCGGCTGTTCTCACATGCTTCAAGAGGACCACCATTCCTGTTCCCAAGAAAGCTAAGATAACTGAGCTAAACAACTATTGCCCCATAGCACTCACTTCCGTCATCATGAAGTACTTTGAGAGACTAGCCAAGGATAATATCACCTCCACCCTACCTGACACCCTAGACTCACTCCAATTTGCGTACTGCCCCAATAGGTCCACAGACGACGCAATCGCAATCACACTGCACACTTCCCTAACCCATCTGGACAAGGAATACCTATGTAAGAATGCTGTTCATCGACTACAGCTCAGCATTTAACACCATAGTCCCCTCCAAACACGTCATTAAGCTCTAGACCCTGGTTCTCGACCCCACCCTGTGCAACTGGGTACTGGACCTCTTTCTGGCTGGCCGCCACCAGGTGGGTAGGGTAGGAAACAACATCTCCACCCCGATAATCAACAACACTGGGGCACCAAAAGGGTGCGTTCTCAGCACTCTCCTGTACTCCCTGTTCACCCATGACTGCGTGGCCATGCACGCCTCCAGCTCAATCATCAAGTTTGCAGACGACACTACAGTGATAGGCTTGATTACCATCAACGACGAGACGGCCTACAGGGAGGAGGTGAGGGCCCTCGGAGTGTGGTGTCAAGAAACCTCACACTCAACATTAACAAAACAAAGGAGATTATCGTGGACTTCAGGAAACAGCAGAGGGAGCACCCCCCTATCCACATCGACGGGACTGTAGTGGAGAAGGTATAAAGTTTTAAGTTCCTCGACGTACACATTACGGGCAAACTGAAATGGTCCACCCACACAGACAGCATGGTGAAGATGGCACAACAGCGCCTCTTCAAACTCAGGCTGAAGAAATTTGGCTTGTCACCAAAAACACTCACACACTTTTACAGATGCACAATCGACAGCATCCTGTCGGGCTGTATCACCGCCTGATACAGCAACTGCTCCGCCCACAACCACAAGGCTCACCAGAGGGTAGTGAGGTCTGCACAACTCATCACTGGGGGCAAACTACCTGCCCTCCACGACACCTACACCACCCAATGTCACAGGAAGGCCAAAAGGATCATCAAGGACAACATCCACCCGAGTCACTGCCTGTTCAAGGCGAGGTCAGTATAGGTGCATCAAAGCTGGGACTGAGAGACTGAAAAACAGCTTCTATCTCAAGGCCATCAGACTGTTAAACAGCCATTACTAACATTGAGTGGCTGCTGCCAACATACTGACTCAAATATCTATCCACTTTAATAATAAAAATGTGGATGTAATAAATGTATTAAATGTAGTCACTTTAAGCAATGCCACTTTATATAATGTTTACATACCCTACATTTACTCATCTCATATGTATATACTGTACTCTATACCATCTACTGCATCTTGCCTATGCCGTTCGGCCATCGCTCATCCATATATCATCCATATATTTATATGTACATATTCTTATTCACTCCTTTACACTTGTGTGTATAAGGTAGTTGTTGTGAAATTGTTAGATTACTTGTTAGATATTACTGCATGGTCGGAACTAGAAGCACAAGCATGTTGCTACACTCGCATTAACGTCTACTAACCATGTGTATGTGACCAAAAACATTTGATTTGATGTGGCTTGTTTTTGGTCACAGTTCCAGGAATGGCTGAAGAATTGCAACATTTGCTTGGAGATAACTCTGCAGATACTGTAGCACTACTGGTTGATTTGAAAAGTCATAGTCAACCGATCAATAATAACAATTTTAGCAAAAATGTTTATCTTTAATTACAATCTGTAGAAACTATGAGAATAGAAAGGTTCAGATCTTTTGTGAAACATCACAGCACATTTAAAATACATGGCAAATAGAAATCCAAAATGGACGGTGTTAAGAGATAGATGGGAGGGGTTGAATGGAGCTGAAGGGTGGTACTAATAACGACAAGATTACTCATGTATAATATACTGTGTCCGTAAAATGTATATAGGTTCAGAAATTTTGTGAAACAACCCAGTTTTAAATATATAGCAAATATATGTCAAACTAGATGGGCATTGGAAATAGATTAGAGAGGTTGAGGATAGAGGAAGGACAAGACTAAAAACAAACAAAATATAACTATTGTAAAATGGATTGTGTCTGTAAAATATATATGGTATGTATAAGATGGAAGTAGAAGCCTAAGTGTGGTTGGTCATTAGTTTAGTCCAATTAGGGGAGGGTGGAAAATAATAAAGGATTTTTTTTAAAGATATGTATGTATATATATGAATGTATGTATGTACAGTGCCTTGCGAAAGTATTCGGCCCCCTTGAACTTTGCGACCTTTTGCCACATTTCAGGCTTCAAACATGAAGATATAAAACTGTATTTTTTTGTGAAGAATCAACAACAAGTGGGACACAATCATGAAGTGGAACGACATTTATTGGATATTTCAAACTTTTTTAACAAATCAAAAACTGAAAAATTGGGCGTGCAAAATTATTCAGCCCCCTTAAGTTAATACTTTGTAGCGCCACCTTTTGCTGCGATTACAGCTGTAAGCCGCTTGGGGTATGTCTCTATCAGTTTTGCACATCGAGAGACTGAAATTTTTTCACATTCCTCCTTGCAAAACAGCTCGAGCTCAGTGAGGTTGGATGGAGAGCATTTGTGAACAGCAGTTTCATGAATAGTTAACGTTGCGTTATGGTAATGAGCTTGAGGCTGTATTCACGATCCCGGATCCGGGATGGCTAAGTGCTAGAGGTTAAAAGACTCAGTTTGACTCTCCTGCGCCTGACTTCCCTGCCACCTATACACATACAGTGCCTTGCGAAAGTATTCGGCCCCCTTGAACTTTGCGACCTTTTGCCACATTTCAGGCTTCAAACATAAAGATATAAAACTGTATTTTTTGTGAAGAATCAACAACAAGTGGGACACAATCATGAAGTGGAACTACATTTATTGGATATTTCAAACTTTTTTAACAAATCAAAAACTGAAAAATTGGGCGTGCAAAATTATTCAGCCCCTTTACTTTCAGTGCAGCAAACTCTCTCCAGAAGTTCAGTGAGGATCTCTGAATGATCCAATGTTGACCTAAATGACTAATGATGATAAATACAATCCACCTGTGTGTAATCAAGTCTCCGTATAAATGCACCTGCACTGTGATAGTCTCAGAGGTCCGTTAAAAGCGCAGAGAGCATCATGAAGAACAAGGAACACACCAGGCAGGTCCGAGATACTGTTGTGAAGAAGTTTAAAGTCGGATTTGGATACAAAAAGATTTCCCAAGCTTTAA
The DNA here is from genome assembly GCF_013265735.2 of Oncorhynchus mykiss. Lineage (NCBI taxonomy): Eukaryota > Metazoa > Chordata > Actinopteri > Salmoniformes > Salmonidae > Oncorhynchus > Oncorhynchus mykiss. The sequence continues at coordinate 51,521,090 of NC_048574.1, forward strand.
ACATCCCAAGGAGCACTGTGCAAGCGATAATATTGAAATGGAAGGAGTATCAGACCACTGCAAATCTACCAAGACCTGGCCGTCCCTCTAAACTTTCAGCTCATACAAGGAGAAGACTGATCAGAGATGCAGCCAAGAGGCCCATGATCACTCTGGATGAACTGCAGAGATCTACAGCTGAGGTGGGAGACTCTGTCCATAGGACAACAATCAGTCGTATATTGCACAAATCTGGCCTTTATGGAAGAGTGGCAAGAAGAAAGCCATTTCTTAAAGATATCCATAAAAAGTGTTGTTTAAAGTTTGCCACAAGCCACCTGGGAGACACACCAAACATGTGGAAGAAGGTGCTCTGGTCAGATGAAACCAAAATTGAACTTTTTGGCAACAATGCAAAACGTTATGTTTGGTGTAAAAGCAACACATGCTGAACACACCATCCCCACTGTCAAACATGGTGGTGGCAGCATCATGGTTTGGGCCTGCTTTTCTTCAGCAGGGACAGGGAAGATGGTTAAAATTGATGGGAAGATGGATGGAGCCAAATACAGGACCATTCTGGAAGAAAACCTGATGGAGTCTGCAAAAGACCTGAGACTGGGACGGAGATTTGTCTTCCAACAAGACAATGATCCAAAACATAAAGCAAAATCTACAATGGAATGGTTCAAAAATAAACATATCCAGGTGTTAGAATGGCCAAGTCAAAGTCCAGACCTGAAGTCAATCGAGAATCTGTGGAAAGAACTGAAAACTGCTGTTCACAAATGCTCTCCATCCAACCTCACTGAGCTCGAGCTGTTTTGCAAGGAGGAATGGGAAAGAATTTCAGTCTCTCGATGTGCAAAACTGATAGAGACATACCCCAAGCGACTTACAGCTGTAATCGCAGCAAAAGGTGGTGCTACAAAGTATTAACTTAAGGGGGCTGAATAATTTTGCACGTCCAATTTTTCAGTTTTTGATTTGTTAAAACAGTTTGAAATATCCAATAAATGTCGTTCCACTTCATGATTGTGTCCCACTTGTTGTTGATTCTTCACAAAAAAATACAGTTTTATATCTTTATGTTTGAAGCCTGAAATGTGGCAAAAGGTCGCAAAGTTCAAGGGGGCCGAATACTTTCGCAAGGCACTGTATATCTGACAAAATCTCTGACCCTTATATATGAAGTCAGCAGGAGAGGACACTACGCTCATGGAGGTGGAGGAACGCGTTCGGGAACAAGCAGAGGAGATTGACTGTTTAAGCTCCGTTATGTATCGCATTGTCCAGAATTTTGATCGCTGGGAGAGACAGGGAGTTTCTCCAGCGCCACCACCACCACAACCGGAATCTCCCTTGAACGTTTTTTCCCCTCCGGAACCAAAGATCCATTTATCCCTACCCACGGGATACAACGGAGATACTGCCGGCTGCCAGGGTTTCCTCCTTAAGCTGAACTTGTATCTGGCCACGGTCTCCCCAGTACCATCTCACCGTGAGAAGAGTTACGCCCTCGTCTCATGCCTCACCGGGAAAGCCCTGGAATGGGCCAGCGCTGTGTGTAGAAGGGAGGATGCGGCGTTGGACCATTATGAGGAGTTCACCCGCCAATTCCGGATAGTATTCGACCATCAACCCGAAGGCAAAGCACCTGGTGAGCTCCTCTATCATCTGAGGCAGGAGACGAGGAGTGCACAGGAGTTTGCTTTGGAGTTTAGGACCTTAGCTGCCGGCGCTGGATGGAGCGACAGGGCCCTGATCAACCATTACCGTTGTAGTCTACCCGAGGACGTCCGTCGGGAGCTGGCCTGTAGAGACACCACCCTCACCTTCGACCAGCTGGTGGACATGTCCATCAGGCTGGACAACATGCTGGCTACTCGTGGACGTCTAGATCGGGGTCTGGTTGTTCCATCCTCCCGCACCCTCTCTCCCGAACCTATGGAATTGGGAGGGATGGTAAGCAGGGAGACCGGAGGGTGTTCCCGCTCGAGCACCATTCATGGTCGCAGAGGGCACACTGCTGGTCGGTGCCGGGTTGGTTCCTCTGGGAATAGAGAAGGCAGGCAGGGCATTCTGGCATCACCCCAGGTGAGTAGGCACCATTCTCATCCAGAGCCCTCTGTTGCACTAATGTTTGTCTCTGTCTCTTTTCCTGATTTTTCCCTGCATATTCCCATTATTAGGCGCTAGTAGATTCAGGTGCGGCTGGGAATTTCATTAATAAAAGTTTAGCTCATAGTTTAGGGATCCCTATTGTTTCTGTGGATATGCCTTTCCCTATTCATGCCTTAGATAGTCGACCATTAGGGTCAGGGTTTATCAGGGAGGTAACCGCACCTTTGTGTATGATAACGCAGGAGGGTCACAAGGAGAAGATTAGTATTTTCCTTATTGATTCTCCTGCGTATTCTGTGGTGCTAGGCCTAACCTGGTTAGCTTGCCATAACCCCACTGTTTCTTGGCCACAGAGGGCTCTCACGGGGTGGTCGTGAGAGTGCTCAGGTAGGTGTTTAGGGGTTTCCGTTGGTGCTACTACGGTGGAAAGTCCTGACCAGGTCTCCACCGTGCGCATTCCCCCCGAATATGCCGATTTCGCTCTCGCCTTCTGTAAAAAGAAGGCGACTCAATTACCACCCCATTGACGGGGGGATTGTGCGATAGATCTCCTGGTAGACGCTGCATATCCCAAGAGTCACGTGTATCCCCTGTCAAAAGCGGAGACGGAGGCTATGGAGACTATGTCTCTGAATCCCTGCATCAGGGGTTCATTCAGCCATCCATTTCACCCGTCTCTTCGAGTTTCTTTTTTGTGAAAAAAAAGGATGGCGGTTTACGCCCGTGCATTGATTATCGAGGTCTAAATAAAATCACAGTGAAATATAGTTACCCGCTACTTCTGATCAATACGGTTATTGAGTTAATGCACGGGCTACGTTTTTTCACAAAATTGGATCTCAGGAGTGCGTACAATCTGGTGCGTATTAGGAAGGGTGATGAGTGGAAGACAGCATTTAGCACCACCTCAGGTCATTATGAGTACCTTGTCATGCCATTTGATGAATGCTCCATCAGTTTTCCAATCATTTGTAGATGAGATCTTCAGGGACCTGCACGGGCAGGGTGTAGTGGTGTATATCGATAATATTCTGATATACTCCGCTACACGTGCCGAGCATGTGTCCCTGGTGCGCAGGGTGCTTGGTCGCCTGTTGGAGCATGATCTATATGTCAAGGCTGAGAAATGCTTGTTCTTCCAACAATCCATCTCCTTCCTAGGGCATCGGATTTCCACTTCAGGAGTGGAGATGGAGAGCGACCGCATTACAGCCGTGCGTAATTGGCCGACTCCAACCACGGTAAAGGAGGTGCAGCGTTTTTTGGGGTTTGCCAATTACTACCGGAAGTTTATCCGGGGTTTTGGTCAGGTGGCCGCTCCCATTACCTCACTGCTAAAGGGGGGCCCGGTGGTCGGCTGAGGCGAACAGGGCTTTTGGGCACCTGAAGACTCTGTTTACCTCGGTGCCTGTGTTGGCTCATCCGGATCCCTCTTTGCCATTCATAGTGGAGGTGGACGCATCCGAAGCTGGGATAGGAGCAGTGCTTTCTCAGCGTTCGGGTACGCCACTGAAGCTTCGCCCCTGTGCCTTCTTTTCGAAGAAGCTCAGCCCGGCGGAGCGAAACTATGATGTGGGAAGCCGAGAGCTGTTAGCTGTCGTAGAAGCCTTGAAGGTGTGGAGGCATTGGCTTGAGGGGGCTAAACACCCTTTTCTCATCTGGACTGATCACCGCAATCTGGAGTACATCCGGCAGGCGAAGAGACTGAATCCTCGCCAGGCAAGGTGGGCCATGTTTTTCACTCGTTTTGGGTTTACTCTTTCTTACAGACCAGGCTCCCAGAACGTTAAGGCAGACGCATTGTCTCGGCTGTATGACACAGAGGAGCGATCCATGGATCCCACTCCCATACTCCCAGCTTCGTGTCTGGTGGCGCCTGTAGTGTGGGAGCTGGACGCGGACATTGAGCGGGCGTCACGTGCAGAGCCCTCTCCCCCTGAGTGTCCAGCTGGTCGTCTGTACGTTCCGACTGCTGTCCGCGACCGATTGATCTATTGGGCTCACACGTCACCCTCCTCTGGTCATCCTGGGATAGGTCGGACAATGCGCTGCCTTGATGGGAGGTACTGGTGGCCCACTTTAGCTAAGGACGTGAGGATTTATGTTTCTTCCTGCTCGGTGTGCGCCCAGTGCAAGGCTCCTAGACACCTGCCCAGAGGTAAGCTACAACTTCTACCCGTTCCTCAACGACCGTGGTCGCACCTGTCGGTGGATTTTTTGACGGATCTTCCACCTTCACAGGGTTACACCACGATCCTGGTCGTTGTGGATCGGTTTTCGAAGTCCTGTCGTCTCCTCCCTTTGCCCGGTCTCCCTACGGCCTTACAAACTGCAGAGGCCCTGTTTACACACGTTTTCCGGCACTATGGGGTGCCTGAGGATATAGTGTCTGATCGGGGTCCCCAGTTCACATCAAGGGTCTGGAAGGCGTTCATGAAGCGTCTGGGGATCTCGGTTAGTCTTACCTCAGGTTTTCACCCCGAGAGTAATGGGCAGGTGGAGAGAGTTAACCAGGATGTGGGTATGTTTCTGCGGTCTTATTGCCAGGATCGGCCGGGGGAGTGGGCGAAGTTCGTGCCCTGGGCAGAGATGGCTCAGAACTCGCTACGTCACTCCACTAACCTTACCCTAATACACATTGAAAAGGAGTATCAGCCGGTTCTGGCTCCTTGGCATCAGAGCCAGACCGAGGCTCCTGCGGTGGACAATTGGTTTCGGCACGCTGAGGAAACCTGGGAGGCAGCCCACGTCCACCTTCAGCGTGCCATAAGGCGCAAGAAAATTGGCGCAGACCGTCGCCGCAGTGAGGCCCCAGTGTTCGCACCAGGGGACAGTGTCTGGCTCTCGACCCGAAACCTGCCCCTCCGCCTGCTCTGCCAGAAGCTGGGTCCGCGGTTTGTGGGGCCGTTTAAAGTCCTGAGGAGAGTGAACGAGGTATGTTATAGGTTACAACTGCCCACTAATTACCGTATTAACCCCTCGTTCCATGTGTCTCTCCTCAGGCTGGTGGTGGCTGGCCCGCTCCAGGAGGCTGAAGTGCGTGATGTTCCTCCGCCTCCTCTAGACATCGAGGGGGACCCGGCGTACTCTGTTCGATCCATTTTGGATTCGAGACGTCGGGCGAGGGGCCTTCAGTACCTCGTGGACTGGGAGGGTTACGGGCCGGAGGAGAGATGCTGGGTTCCGGTGGAGGACGTGTTAGATCCTTCCATGTTATCAGAATTCCACCGTCTCCATCCGGATCGCCCTGCACCTCGCCCTCCGTGTCGTCCCCGAGGCCGGTGTCGACGCAGCTGGAGCCGCGCGTCACGACTTGCCTCTCCTTGTTCGGGCTGTGCTCGGCGTTCGACCTCACCGGTCTTCTAGCCATCATTGATCCATTTTCATTTTCCATTGATTTTGTCTTGTCTTCCCACACACCTGTTTTCAATCCCATTCATTACCTGTTGTGTATTTAACCCTCTGTTTCCCCTCATGTCTTTGTCAGAGATTGTTTATTGTCAGTGTAGTGTTGTTTGTATAGGTGCGCGACGGGTCTTCGTACCCATATTTGTTTATATTCATTTTTTCCATTTAGTGTTATGGAATGGAGTATGTTACTTTGGACATTTATTAAAAGACTCCATTTTACACTCAGTTTGACTCTCCTGCGCCTGACTTCCCTGCCACCTATACACATATATCTGACATCCCCTTTTTTCCTCCAAACATAACGATGGTCATGATGTCCAAGCAGTTCTATTTTTGTTTCATCAGACCAGAGGACATTTCTGCAAAAAGTACGATCTTTGTCCCCATGTGCAGTTTCAAACCGTAGTCTGGCTTTTTTATGGTGGTTTTGGAGCAGTGGCTTCTTCCTTGCTGAAGGTCTTTCAGGTTAGGTCAATATAGGACTCGTTTTACTGTGCATATAGATACTTCTGTACATGTTTCCTCCTCTTCACAAGGTCCTTTGCTGTTGTTCTGGGATTGATTTGCATTTTTCGCACCACAGTACGTTCATCTCTAGCAGACAGAAAGTGTCTCCTTCCTGAGCGATATGACGCTGTCCAATGGTGTTTATACTTGCGTACTGTTGTTTGTACAGATAAATGTGGTACCTTCAGGTGTTTGGAAATTGCTCCCAAGAATGACTTGTAGAGGTCTACAACTTTTTTTCTGAAGTCTTGGCTGATTTCTTTTGATTTTCCCATGATGTCAAGCAGAGGCACTGAGTTTGAAGTTAGGCCTTGAAATACATCCACAGGTACACCTTTAATTGACTCAAATGATGTCAATAAGCCTATCAGAAGCTTCTAAAGCCATGACATTATTTTCTGGAATTTTTCAAGCTGTTTAAAGGCACAGTCAACTTAGTGTATGTAAACTTCTGAGGGACTGGAGTTATGATACAGTGTTAAATATAAGTTAAATGATCTGTCTGTAAACAATTGTTGGAAAAATTACTTGTGTCATACACAAAGTAGATGTCCTAACTGACTTGCCAAAACTATAGTTTGTTAATAAGGAATGTGTGGAGTGGTTGAAAAACAAATTTTATTAACTCCAACCTAAGTGTATGTAAACTTCCGACTTCAACTGTAAATAAAGAAACGTCTTCTCACTGTCAACTGCATTTATTTTCGGCAAACGTGACATGTGTAAATATTTGTATGAACATATCAAGATTCAACAACTGAGACATAAACTGAACAAGTTCCACAGACATGTGGCCAACTGAAATGGAATAATGTGTCCCTGAACAAAGGGGAGGTCAAAATCAAAAGGAACAGTCAGTATCTCGTGTGGCCACCAGCTGCATTAAGTACCTCAGTGCATCTCCTACTCATGGACTACACCAGATTTGCCAGTTCTTGCTTTGAGATGTTACCCCACCAAGGCACCTGCAAGTTCCCGGACATTTCTGGGGGGAATGGCCCTAGCCCTCACCCTCCGATCCTACAGGTCCCAGACATGCTCAATGGGATTGAAATCCGGGCTCTTCGCTGGCAATGGCAGAAGACTGACATTCCTGTCTTGCGAGAAATCATGCACAAAATGAGCAATGTGCCTGGTGGCATTGTCATGCTGGAGGGTTATGTCAGGATTAGCCCACTGAAAGGGTACCACATGAGGGAGGAGGATGTCTTCCCTATAATGCACAGCGTTGAGATTGCCTGCAATGACAATGAGCTCAGTCCGATGAGGCTGTGACTCACCACCCCAGACCATGTTCCAGAGTACAGGCCTTGGTGTAATGCTCATTCCTTCGACAATAAACCCGAATCTGACCATCACCCCTCGTGAGACAAAACCACGACTTGTCAGTGAAGAGCACGTTTTGCCAGTCCTGTCTGTTCCAGCGACGGTGGGTTTGTGCCCATAGGCGACGTTATTGCCGGTGATGTCTGGTGAGGACCTGCGTTACTACAGGCTTACAAGCCCTCAGTCCAGGCACTCTCAGCCTATTGTGGACAGTCTGAGCACTGATGGAGGGATTGTGCGTTCCTGATGTAACTCGGGCATTTGTTGTTGCCAACCTGTACCTGTCCCGCAGGTGTGATGTTCGGATGTACCGATCGTGTGCAGGTGTTGTTACACGTGGTGAGCAGGGACCCTGGTCATCTTTCTTTTGCCGTTTTTCAGAGTCAGTATTTTTCATAACTGTGACCTTAATTGCCTACTGTATGTAAGCTGTTAGTGTCTTAAAGACCGTTCCACAGGTGCATGTTCATTAATTGTTTATGCTTCATTGAACAAGCATGGGAAACAGTGTTTAAACCATTTACAATGAAGATATGTGAAGTTTTTTTTTAAAAACTAATTCTCCTTTAAAGACAGGGTCCTGAAAAAGGAACGTTTCTTTTTTTGCTGAGTTTATGTGTATATATATTTATCTGTCTGTCTGTCTGTCTGTCTGTCTGTCTGTCTGTCTGTCTGTCTGTCTCTGTCTGTCTGTTTCTATATATATACAGTACACGTCAAAAGTTTGGACACACCTACTCATTCAAGGGTTTTTCTTTAATTTTACTATTATCTACATTGTAGAATGATAGTGAAGACATCTGTCACGGCTCATGTCAGAATGAGTGGACCAAAGCGCAGTGTGGTAAGTGTTTACGATAAATGTATTACTCAAAACACTCAAACAGGGAAAACCGAAACAGTCCTGTCAGGTGCAGACACTAAACAGAAAAAAACTACCCACAAAATCCAAACGAAAAAGGAAAACTTATACAGTGGGGAGAGCAAGTATTTGATACACTGCCGATTTTGCAAATCCAGAAAATCACATTGTATGATCTTTAAGTAATTAATTAGCATTTTATTGCATAACATAAGTATTTGATACATCAGAAAAGCAGAACTTAATATTTGGTACAGAAACCTTTGTTTGCAATTAAAGAGATCATATGTTTCCTGTAGTTCTTGACCATGTTTGCACACACTGCAGCAGGGATTTTGGCCCACTCCTCCATACAGACCTTCTCCAGATCCTTCAGGTTTCGGGGCTGTCGCTGGGCAATACAGACTTTCAGCTCCCTCCAAAGATTTTCTATTGGGTTCAGGTCTGGAGTACCCCCCCACCCCCCTGGTGGCCCTGGTACATGAACCTTCACTGGAGGAACCGGGCCGCAGATCATCGCCTGACGAACCAGATCACCGATCATAGCCGGAGGCTCCGCACTGGGCTGTGCTGGCGAATGTTCTTGTTTTTCTTTGCCAGGTAGGACACTAGAGTGGCAGTGGGCGTGAAGGCAAACCTGGAGGACAGGACCTGTCTGCCCTTTGACTCGAGCAGCGCCGGCGGGAGCTCGGCCTTGTTCTTTCTCACGGTGCCCACCACGGTGAGGTACCTCTCGAGGAGCCGCTGTCCCAGTTCGTAGGAGGTAAAGAAATTGTCACACGTGACGTTGCGACCGCTCAGTCCCGTTGTCAGATTGAGGACGACGCACATCCCCTGGTTCTTCTCGGGGCATCCGCCGGACGCCTTGCACCTTGCATTTTCCAATTGTAGCTGGACATTGCGTCGCAGACCACCCACGACTTGATGCCGTATTTCGCCGGCTTGCTGGGGATGTACTGACGGAAAGGACAGCGGCCTTTGGCAAGGGGAGAAGAGATTGGTGTCATAATCGGCTCGTTGGGGCCAATGAGTGCTACGTTATACATATACTAGCTCTCTCCGCACGCACGCACACACACGCACACACGCACACACGCACACACACACACACACACACATACACACACACGTCCACCGTCACCTCGGGCCCCGGGTTGTAGAGGGCCGGCAGCCGCTCCTGCCACAGGTCCCAGACCTCTCGTATGGCTGTGAGTTTGTCCGTGGTGAACCTCGCGGGTCTCGACCGGCGGTCTTCGAATTGCAGCAGCCTCGAGTACCTGTGAAAGACCTTGAGTGGCATGGTGGCTCGGAACACGGTCCTTCCGCTCTCCGCGTCCCACAGGCTGGCCGCGGCTTCGCCTCGGGACCTGTAGACGCCCGCTAGGATCAGCAGCCCTACGTAGGCGCACAGGTCGGAGGCTACCATGGCTCGCCAGCCGTCGTCGCCTGATTTTCTCGCCACGTGCAGATTCGTCATGCCCACAATTATCCTTTCTATCTCCGGTGTGACAAACAGGTGGAAGGTGGACGCGATGTCGCGGGCGCGCGACACGGCGTAGGCCGTGGGGCCCGGAGTCTCATCCGGCCCGGCGTGGCAGATCGCATTTGCATTCGCAACCATTTGATTTTGCCGTTTTTCGACAGCAGCAGTGTCGTTTCCCTTTGGGCTCGAGCCGAGGCAGTCTCTTCCTCGCGTTCATCCTCGCGTCGGAGGCTTCATCGCATTGGTCCTCGCGTTCGTCCTCGGAGGCTTCATCGCGTTCGTCCTCGCGGTCGTCCTCGCGGTCGACCTCGCATTCGTCCTCGGAGGCTTCATCGTTTTCGTCCTCGCGGTCGTCCTCGCGGTCGACCTCGCGTTCGTCCTCGGGGGCTTCCTTCGGGTCTTTTAGACCTCGAAGAGCGCGAAGAGGCCTGGTCAATAATGTTATTCTTCAATACAATGAAGGAAGAATTTCTGTAGTTCAGATAGAGCCTGGTCAACCATGGGGGCGAAGGCATATACAACAGTATCATCGGCATACAAGTGCAGGTCAAATAAAATGGAGAGACATTTATATTCTTAATATAAAGGAAACCTGATTTGATCAGGTTCAGTAGATATACACTGTGTTCTATCTGTCATGTCATTTTTAACTCCAGACATAAAAGAGCACGTATGTATAGATTGTTTTCATGTAGGTAGGCCTATCTTTCCCACTTCAAACCTCTCTTTAGGCCCAACTGGGTTTAAATGCCTTCTTCCGTTTCATTTATTTGTAATTATTCATCAGTGTTTATTTATTTTTGCTGCTTGGGGGTAATTGTTATTGCTTGGATAACCTTATCTACTATTATTTATTGATATTTTAATTTCTTAATATGCGGTGCGTACTGCGCAGAAAACTAGATTAATAATTGTAAGAATCATTGTAATGTTTGTTTAACAATGTGTCCATTAATCCTGTAAGGGATGAGTTGCCAACTGTCTATTTGACTAAATAAAAGTATCTGCTTCAGAGGGAAGGCTAGACAGTATCCGTAATATCTGCATGATCCACATGGCCTAGTTTCTGAAGTCTGGTGTGGAGTTAACTCATTTTAGACATAGTATGTGCATCCTGTACTTGTTATTGTACATTGACCCTGACATAACCCTAAGCTGCAATGCATGCATAGCCTACATTTACTTTAGGAGTGAAGACATAGACACTGAATGGTACAACAACACACTGAGTAAGTTATGTCTCTGTCTAAAAGCAAGAATTTTTGAGGAAATCAGCAACCGGTCAACTACTATGCAACTGCAAAACTATGATGAAATGTATAATGACAATGCTGTTACCGTATTAATTAAAGTTACTAGGTGTAATTGCAAGTGTAAAGTGTTGCTCAAAATAAAATGTGTATAGCTGACTGGTTTATATCCACCCCCTCTCCACTCTCTGTGACTGTGACTCACCTATCATCTCGAAGCGAGAGAGGAAACGCAGGAAGAAGTTCTTGCAGGGGTCGGGCATGGCCACTGTGCCAAACTCTGACACCATGATGCGGTTCCTCTCGCTGTTCTTCTTGTAAGCATCACTCTGCAGGAAGCGACTCCTATAGGTCACCTTGCCATCCTCAATCTTAAACTGGTGCAGCATGGCCATCCCATCAAACCAGTGGTTGTAGCTGAAGAATAAAGGACAGTGGGGATAGGTAAGGGCAAGGGAAAGTGTTAAAACCCCCTAAGATTGATGTCTGCGCCCCTGAGTAAATCTAATTAGCATAATAAAAATATCCCCATGAAAGTCTGTCAATTTAAGCTAGAGACATCTGTTTTTTTGCATTGGATGCGTCTCAATCCACCACGTCTGCTTAGTTAAATAAAAGTTAAATAAAATAGAGAGGTGACATCTCTAGATCAGTGTTTGTCAGACCAAACTGGGTTCTCACAAAATCGTTTGTAGCATCCGAATTGTTTAGCCTACAAACTAATATGACACCTATATGGAAAGATGAGACTCTTATGAACATTATGGTGTTCTCTGTTTTGATCTACACTTCGTCTGATGTGGGACAAGTCTGAAATCGGTACAGCTGATCTACCAACGTCTGTCTATAGTGTCCGAACTGTTTGGACTACAAACGAATATATGGTGAGACGCTCACGAACATGTCGGTTGTTTTGCTTTAGAATGCACACAGGCTTCAAGACTTGTCTGAAGGTCCCCAATTACCTATCCCCAAAATTTATGGAAGGATATATGGAGTCTGTTTAGTGAAAAAAAAAGGGTTTCGGTAAATAAAAAATAAAAAAACATCTCTCAGATATAGTGCAGACACTTCAGAACAATCTTCCTTTAGATTTTTAGGGGGAACAATCTGTTGTTCCATGTAGTGAATGTGTTATTCAATGTGTTATTCATGTAGGCTAATAACAGGGGGTCTTCAAGGGATCTTAAAATTCAAAATCAAATAGCTAAATGATCCTGGTACGACCGTCATAAAACAATTCAATATAGCTTAGTAGCCGCCCCCCTAGACATGGCTTAGACTCTTATGGGTTAAAGGTTAGGGATAGGTTCAAGGTTAGTGGATAGAATAGGACAGGGAAGACAGATTAGATTAGTCATGAATAAAGTGGAAGTGGATTTATCATGCATCCATCCGTATAGCGTGGTTCTAGATCTGTTTGTATTGTCTTGCCAACTCCTATGGTTGTTGTCCATAGCACTACAGGAGTTGGCAAGACAGCACAAACAGGTCTGGAAACAGCCTAACGTCCTCATATTTTTTTTGTTAAATGTAAAATAGTTTGGTGGTGAACTGCTAAAAAGGATATGTGTTGATGTATGTCTCTGAAACCCATCCTTGTTATGCCAATGTGTAGCCTACTTATACTTATTTTTTGTTTTATTCTACTGGTCTAAAGGCTGCAAGTTGTTCCAAAAAATGTGGCTAAAGGTGTGACTCACTGTTGGTTTCCGAACTCAAACTTCCCTGGGCCATTGCGGAGGAGGCTGCCTCGGATCCAGGTTGGGATGGTCCCACACACCTCTGTGGCGATGGGCTCTGGGGTCTCCTCCACGGACCGCACCAGAGGGGCGATAGACTCCAGACCCTTCAGCTCTAGCTGGTTACACTTATTGAGCTCCTTTGGCTTGGCATCACTAGACGGTGTGATGGTCGCATCTGCAAAAAAATGATAGATACTTTTATTTGTGTGTCTCTTGAACCTCTAGGATGCTGTGAGTCCCACGACACACAAACCAAACCGTCATGCATAAGAACAGCCCTTAGCTGTGGTATATTGGCCATATACCACATTGCCTCGTGCTTTATTGCTAGATTATAAAATTAAATTATGAAGACTGTTTAGACTTGGCAAGAGATTTTTGCTCTGATTAAGCTCAGTAAATACATCTTAGTTCTCCACACAAGGCCTCATTGACAGTGAACTGTTTATACACCAAGCAGATGCATAGTCTTACCACCAGAAAAATCACCACCACAAAATACTTTCACAAATCCTTTTGGGGCCTTATGTTTGCCTTGCAAAAAACTTAAATGACTGAGATTGATCTCTTATTTGTTCCTCTTGAATACCCCCCCCCCCCTCCCTCGAGCCTCACATTGGTACCTGCCTGAATCCCCCCAAGCACCCCATTGGTTCCTGCATGAACAGTAGGCTGATACTCCATTTCATGGACCCAAGATACATAGGTAAGGTTCTACATTGCAATATGAATGTCAATACACGCAATAGGTCTATAGTGAGGTGATTTCCCATAGTTAAAGTTCCCTATTATGAGCTACAATGCTAATATTTGTGTAAACTCTTCAGAATTGCAATATGTGGATGTCACTGAGTAGACTGTAGACAGACTTATGAGCTGAATGTGACTCATTTCAGAACAGTTTCAAAGTCCCACAATAAGTGCTATGAAGCTAATATTAGAGAAAACTCTTCACAGTTGTGTTCTATGGGCATTACTGAGTTGGCTGACACCCCATTTCATGGGTGCACAATCTCTAGCTTAGGCTGTACAGTCAAATATCCATGTGCAATAGGCTGTATAGTGAGCTGATTTCCCACAGCTAAAGTTCTCTAATAAGACCTAAGATGCTAATATGTGTAAACTCTACATAGTTGTGTTCTGTTGGTGTCACTGGGTAGGCTGATACCCCATTTCATGGGAGCACAATATTTAGTTTAGACTGATCAGTCCAATATGCATGTTCAATGATTATAATAGGCTGAATGCTTAATGCTGCTAACTTCACACTTGTTTTTAGAGTCCCACAATAAGAACTAAGACGCTAATATTTGTGTTAACGAGTGTTTTCCACTAGCGCTTTCTGTCTGCTATACAGCAGTTAACACACTCATTTTCAGCCGGATAGCCTATTTTTTTCCAATTTTCCAAATTAATTAGGCTACTAAGGCTGCTAAGTCAGAAAAAAAGTTAGCCGGGCCTTCTCCCACTCGAACTGGGATTGGCAACTCCAGTCCTTAGGGGCCCGGTTGGTGTCAGCCCCAGCTAACACACCAGAATCCAATAATCAACTAATCATGATCTTCAGTTTAGAATGCAATTAGTTTAATCAGCTGTGTTTGCTAGGGATGAGAAAAAAGTGTGACACCACTCAGGCCCCCGAGGACTGGTGTTGCCCATCCCTGCTAGAATGAACAAAATGCATCTCCTAGTGATCTATTGACAGGACAGGCACCTGTCAGTCACAAAGTTAACGATCACAGGGAAACTGTCTGTCCCGCCTCCGGTACCTGTGTTTGTTATGTAGGCTGTGGTGGCAGTAGAGAGGAAGAGGAAGAGATAAGTTAGTTTTAACAGTGGCCAAGTAAGCTACTATGGCTATTTGATCATAATGTAGACCTAACAGAGTGGTATACCATCGAAAACGATGGACAAAATGCATATGCATAACATTTTAATAACATGGAAATAGCTATTCAGCCTACAGTAGCAGCCAATGTGTGGAGTTAAATGTAGGCCTACATTCCATTAGACTTTGGGGGAAAAAACATGCATGGCTTGACCATTAACCTGTTCATCCACTTGTCCTTCAAACAAGGAGGTTGTCACATCCTGATCTATTTCACCTGTCTTTGTGATTGTCTCCACCCCCCTCCAGGTGTCGGCTATCTTCCCCATTATCAATTGTGTGTTTATACCTGTGTTCTCCGTTTGTCTGTTGCCAGTTCGTCTTGTTTGTTCAAGTCAACCAGCATTTTGTGTCTCAGATCCTTTTTCCAGTCTCTCTTTTCTCGCCCTCCTGGTTTCGACCCTTGCCTGTCCTAACTTCGAGCCCGCCTACCTGACCACTCTGCCTGTCCCTGACCATGCCGACCTGTACCTTTGCCCCCCCCTCTGGATTATCGACCTCTGCCTGAACCTGCCTGCTGCCTGGTACTGTTGCCCCACCTTTGATCTCAAAACAAGTGCATCTACTCACGATCACAGCTGTAAACACAGTCCTGTTCAGAGTAAATGGCACAGATCCATAAATAGAAATGTTCTATTTGCATATAGGGCTCCTGAGTGGCGCAGCGATCGAAGGCACTTCATCTCAGTGCTAGAGGTGTCGCTACAGACCCTGATTTGATTCCAGGCTGTATCACAACCGACCATGAGCGTCGTTCGGGTTTGGCCTGGGTAGGACATCATTGTAAATAAGAATTTGTTCTTTACTGACTTGCCTAGTAACCTGTTAGAGCTCTAGGGGCGCTATTTCATTTTTGGATAAAAAACGTTCCCGTTTTAAGCGCGATATTTTGTCACGAAAAGATGCTCGACTATGCATATTCTTGACAGTTTTGGAAAGAAAACACTCTGAAGTTTCAGAATCTGCAAAGATTTTGTCTGTAAGTGCCCCAGAACTCATTCTACAGGCGAAACCAAGATGATGCATCACCCAGGAATTAGCAGAATTTCTGAAGCTCTGTTTTCCATTCTCTCCTTATATGGCTGTGATTGCGCAACGAATGAGCCTACACTTTCTGTCGTTCGCCCAAGGTCTTAGCAGCATTGTGACGTATTTGTAGGCATATCATTGGAAGATTGACCATAAGAGACTACATTTTCCAAGTGTCCGCCTGGTGTCCTGCGTCGAATTCGGTGCGCAATTGCCAGCTGCTTCTACTTTACCATTTGATTCAGGGGAGAAAGCATGTGTCCAAGAACGATGTATCAATGAAGAGATATGTGAAAAACACCTTGATGATTGATTCTAAACAACGTTTGCCATGTTTTCAGTCGATATTATGGAGTTAATTTGGAAAAAAGTTCGCGTTTTGAGGACTGAATTTTGGGATTTTTTTTGGTAGCCAAATGTGATGTATAAAACGGAGCTATTTCTAATACACAAGGAATCTTTTTGGAAAAACTGAGCATCTGCTATCTAACTGAGAGTATCCTCATTGAAAACATCAGAAGTTCTTCAAAGGTAAATGATTTTATTTGAAGGCTTTTATGTTTTTGTTAATGTTGCGTGCTGGATGCTAACGCTAATGCTAACGCTAAATGCTAACGCGAAATGCTAACGCTAGCTAGCTACTTTTACACAAATGATTGTTTTCCTATGGTTGAGAAGCATATTTTGAAAATCTGAGATGACAGTGTTGTTTACAAAAGGCTAAGCTTGAGAGATGGCATATTTATTTCATTTCATTTGCGATTTTCATAAATAGTTAACGTTGTGTTATGCTAATGAGCTTGCTGATAGATTTACACAATCCTGGATACAGGGGTTTTTTCATAGCTAAACGTGACGCAGAAAACGGAGCGATTTGTCCTAAACAAATAATCTTTCAGGAAAAACTGAACATTTGCTATCTGAGAGTCTCCTCATTGAAAACATCTGAAGTTCTTCAAAGGTAAATGATTTTATTTGAATGCTTTTCTGTTTTTTTGTGTAAATGTTGCCAGCTGAATGCTAATGCTAAATGCTACGTTAGCCATCAATACTGTTACACAAATGCTTGTTTTGCAATGGTTGAGAAGCATATTTTGAAAATCTGAGATGACAGTGTTGTTAACAAAAGGCTAAGCTTGAGAGCTAGCATATTTATTTCATTTCATTTGCGATTTTCATGAATAGTTAACGTTGCGTTATGGTAATGAGCTTGAGTCTGTATTCACGATCCCGGATCCGGGATGGGGAGATCAGAAAGGTTAAATAAAGGTTAATT